>NW_026652287.1:89955512-90177061 GCF_009828535.3 Hylobates moloch | reverse complement strand
TTTTAATATTTTTTATGGTAATTAAGGCTTTGTTAGAGCCTTTTTCTCCCAACTGAAAAAAAGCACAACTTACCACTCCCAAAATCTTGGCAATGTGAAAAAAAAAAAAAAAGGAAGAATAAAGCTCCTTCTATTTGATCAGTGAAACTACTATTTTAAACAATGAAGTTCCAGTTAACTAAAAGCTCTGAACATTCGAAATGTCAGCATTATTTTCTCACATAAAAAGTAAATTACTTTGTGAGAAATAATGACATCAAAACAATACATTTTTTCTCATTTAATAATCAAAAAGGTTGAGAAATCATTTACAATGTTCTTGTTGGCTTGATGTTATCATTATTTATTGCAAACTAGGGAGATAGTAACAATGTTCAAACATAGATGTAAATCCTTTTTTTATGTATTCACTTTTTTTAGTCATATGTTAGAAGCTAATTGTGTCCCAGAGACTCTTCAATAGTTTACAATATTCATTCATTGAAATCTTACAACTGCTACATAAGATAGTCAGCATTATTGTTTACATTCAATAGATGAAGAAACTGAGGCACAAAAAATTCAAAGAGCTCATATAGTAAGTAAATGCTGAAGCTAAGATTTAAACTAATGATGCTCTTTAGTCTGTACTTTCATTATTGCGTTATAGAAAAATATCTGTCTAATAAAAATGTATTCAGTGTCTCCAGATCCCTAAGTTGTTCTAGGTATAGAAAGCTAATTAAAAAAAGGACAATTTATTCCCCTCATTGTGCTTACATTTTGGCAGAATTTTGACAGTGAACAGGGAGATGAATAACTGGTATAAAGAAAATACACTGATGATGCCATAGTGAGCAACTATTTTCCCCATCAGTTAGGATGGGGAAAATATTTTTCTTTTTTTTTTTTGACGGAGTCTCGCTGTGTCGCCCAGGCTGGAGGGCAGTGGCGCAATCTTGGCTCACTGCAAGCTTGCCTCCCAGGTTCATGGCATTCTCCTCCCTGAGCCTCCCGAGTAGCTGGGACTACAGGCGCCCGCCACCACCCCTGGCTAATGTGTGTGTGTGTGTGTGTGTGTGTGTGTGTATTTTTTAGCAGAGATGGGGTTTCATCATATTAGTCAGAATGGTCTCGATCTCCTGACCTCGTGATCCACCCGTCTCGGCCTCCCAAAGTGCTGGGATTACAAGCGTGAGCCACCGCACCCGGCCGAAAATCATTTTTTATGTGTGTTGGTCAAAGGTATGTGAGCTAAACCATGGAGGATAAAAATCAGCTAGCAATATGAAGAGCTAGGGAAAGAGATTTCTACACATATAGATGAGTAAATGCTGGAGTGACAGGGCAGGAGAAAGCCTGCCATTCTCAAGGTGCAAAGAGGAATGAAATGAGGTTGGAGAAGGAGGCTGATGGACAAGTAGATTGAGTCATGTAGGAACTTGTAGGTCACTGTAAGTAAAATGCATATTCAGCGTCAGAGAGGCTAGCAAAGAAAGGGTTTTAAGCAAGAGAGAGACAAAGTACAAGTTACATCTTCAAAAGAGCATTCTGACTGCTCTATGGAGAATGAATTTTTGTGGGATGAGAGTGAAAGCAAAACGAACATATAGGAGGTAATTTTAGCAGAATGACAAGAAGTGATGGTTTGAACCTGGCAGTTGTATTAGAAAAGGAAAGAAAGAAATAGAATAAAGAAAGTTTCTGGTGATAGCATCCACAGGGCTATTGTTTGATTGAATACACAAAGGCAGAGCAATAAAGAGGAAAATAAACCAAGATTGGTTGCTAGGTGTTTACCTTGAACCTCTGGGAACATGCTGATGCCAGGTATTGAGCTGAGCAATCTTTAAAACTAGATTATAGTAGAAATAAACAGATCTGTTTTGCACAGAAGTTTGAGAGGTTTATTAAATATTCAAGTCAATCTAGGGTTCTAATGAGTTGTCCAGTGAGTAGCAGGGACTAGAGTTATAAATTTCAGTCAATGGACTATGTACAGTTTATACAATTTATGACAGGATGAAAATGTCCATCCCAAAGGATATTGATGCACTAATCTCTGGAATCTATGAATGTTGTCATATACAGCAAAAATTTAAAAAGGTGTCACTGCATTTTTCTTTTTGAAACAGAGTTTCGCTTTCTTGCCTAGCCCGGACTGCAGTGGCACAATCTTGGCTCACTTCAACCTCCGCCTCCCAGGTTCAAGCTATTCTCTGCCCCAAAGTCCTGAGTAGCTGGGACCATAGGCACGAACATCATGCCTGGCTAATTTTTGTATTTTTAGTAGAGACGGAGTTTTGCCATGTTGGCTGGGTGAGTCTTGAACTTCTGACCTCAAGTAATTTGCCTCAGCTTTTCAAAGTGGTGGGATTACAGCTGTGAGCCACCACACCCAGCCATCATTGTGTATGTAATTAAAAGATCTTCAGATGGTGAGGTTATTTTGAATTATCCATGTGGGCCCTAATAAAATCACATGTATCCTTGTAAAAGGGAGGCAGAGAGAGATTTTACACATACATGGAGGAGAAAACAATATGAGATGAAACAAAGGGTTTTTGGTAAGGTAGGGCTTGAAGGTTGAAGTGATGCAGTCAACAGCCAAGGAATGCCTGCTGACACTAGAGGCTGGCAGAGACAAGGAACAATTTCCCCCAGAAACTCCACAGGGAGCACAAATCTTGATTTGGGCCCAGTGAAACTGATCTTAGACATCTGGCCCTCAGAACTATGAGAAAGTAAATTTCTGTTTGAAAGCAGTAATTTTGCGTAATTTGTTACAGCAGCCACAGGAAACTAATACAATATTATTTTTTAAAATGGACTGGATAACATTATCTAGAAGGAGAATGAGAAGCATGTCTAGGATCAATCTCTGGTATACTCTAATAGTTAATGGTCAGATAACGGAGGAGGAAAGAGGAGAAGAAACCAAAGAGAAGCATTAAATGAACGTGGGAAAGAAAGATAAATAGTATCAAAGAAAGAACAATTTTTTAAAAGGGAGTAGTGAGCAAATGTAGAGTATCTACTGAGTATCAAATATATAGTATCTATAGAGGTGTAGTATGATAAAGATGAAAAACATATTTATTGAGTTTGATAAAGTGTAAATCTGATGTTTTTTTAGAAGTCTATTTTAGGGTAGCACTGGGAATTAAAACCAGGTTTGAGAGAGTTACAATAAATGAGTGGTAAGAAGGCACATTTAGCAAAAAAAGACAACCATTTTAAAGTGAGAAAAATAAGATACGGACTTTGAATAAAGAATTTATGGACCTAGCATACTTCTGCTTATGTCTTGTTAGCCAGAATAGTGTCTCTGACCATTCTTGGCAGAAGTTTGTTTTAAAGCAGTGGTTTAAAATAATTAGGTTCAGACAATCCTAGAATGGTGTCTGGATAGGAAAAGAGGAAGCCAAGGAAATGAACATTGGACTGGATATTCCTACAGATAATGAGTCACCAAGAATAAAAACTGGAATAAGGGTGAAAGGGAAAACCAAAAGCCAGGAACTCACGTCTTGCAATGAAAGAAGGAAGTAAAGGCAATGAGGAAGAGAATAGTATACCACAAGATTACATGCTATGAGAATCAACATAATCTCAAAGATGTTACACAATAGCTTTAAAGAGAATTCAAGCATAAGAGAAATGGTTAAGCGAGATAACTTTAAGCTATATTTTCAAGCCTGAAATTATATTATTCTATAAACATCAATACTTAAAAAAAGCAATTCCTTAATGACAAGAAGTAATTTAGGTTCATTTACTTATAACTTAAACATTTTCAGAAGTTGAGCTGCTCCACTTAACATTTATTTCTACTTTTCCTTATCGATGTTTGTATTTCCATTTTCCAAATTTCTCTTATATTAATGAATTTGCTTCTTCTGACTTACCTGATCTTGACTTACCTCTCATTCTTTGAATAGCACTATCCCTTTCTTCTGTCCCTCTCTCCCTCCCTTATTTTTCTTTTTTCTGTCTCTCTCTCATATTTTATTTTCTTTCACAGACACTTCCCCAGAAAAGTCTTAAATTGTAAAAGTATTGTAGTCATGGCTTTGGAATCTAATTGCTTGGTTCACCACTTGCTAGTTCAGTGGTACTGGGCAATTTACCTTGACTTCCTTTTTTTTTTTTTTTAGTTAACACCTAATAATTACCCATATTTATGTGATTAAGAAGGATATTTTGGTACATTATACAATGTATAATGATCAAATCAAACTTTAAAACATTTATGATTTCTTTATGTTTTAAACATCAAAATTCCTGTCTTCTAGCTTTTTGGAAATACACAAAAAGTTATTGTTAACCATATTTACTCTGTAGTGTTTATAGAACACTAGAACTTATTCCTTCTATTTAGCTGTAATTTGCATCTAATCACCAATACCTCTCTATCACCCCTGCCTCCTTGCCCTTCTCAGTCTCAAATAACCACAATTCTCTCTACTTCTGTGATGTCAATTTTTTTAGCTCCTACATTTCAGTGAAATATGAAGTATTTATCTTTCTGTGTCTGACATTTCATTTTACATAATATCCTCCAAGCTCATCCATTCTTCCAGGAATGACAGGATTTCATTCTATATTATGGCTAAACATTATTCCATTGTGTATATATACCACATTTTATAAATTCATCTATCGATTGACACTTTGGTTGGTTACATATTTTGGCTATTGTGAATAGTGCTGCTATAAATATGGGAGTGTAGGGAACTCTTTGATACACAGATTTTCTTTTGATTGGATAAATGCCCAGTAATGTGATGGCTAGATTGTACAGTGGTTGTGTTTTTTGGATTTTGCAAAACATTTATACTGTTTTCCATAATGGGTGTAGTAATTTACATTCTTATAAGCAATGTATAAGAGTTCCATTTATCTGCATTGCCACCAGTATTTCTTATTTTTTGTGGTTTTTTTTTATTAATAGCCATTTAAACCTGGGTAAGATGAGATCTCATTGTGGTTTTAATTTGCATTTTCCTAATGATTAATGATATTTCAGTTTTTTTCATATATCTTTCGATCATTTGTATGACCTGTTTTCAGAAATGTCTATTCAGATCCTTTGCCCATTTTTAAATTGGATTTTTTTATTTTTATTATTATTATTATTTTGCTGTTGAGATGTTTGAGTTCCTTATCTTATTCTGTTTATTACTACCTTGCCAAATAAATAGTTTGCAAATATTTTCTCTCACTCCACAGAGTTTCTCTTCACTCTGTAAATTGTTTCCTTTGCTTTGCAGAAGCTTTGACTTCTTTGATATAATCTCATTTGTCTATTCCTGCTTTTGCTGCTCATGCTTTTGAAGTCTCAACCATGATATATTTACCTGGACCAATGTCCTGAAGCATTTCCTCTATGTTTTCTTTCAGTAGTTTTATAGGTTCAGGTCTTACATTTAAAACTTTAATCCATTTTGAATTAATTATTGTATACAGTGAGTAATATGGGTCTAGTTTTGTTCTTCTACATATGAATATTCTGTTTTCCCAGCACCATTTCTTTAAAAGGGGGTCATTTCCCAACGTGTGCTATTGGGGCCTCTGTCAAAAATAAGTTGGCTGTAAATAAATGCATTTATTTCTGTGTTCTCTATTCTGTTTCCTTGGTCTATGCTTTTATATTTATACCAACACCATGCTCTTTTGATTTCTATGGCTTTGTAGTATATTTTGAGGTCAGGTAGTGTGATGCCTCAAGTTTTCTTCTTTTTGCTCATTGTTGCTTTGACTATTTCTGGTCTCTTGTGATTTCATATAAACTTTTGAACTGCTTTTCCTATTTCTATAAAAAATGTCATTGATATTTTGATAGGGATTATCTTAAATCTGCAGATTGCTTTGGATAATATAGTCATCTTAACAATATTAATTCTTCCAATCCATGAGTATGAGATATCTTTTTATTTTTGTGGCCCTTTAATTTTTTTCATCAGTGTTTTGTAGTTTTTATTGTACAGGTCTTTTACTTCCTTGGTTGTATTTATTCCTAGGTATATTTTTGGTGGCTATTGAAAATGGAATTAATTTGTTGATTTCTTTTACAGCTAGGTTGTTATTGCTATGTAGAAATGCTGATTTTTATACTGAATTTGTATCCTACAACTTTATTAGGTTTGTTTATCAGTTCTAAGCCTTTTTCCATAGAGTCTTTAGGTTTTTCTATATATAAGATCATATATTTGCCAAGAGGGGTAATTTGAAGGTTTCATTTCCTCATTAAGTATGGATGTTAGCTATATCTTTTTCATATGTGGCTTTTATTGTGTTTAGGTATGTTCTCTGTACACCTAAGTTGTTGAGCGTTTTTATCATAAAGGGCTGTTGTATTTTATCAAATAATTGTTGTATAACCATTGATATGGTTATATGGTTTTTGCCCATCATTCTGTTTTTCAGTTATTGATTAGTATGTATTGAACCATCCTTGCATCATTTAGATAAATCCCACTTGACCATGATGTGTAATCTTTTTGATGTGATGTTGAATTTGGTTTGCTAGTATTTTGTTGAGAATTTTTTATCTGTGTTCATTAAGGATATTTGCCTGAAGTTTCTGGTTTTTTTGTGTGTGTGTATGTTCTTTTCTGATTTTGGATCAGGGTAATGTTGGACTAGTAGAATGACTTAAGAAGAATTATGTTTTATTTAATATTTGGAAGAGTTTAAATTCTTACTAGTTTTTATTTAAGAGTTTGGTAGAATTCAACAGTTTGTTGGAAGGTTTTTATTAGTTACTCAATCTTGTTACTCCTTATTATTCTCTTCTGGTTTTCAATTCCTTGTTCAATTGTAGCAGGTTATTTGTGTCCAGGAATTTGTTCATTTCTTCTAGGTTTTCAAATTAGTTGGTGTATTGCTGTTCATAATAGTCACTAACTGTATTAGTCCATTCTTGTACTGTTAAAAACATACCTGAGACTGGGTAATTTTTAAAGAAAAAATGTTTAATTGACTCACAGTTCCACAGGTTGCACAGGTAACATGGCTAGGGAGGCCTCAGGAAACTTTCAATCATGACAGAAGATGAAGGGGAAGCAGGCATGTATCACATGGTGAAGGAGGGAGATGCTACATGTTTTTAAACAACCTGATCTCCTGATGATAACGCACCCACAATTATGAGAACAGCAAGGGGGAATCTACCCCCATGATTCAATCAGCTCTTACCAGGCCTCACATCCAAAACCGGGAACTATAATTCAACACAAGATTTGGATGTGGACACAAATCCAAACCATGTTACTAATGATCCTTTGTATTTCTGTGGTATCAATTGCTATGTCTCATTTTGTTTCTGATTTTATTTATTTGGGTCTTCCTTCTTTATTTCTTAGTTTAGGTAATGGTTTGTCAATTTTTACTTTTTCAAAAAAATAACATTTTTGTTGATTTTATTTGTCTCTATTTCATTTAGTTCTGTTCTGATTTTTAGTATTTCTTTTCTTCTACTAATTTTGAGTTTGGTTTGTTTTTACTTTCCTAGTTGTTAAGGTTCATCACTGAGTTGCTGATTTGAAATCTTTCTACTTTTTGTTGTAGGTATTTATTGCTATAAACTTACCCTTTAGCACCACTTTGCTGTATCCCACATATTTGGTATGTTGGGTTTCTATTTTAATTTGCTTTAAAAAACTGATCCTCTTCTTAATTTTTAAAATTAACTCAGTGGTTGTTCAGAAGCATGTTGTTTAATTTCCATGTATTTGTACAGTTTCTAAAGTTACTCTTGTTATTGATTTACAGTTTTATTTCATTGTAGTATGAGAAAGTACTTGATGTGCTTTTAATTTTTAAAAAAATTATTGAGACTTGTTCTGTGGCATACATATGGTCTATCCTGGAGAATGTTCCATGTGCTGATGAAAAGAATGTGTATTCCATAGCTGTTGGATGAAATGCTCTCTAAATGTCCTTCAGGTTCTTTTGGTCTATAGTGCAGTTTAAGTCCTATGTTTTTGGTTTATTTTTTGCATATATAATTTTTTCAGTCCTAACAGTAGGGTGGTGAAATCACCAACTATTATTGTATTAGAGTATATCGCTCTCATTAGTTTGAATAAGATTTGTTTTATATAATCTGGATGCTTGAGGGTTGGGTGCATATATACTCACAGTTGTTATATCACCTTGCTGAATTGATCCTTTCATCATTAATGACTTTCTTTGTCTCTTTATTTATTTTTTTGAGACACGGTCTCATTCTGTCACCTAGGCTGGACTGTAGTGGTGCAATCATGGCTCACTGCAGCCTCACTTCTCCTGCTTTAGCCTCCCAAGTAGCTGGGACTACAGGTGCATTCCACTACACCCCACCAATTTTTGTATTTTTTGTAGAGACAGGGTTTTACCATGTTGCCTAGGCTGGTCTTGAGCTCCTGGGTTCAAGTGATCTGCCCACCTTTGCCTCCCAAAGTGCTGAGATTACAAATGTTTTCAAGTTTACTCCTGCATGCCTTTGGTTTTCATGTACATAGGTTGCTTTTTTAAATTCTTCACGTTCAGTATATGTGTGTCTTTATAGGTAAAGTTCTCATAGGCAGCATATACTTAAGTCTTTTGTAAAAAATTCATTACATTAGTCTATATATTTTAATTGGAAAGTTGAATCTGTTTATATTTCAGGTTGTTATCAATAATGTCTTAATCCTATAATTTTGTTAATTGTTTTGTATATTATTTGTTACTTTATTTCTCTCTTATTGTACATATTTGTGATTTGGTGGTGTTCTGTAGTGAAATACAGTGGCTTGATTCCATTCTATTTCTCATTTGTGTATCTACTCTTCAGTCAGTTTTATATTTTTGTGTGTTTTCATGATGGTAAATATCATCTTTTGCATCCCAAATGCAGAACTCTATTAAACTTTTCTTGGAGGGCCAATCCAATTGCAATGAATTATCTCAATTTTTGCTTGTCTAGAGAAGACCTTATTTCTCCTTTGTCTCTGAAGAATAGCTTTGCTGGGTATAGTATTCATTACCAACAGCTTTTTAAAAATTCAGTAGCTAACATATGTTATCTCATTATCTTCTGGCCTATATGGTTTCTGCTGAAAAATCTGCTGTTACTCCAATGGGGATTCTCTTATTTATGACTTGATACTCTTCTCTTTTTATAATTCTCTCTTTGTCTTCAACTTTTAACAGTTTGACTGTAATGCATCTTGGAAAGAACCTTTTTGGGGGTTCAATTTATTTGGGTATATTTGAGCTTTCTGTATCTGAATTTCTAATTCTCTCCCTGACTTGGGAAGTCTCCAGCTATTATTTTATTAACATTTTTCCTGTTTAGAAACAAAAAAGTGCAGCTCACTGCTAGTGCTCATTTAATTTTGCATAAACATGCTCTTTGAGGCTGAAGCAAATATGACTGATTTTCAATGTACAAATAAAATATAAAAAACTGTTCTTGGAGTTATTTCTAAACAGAACTAATATCAGAATCATCTGAATCATCAGAATTACCTATTTTGGAAAAAATCAGATTTATTAAATGAATCTTCAGCCAACAACTGTTTGAGAATGATGTTAAAATCACATTGGAATGCTACGTTTTCTAGGATTTGACATTTTTAAAGATTGAGAATTACTATATTTTGTAATTGGAAATACCACTACTAAAAACAGAATGCTGTAAGTGTAATGATGTCTTTTGTTTCCAAAACAATACTTGGGAAATACAAAAATAATAATAAAAGCAAGACATTTCATGGCAGTTATCTCAGGGTAAATGCTGGAGCCACAATAACCACCAGCAAGTATTCTCAGGGCAAACAGAAAAAGGGTTAAAAAGGTTTTCCATGCCTTTTTCCATCTCTTCTCCTGTGGAACTCCAAAATTGCAAATATCTGTTTGCTTCATTGTATCCTATAAGTCATATAGGCTTTCTTCAATTATTTTATTCTTCTTTCTTTTTTCTTTTTTGGTCTGAACTGGATTGTTTCAAAAGATCTGTCTTCAAGTTCAGAAATTTTTTTTGCCTGATCTAGTATATTGTTGAAGCTCTCAAGTGTATTTTGTTTCATTTTTCGAATTCTTAAGTTCCAAGATTTCTGTTTCTTTTTTGACATTGTATATCTCTTCATTAAATTTTTTACTCACATAATGAATAGTTTTCCAAAAATTTGTTTGTATCATCCATCTTTGTTCTCATAACTTGCTGGGTTTTAACAAGATCATTATTTTGAATTCTTTTTAAAGCATTTGATAGATCTCCTTTTCATAGAGGCGTTACCAGAGAATTTTGGGTTCCTTTGGAGATGCTATTTTCTTTTTGTGTTTCTCATGTCCCTACATTGATAGCTATGAATCTGGTATAATGGTGGCTTCTTTCAATTATGTG
The DNA here is from genome assembly GCF_009828535.3 of Hylobates moloch. Taxonomy (NCBI): domain Eukaryota; kingdom Metazoa; phylum Chordata; class Mammalia; order Primates; family Hylobatidae; genus Hylobates; species Hylobates moloch. The sequence continues at coordinate 90,166,707 of NW_026652287.1, read as the reverse complement.
GAATAGCTTTCACAGAGAAAGACTTTCTCCTATAAATGCATCTTTAGTATCAGGTGGATAAGGTGCTTTGGCTTTAATTCTGAGTGGGTGAAGTATTATAGTTTCTGTATGATTTACTTGGTTGTAAATCAGTGTTAGTGGTGTCTGCAATTTCCTTAGCAGCTTTGGCTGTGGTTGTGAAAACTGTTGTGAGTCTTTGTTGGTGATAGGGACACTAGGTGAGCTAGTCCTTAGGCCCTTTGGGAGTGTACACAAGCACGGCAGTAGCAGCAATAGGCACCTGTTGGGCCAGTCTCCAGACTCCTCAGCAGTGAGCACAGATATGCAGTGGTCCCACTGCTAAACTGGGTGGGGTTCCTGGCAGTGGTGGTGGTGGGCTACAGACTGACAGATCTTCAGCCCTTAAGTGATACACATGGGCACCAACTGTGGACCCAAGTAGACCAGTCCTCAGGTCCAGGGTGGTGTGCATGTATGCCAACAGTGATGGTAGTGGGCCCCAGTCAGGTTCTGAGAATTAGAAATATCAGTTTTACATGGGTGCCAACAGTGGTGGTAGCAGGCCCCAAGCGGGACTGTCCTTAGGCCTTTAAGAGGTGCATGTGGGACCTGGCAGTAGTGGTGGCAGGCATGGAGTGGGGCATTCCTTGGGCCCCTATATAGCATTGTTTGGCACTGCCAGTAAAGGCAGCAACCCAGTGGTGGCTGGATTTTGGAACCCATCTGGTGGATGCAGGTGTCAGTAGTAGCACCAGAGAAGGTCAGTTCTCAGGCCCTCAGGTGACATACATAGGTGCAGGCAGTAGAGATGGCATCCCTAGGTATGCCAGTTCTTGGCCCCTGGGTGGTATACATAGGCAGATTGCAGACCTTCCACTCTAGGAGACAGGATTGCTTTGCTGACAGCAGTCCTGGCAAGTGGCTTTCAGGCCCTGAGGATCACGTGCTTTGAGTCTCTGTGTCCTAGGAGCAGTCTTCCTGATTTGCTGGTCCATATTTTCTGTGGGATGTAGAGTGCTGAGTTAGCTCAAGTGCCAGGAACAAGGATGCATCACTGGGTCCAACTGGTGTAATGCTGCCACTCTCTAGGTGGATTTCTACCTTAACTCTTGGAGCCTATGTTTTCTGTAGATAAAATGACAATGATGATACAGTTGACCTCAGAGAGTTGTCTTGAGAATTAAATTATATTAGAGTTTACAAAGCTCATTTCATGCTGCCTAATACAAGGAAATAGTAATTACTTACTGGCTAATCTGACTGTTAACAGCCAGCAGATAACTCTTTCATTCTTCGATGTTCAGTTCCCTTGGCTGTGTTATATAGAGAATTACCAGTTTCTTCTGGGTTCACAGCAATTGTGAGAAGTAGGCAGTCATCAGTATCTGGGCTCATCATGGATTGGCTGGTATAGAAAATACAAAACAAAATTTTAAAAAGTCCTTTCTGAATCTGTCAGACCTTGAACTCCATTTAAAGTTAGACAGAGTCGTGTGATTGTAAGCTCTGGGTTTGCAAAAAGTTTATCAACATAAATCTTAGGAAATTAAAACAAGCTGTCCAGAACTTTAGCAGTTAAACTTTACCAGTGTAATTTGGTGGCTTTGCAACTTTTCCCACAGTAAACTTTAGAATGTGAAAGGTGGAAGGTAAGGATGAGGAAGAAGAGGGAGTAAGAAACAAAAGATACCTATGTTGAAGAAGTATCCTTAGGATATTCTGATACATGATAATGACCCTCCATGACTCTGGTACCTCATCATTACCAATGTGAGAATTATTAACTTACTCTAATATTCTTCACAACTAATATACCTGAGAGAAATAAGTCTATTTAATTTTTAATTTTGGGGGGAATATGCACATTTTCTTTTGACTTTTAGCAATAGTGAATTGGTTAGACACATTTTCTTTTAACAATATATAAATCATTAATACATTGTCAACAATATAGTCATCTGGAGTTTGTCATATTTTCTTATATTCTTGGTATATTTTTTGTTCTTAGGCATTTCTGGCTGTTATTCAAGTCTGTTCTTAAGATTACTGATTCAGTTTTTGGGAATATAAATTCTGATATTTCTTTCTTTGATTTCTGTTACTTTTCCATCTTCTTAACTTTCCCCATTCACATTCCACTTAGATTATGCAGTTTGAATCTTGGAGTTGGGTCTGTTGGGGCCAGTTATTTAACCACTCTTATTCTCAGCATTTACACTAGAAATGAAAGGATGAGAACTATGTTCTAGGGCTTCTGCAGGATTACACAAATAGACGGTAAGATGCCAGAACAGTAGCAAACATAGTTGGTCTTAAATATATAATATATTAGCTTCATTTTCAATCACCAACTCAATTACAAGGCAGAAATAAGCATATTCTTTTTTGGAAAAAAAATAAATTCTAAGATAATCAGAAAATATATTTAAGTAGGGCATACCATCCTGGTTTTAATGCTTTGCATTTGTTTTTATTTACTTTTGGATAAAGAAAGCAGATGAGGGTTAGGTTTATTGATAATTTCATTATTTATAATAATAGCAAAATTAAGATTTATTTAGCATTTAAAGGATACATTGCCAAATACTTTGATGTCATGTATCTTAATTGCTATGATTAATAATAAAAACTAAATGTGCAAGGCACTTTACAAATTACTTTTGTTTAAATTATCTCATTCTACTCTTAAAATAACCTATGAACTCATTATATAAACTGCGTGGCATTAAATCTTTATTTTATCAAAATGACAAAACCATGTCTCAGAGCTATAATCTGCTTTTAAAAATATAGCTAGTGAGAGGCAGATCTGGGATTTTAATCTGAGCATTTTGACTAAAAATCCTATTTTCTAATGCATCTTATAATCTTCATGTGCATTGAATACTTGTCAAGTTCTTTGCATTTACAGCGGATAATTTGTTTGTTGTCCCCATTATACTGCCTTTGCAAAAATTATAACAGTGAGAAAATTATGACAGTGAAAGAGATCTGATCTAACAAACTCCTATCTTGACTTTAACTTCCAAACTGCTTTTGGTCATTCCTGGGCTTGGACCAAGCTAACTTTGAGAGAAATTTAGTTTATAGTTTAAATGATAATAGCCCTTCCCTAAAGGTAACCCACCTTTGTAAAACTAATAAAATATAATCAGGTTAGGAGGATGAGAGGAGCTTGAATTCTGCTAAGTTGTAGGCATGGTTAAATGATTACCAGCTATTATTCCAGAGGTCACAAGATTTGCAACTGCCTCAATTACTTCAGCAGATAACATAATTATTGGAGAACCTAAGCTTGGCCTTTTGAGATGTTCTTTCAGATTTTTGCATTTCTAATGACTGGATAGTCCCACCTGGACCTGCGACCGCTCAACTGCTTCTATGGCCCCCCAGTCAGAAGTGGACTCAGTGCATGAGGACTATTTTTTATACCCCTATTATTGCATCCTCAACCAATCAGCAGCAACCATTCTCCTTGCCTTCTGCTCATCAAAGTACCCTTGAAAAACCCACACCTCTGAATTTTCAGAGACTGATTTGAGTAATAGCACTCTGGTCTCCTCTTTAGCCAGCTCTGTATGAATTAAACTCTTTACCTATTGCAATTCCCCTGTCTTGATAAATCGGCTTTATCTGGACAGTGGGCAAAGAGAGCTCCTTGGGAGGTTACACCCGTTCTATCTCTATTTTGACATTACTAGGACTCAACTAGATATATAGAGGGAATCACTGGGCGCTGTTCAGAGAAATGACTTCTGTTTTGCCACCTACCCAGTCATATTCTCTCTATTTCACTAGCTCACAAACCCTCTAAGCCTTTTGCCTTGAGGTCATGTAAAAGCATTTTATTAGCATTTTTATCGCAGTTAAACAAGTTGTTCCCATAATTTCGCTTGGCCTTGGCATTTTTGCTTGATCTCAGAAGACCTGTCCTGACACTTTCAACTTGTTCTGACTTCCCGATGGCTTTTCCTCAAACTTCAAAATTTACATCATGTATTCCCATTGATGCAAATGATCAAAACTGACTTTTGTTATCACAAGAAGCTGGGCAATGTCGAACAATTTACAGGGGCTAAGAGGAAAGCAAAGCATAAAAAAAAGGATTAAGCAAAATGAGACTGCTATTCATAAAAGGTAAACTCTCCAGAACCAAAAATTATAGATGGGAGTGAAGCTTGTGTATCTATCATCCATCACCATTTGTAATCAATAAACGATTTAATTCCCTTGAAAAAGAAAAGGTAAAATCTCAGATTTTCACATACTTCCCTAGTTCCTACCTTTTAAAGTGAGAAAATACATAGCAGGAGTGGAGTTTTCTAACAAGTCACAGTAGCAGGATTTACAAAGGATGCTTACAAAGATAAATTTACCAGGCGGGATCTGCCAGTGGTGAAAACAGTGAAGTTTGAAAACAACTATAGTGTGAAATGATTCTTTAAGAGCACTTTTGTTGATTATGGCTAAGTCTTTCCAGCTATGGTTCTGTAGGACTGTTACCAGTAGGAAATATCTGAGTTTCACAGCGCCAAATATGTTACCGGTGGCAGGTATCTGAGTTACAAGTGGTGAATTCGTACATCATTGAAAGATGATTTTAGGGCAGTGGATTTGGTTTATTACATAAATAATTTTGGCATCTGTGCAATTGAAAATACAGTAAATGAAAGCTCTTGGCACAGTTTAATTTGTGTGTGTGTGTATGTATATATATATATATATATATGTGTATATATATATACATATATATATACGTATATATATATGTATATATATGCCAAAATACTTGTAGTTCAGATATCATTAGAAATCGTTCTTCATTTTTTTAAAGGATTTTTTTTTTTATTATTATACTTTAAGTTTTAGGGTACATGTGCACAATGTGCAGGTTTGCTACATATGTAAACATGTGCCATATTGGTGTGCTGCACCCATTAACTCATCATTTAGTATTAGGTATATCTCCTAATGCTATCCCTCCCCGCTCCTCTCACCCCACAAGAGTCCCTGAAATGTGATGTTCCCCTTCCTGTGTCCATGTGTTCTCATTGTTCAATTCCCACCTATGAGTGAGAACATGTGGTGTTTGGTTTTTTGTCCTTGCGATTTCATCCATGTCCCTACAAAGGACATGAACTCATCATTTTTTATGGCTGCATAGTATTCCATGGTGTATAGGTGCCACATTTTCTTAATCCAGTCTATCATTTTTGGAAATTTGGGTTGGTTCCAAGTCTTTGCTATTGTGAATAGTGCCGCAATAAACATACGTGTACATGTGTCTTTATAGCAGCATGATTTATAGTCCTTTGGGTATATACCCAGTAATGGGATGGCTGGGTCAAATGGTATTTCTAGTTCTAGATCCCTGAGGAATCACCACACTGACTTCCACAATGGTTGAACTAGTTTACAGTCCCACCAACAGTGTAAAAGTGTTCCTATTTCTCCACATCCTCTCAATGACTTTCTTCACAGAATTAGAAAAAACTAGTTTAAAGTTCATATGGAACCAAAAAAGAGCCCGCATCGCCAAGTCAATCCTAAGCCAAAAGAACAAAGCTGGAGGCATCACGCTACCTGACTTCAAACTATACTACAAGGCTACAGTAACCAAAACAGCATGGTACTGGTACCAAAACAGAGATACAGATCAATGGAACAGAACAGAGACCTCAGAAATAATGCCGCATATCTACAACCATCTGATCTTTGACAAACCTGACAAAAACAAGAAATGGGGAAAGGATTCCCTATTTAATAAATGGTGCTGGGAAAACTGGCTAGCCATATGTAGAAAGCTGAAACTGGATCCCTTCCTTACACCTTATACAAAAATTAATTTGAGATGGATTAAAGACTTACATGTTAGACCTAAAACCGTAAAAACCCTAGAAGAAAACCTAGGCAATACCATTCATGACATAGGCATGGACAAGGACTTCATGTCTAAAACACCAAAAGCAATGGCAACAAAAGCCAAAATTGACAAACAGGATCTAATTAAAGAGCTTCTGCACAGCAAAAGAAACTACCATCAGAGTGAAAAGGCAACCTACAAAATGGGAGAAAATTTTCGCAACCTACTCATCTGACAAAGGGCTAATATCCAGAATCTACAATGAACTCAAACAAATTTACAAGAAAAAAACAAACAACCCCATCAAAAAGTGGGCGAGGGATATGAACAGACACTTCTCAAAAGAAGACATTTATGCAGCCAAAAGACACATGAAAAAATGCTCATCATCACTGACCATCAGAGAAATGCAAATCAAAACCACAATGAGATACCATCTCACACCAGTTAGACTGGCAATCTTCATTCTTTATTACAAAGTATATAGGTTTCCATTCAAAAGACTTTTTTTTTTAACCTCTTTTCTTCTCTACCCTCTTCTTACCATCTTTAATTGAGGAAGTTTATCACTGATGTCAGCTGTCATGCTCTTACTGAAATCTAATGACTGCAGATGGAAACTCATATCTTGAATTGACCATTAGTAGAATCTTTATTTTTGCCACATGCCAAGATTTGAGACAAGAGCAAATAAGGATTTTCATTTATTGGGGAGCACCCACTCATACTAATGAGATTGTGAGCAATGTGTCATTTATTCAAGATTTCAGAGGGACAGAGGAGTATATAGCACACGTCGTACTTAGAAAAAATTTCTCAACATACAGTCATTTCAACCCTATTTTCTCAGCTGCAAATTACCAAACCTTCTCCATCTATAATGCATGTTCAGACCATTCAAGTTTTTCTCTTTCCTTTTCAAAATAATTTGGGTCTTTTCAGCTTCTGATTCCAAATGTGTATACCTTGAACCCATTATGTTCAGGTGCTCTTTTATGTTCTCTACAATGACTACACCACATGTAAGCAAACATAACAATTAAAAGGTCAATTTCCCAAGATATCTCCTAAAGAAGTCAATATCACACATTCCCTTACCAATTCATGAGAGTTAAACGAGGGTGCGAATGTTCCTCTGATGATCTGCTAGAAGGTCTAGCCAAAGTTCTATCATTCAATACCTCTCAGCAGATGTAGTTGTATTATATAGAGAGAAGGGAGCAGAACATTTTTTATAGATTATTTCAAAATGTCTGCACATCTCATGAGGAAAACAACAGATAGTGCTTGTTGTTAAGAAAGCTTTCAAGCTACTCAAAGCATTAAACATAGTGATAAATGATACTTTAGGATTCTGTCTTCAAAACTCTACTTACCTATCACTGCATTTGTTATTCTATATATTAAAAGTCAACACAATCAAAAGCAACAATAACTACTAATGAATCCACACAATTAAAAACAACAATAATTATTAATGAATTTCAAAAGAAAGAAAATATTATATTCTAGAATTGCAAGAGAACTTAAAGTTTATTGGTCCAAACTCTTGGCCTCTTCTTAACATCTTGTCAGATTGTACTTCTGCAGTGGAGTGGACACAGTTTTCAGCTTTCCCAGGATCCTTCTCGTCTGTTTCCTGACAGTTCTCTGAACATTTCAGCCATGCAGGACGGATAATAACTATATACCTATCCTTGGAAATGTTGGGGCTCAGAATGATATCCCAAAGTATAATGCTTTGGCATACTGAGTACTTTGGACTGAAGAACTCTGGAAGAGTCTTAGAAATAATGTCTATTTCTGACCTTCTCCTGCCCTTTTTTTCTTTGTCTCCCCTTCCTCCCAAGACAGGCCATAGAAACTAGAATTCTTCTTCCCCATGGAGGTTTATTCTTCATCAAGTCTAAGCATTAAAAATAGCTTTCCCTGAGCCTTCAGGTATTCATTTCTGAAGGCTTCAATGTCACATAAAACTTTGAATAAATAAACTTGTTATGCTTTACTTTTGTTAACCTGTCTTTTGTTATAGGAGTTTTGACCATGAACCTTATCGCACATTTCTATCCTTGCAGAAATACTTCAGGTATGTGAACTGAAAAAAAAAAAAAAAAATCCCTTGATTGCTTAACTATCTTTCTGGGATTTCTACCTGACACGTGCAATCTGCATTTAAACACAGTAACAAAGACCTGATTCCCTAACAGAAGTGGCCATTCAGGTTTTCATTTCTATGTTTTTAAAAAGTGTATCTCTAAAGAATAATGCTTTCTGTCCTAATAAACCAAGATCTGACTCATGTTTTAATTTCCACAGATTGATACTACTATTGCTTTGCCATCTATAAAATACAGGAAAAAGCCTACTTCCTCTTAATTCATTGTAGTTAAAATCATTACAAAGCAGGGAAGCAAACTTTTTAAACTCAAATATTTTTCACCTACTCATAAAATCACCAGGGCTTTTTATTTCTTTTCAATTTAACCAAACCCAAAACCGCAGATCAAATTGTTCTACAATTTTGGGCAGATCAAAGTTACCAATTTGCATATAGACTGCTTCATTTAAAAATAGGTTTGATGCTCCCTATGAACAACAATGTATGGAGCAGGGTGCTGTGCAAATTGGTTTTCTTTTTTTCTTTTTTGTATTTTTAGCAGAGACGGGATTTCACTGTGTTAGCCAGGATGGTCTCGATCTCCTGACCTCGTGATCCGCCCACCTTGGCCTCCCGAAGTGCTGGGATTACAGGCGTGAGCCACCGCACCTGGCCGCAAATTGGTTTTCTTATACCACTTACATAATTTTATCTGCAATACTAACTCTTGTATGCAACTGAAAGCTGTAGAAAACAATTACGCTCAATCTTAAGAGTAAACAAATAATACATAGTGTAGGCATAGCTATGGAGGAAAAGGAATGCTTTATACACTGTTGGTGGGAATCCAAACTAGTTCAACCATTGTGGAAGACAGTGTGGCGATTCCTCAAAGACCTAAAGACTAAAATACCATTTGATCCAGCAATCCCATTATTGAGTATATGCCCAAAGGAATATAAATTATTCTGTTAAAAAGACACATGAATGCATGCATATATTAATTGCAGCACTAACCATAATAGCAAAGACATGGAATCAACTTAAATGCTCATCAATGATAGACTGGATAAAGAAAATGTGGTACATACATACCATGCAATACTATGCAGCCACAAAAAAGAATGAGATCATGTCCTTTGCAGGGATATGGTTGGAGCTGGAGGTCATCATCCTTAGCAAACTAATGCAGCAACAGAAAACCAAATACCACATGTTCTCACTCATAAGTGGTAGTTAAATGATGAGAGCACATGGACACATAGAGGGGAACAGCATACACTAGCTTCTGTTGAAGGTTGGAGGGTGGAAGGAGGGAGAGGATCAGGAAGAATAAATGGGTACTAGGCTTAATACCCATGTGGTGAAATAATCTGCACAACAAACTCCCATGACACAAGTTTACCTATTTAACAAACCTGCACATGTACCCCTGAACTCAAAATAGAAGTTAAAAAATGGGGCCAGGCACGGTAGCTCAAGCCTGTAATCCCAGCACTTTGGGAGGCCGAGGCGGGTGGATCACAAGGTCAGGAGATCGAGACCATCCTGGCTAACACGGTGAAACCCCATCTCTACTAAAAATACAAAAAATTAGGCAGGCGTGGTGGTGGGCACTTATAGTCCCAGCTACTCAGAAGCCTGAGGCAAGAGAATGACATGAATCTGGGAGGTGGAGCTTGCAGTGAGCTGAGGTCATGCCACTGCACTCCAGCCTGGGTGAGAGAGTGAGACTTCGTCTCAAAAAAAAAAAAAAAAAAAAGTTAAAAAATGGACACGTTTAAAATTCTTAATAATAAAACCTAACCAAAAATGTCCTTTACTATAATATTTACCAAGAGATATTTACACAGTTTTCTTTTAAATCTTTTAAAATTATTATTATTATTTATTTACTTTTTCTAGAGATGAGGTCTCACTGAGTTGCCCAGGCTGGTCTCAAACTCCTGGCCTCAAGTGATTCTCCCACCTTGGCCTCCCAAAGTGCCGAGATACAGGTGTGAGCCACCATGCCCATGACCAGTTGGTCTTTTGAAGGTTATTTTTCAGATAAAGGTTAAAGTGGATAAGACTTCCTTTTTGTGCTAGCTAAAACTGGCCTGTTTGGAAATTTGGTTATTTTTGCTCATTCTCCTGATTTCCAGGAAGTTTAGATAAATGACTTGGTGGTGTGGAACTTCATTCATTATGTGTAACTTCATTTTGGTTTGCCCTACTGAGTCTAGTGCAGGTGCTCGGTCCAAACCAGTGGCCTCTGATAAGATTGACTTAACAAAGTTCAGTGAAAAAAATTTCTCCCATTCACATTTTTGAAGTTTTAAATTCCAAGCACCCTTTACTAATGTGGTGAGAAAAAAAATAGATCTAACATTTAAAGAACTAATATCAATTATACTCAAACTATTCTGAAAAATAGCGAAGATAATACTTCCAAATTCATCCTATGAGGCCAAAGACACATTAAAAAAAAATCCTCAACAAAATACTAGTAAACTGATTTGAACAACACATTAAAAAGATTATTCATCATGACCAAGAGGGATTATCCCAGGGATGCAAAGATGGCTCAACATATACAAATTAATGTAATGTCTTATATGAACACGATGAAAGACAAAAACCCAATGATCACTTCAGTTGGTGTTGAAAAAGCATTTGATGAAATCCAACATCCACTCATGATAAAAACCCTCAAGCAACTGAGTATAGAAGGGACATACCTTAACACAAGAAAAGCCATATATGACAGACCCATAGCTAGTATCATACTGAACAAGGAAAACTGAAAGCATTTCCTCTAAGATCTGGAACAAGACAAGGATGCCCATTTTCACCATTGTTATTCAGCATAGTGCTGGAAGTCCTAGCTAGAGCAATTAGACAAGAGAAAGAAAAAAAAAAAAAAAGACATCGAAATTGGAAAGGAAGAAGTCAAATTATCCTTGTTTGCAGATGACAATCTTATGTTTGGAAAAATGTAAAAATTCCAGCAAAAAAGCTATTAGAACTGATAAACAAATACAATAAAGTTGCAGGATACAAAGTCAACATGCAAAAATTAGTAGCATTTCTATATGCCCACAGTGAACAATTTCAAAAAGAAATCAAGTAAGTAATCCTTTATAGTAGCGATATATGATATAGAATACCTAGAAATAAATTTAGCCAAAGAAATGAAAGATCTCTACAATGAAAACTATAAAACATTGAAGCAAGAAATTGAAGAGAGCACCAAAAAATGAAAATATATTCCATGTTCATGGATTGGAAGAATCAATATTGTTAAAATGTCTATACTCCCCAAAGTAATCTACAGATTCAGTGCAATCTCTATCAAAATATCAATGACATCCTTCAAAGAAATAGAATAAATAATTCTAAAATTTATATGGAATCATAAAAGACTCAGAATATCCAAAGTTATCCTGAGCATAAAGAACAAAACTGGAGAAATTACTTCACCTGACTTAAAATTACCCTACAAATCTATAATAACAAAACCAACGTGGTACTGGTATAAAGCAGACACATAAACTAATGGAACAGAATAGACAGCCCAGAAATAAATCCATATATCTAAAGTGAACTCATTTTTTACAAAGATATCAAGAACATACATTAGGGAAGGAGCAGTCTCTTCAATAAATGGGGTTGGGGAAAAGCTGGATATCCACATGCAGAAAAATAGAACTAGACCCCTATCTCTTAACATATACAAAAATCAAATTAAAATTGATTAGCCTTAAATCTAAGACCTCAACCTATTCAACTATTAAAAGAAAACATTGAGGAAACTTTTCAAGACATTGATCTAGGCAAAGATTTCTTGAGTAATACCCCAAAAGGACAGGCAAGTAGACTAAAAGTAGACACATTTTATCACATCAAGTTAAAAAGCTTTTGAACAGCAAAGGAAACCACAAAGTGAAGAGACAACCAACAGAATGGAAGAGGATATTTGCAAACTATCCATCTCATAAGAAACTAAAAACCAGAATATATAAAGAGTTACATCAGCTCAATGGGAAAAAAAACTAGTAATCCAATCTAAAAAATGGGCAAATAATCTGAATAGATATTTCTCAAAAAAGAGATACAAATGTCAAATAAGTATATTTTAAAAAGTGCTCAACATCATTGGTTGTCAGAGAAATGCAAATCCAAACTACGATGATACATTATCTCACCTCAGTTAAAATGGCTTTTATTGCAAAGAAAGGCAATATCAAATGCTGATGAGGATGTAGAGGAAAATGAAACTTCATACATTGTTGGTGGGAATGTAAATTAATACAGCCACTATGGAGAACAGTTTGGAAGTTCTTCAAAAGCACTGAAATAGAACTACCATATGATCCAGCAATCTCACTGCTCGGTATATGCACCCCCCCCACCCCCCTTCAAAAAGGTAGTAAGTATATCATAGAGATATCTGCATTCCTGTGTTTGTTGCAGCAATAATCAAAATAACCAAGATTTCAAAGCAACCTGTTTCCATCGACAGATGAACAGATAAAGAAAATGTGGTACATATACCCAATGAACTACTATGGAGACATAAAAATAATGATATCCTACCATTTGCAGCAACATGGATGGAAGTGGAGGAGATTACATTAGGTGAAATAAGCCATGACGGAAAGACAAACCATGCATGTTCTCATTTATTTGTGAGCTAAAAATTAAAGCAATTGAACTTATGGAGATTAGAGTGATGAGTTATCAGAGATTGGGAAGAGTAATGGAATGGGGTGGAAGTGGGGATGGTCACTGGTAAAAAATATAGTTATATAGATTGAATAAGATCTAGTATTTGATAGCACAATAGGGTGACTACAGTCAACAATAATTTATGGTACATTTAAAAATAAAAGTGTATGGTTTTCTGTCCTTAAACACCACATGTTCTCACTCATAGGTGTAAATTGAACAAGGAGATCACTTGGACAAAGGGCAGGGAACATCACACATTGGGGCCTGTCGGTGGGTGGGGGGCTAGGGGAGGGATAGCATTAGGAGAAATATCTAATGTAAATGATGAGTTGATGGGTGCAGCAAACCAACATGGCACGTGTATAGCTATGTATCAAACCTGCATGTTGTGCACATGTACCCTAGCACTTAAAGTATAATAATAATAATAAAAAGAATCAGAAAAAAAAGAATTTGACTTGAAAACCATCATTAAAATATAACCCTAATAGTTCAATATAACATAATTAAAGTTTTGCTGTAATTTTAGCAGAAGCAGGGCTGAAGTTTATATCTGTCAACCAAAAATGCAGATAATGTTGATTTATATGGACTAGAGATAAAGTGAAAATCCAAATAAAATTTTTTGATGGGCAAAAAATGAATGAATAAATAAAAAAGTGTATAATTGGGTTGTTTGTAAAACAAAGAAAGGATGAATGCTTGAGATGATGGGTGCCCCCATTTACCCTGTTGGGATTATTATGCATTGTATGCCTCTATAAAAATATCTCATGTACCCCATGTACATATGTGTGTGTATGTGTGTGTATATATACACACACACATATATATACACACATATATACATATATACATCTATCTATATATATATAGACTGTTTACCCACAACAAATATAAAAAATAAATTTAAAATACATTTAAATATCAGGACTTGGAGCCATATAACTTTTGGATTGAGTCCCATATTTGCCACTTTCTTGTATCCACACTCTACTGTAACTCTGAGCCTTAAGTCCCAAGATCTCCTTTTTAATGCAGAAAAAACAAAATCAGGATTTTGAACCATTTGACTTTGGGATTGAGTCTACATTCACTAAAGTTTATTCATCGCTAATCCCCAAATCGAAAATATTCCAAAATCTGAAACTTTTTGAGCCCCAATATGATGCCACAAGTGGAATATTTCACACTTGATCTCATGTACACACACTTTGTTTCATAGATAAGGTTATTAAAATGTTCCACAAAATTTTTAGATATGTATATAAGGCACACATGAAACATAAATGAGTCTCACGCCTAGACTTGGGTCCCATCCCCAAGATAACTCTTATACATATGCAAATATTTCAAAGGTCACAAAAATCTGAGGTCCAAAACACTCTAGTCTCAAGCATTTCAGATATGAGATATTCAACCTGTACTTACTAGTATCTGAACCCTTATGCAACTCTGGGCCTTAATTTCCTCATCAATGTAATGGGAATAGTAATAGTACTTATCTTTCATGATTTTAACTCTTTACACAGTTAATAACAAAGTGGGAAGGGTGCTTGCAGTTCCATGCTTTATCTTTGCTATGGAATAAAACAGAAATGTAAACACCTATGTGTCTTGGTTTTAGGCTCTTTTATAATGATTGCCAGTATAATAACTTGTACAGCACATTGTCAAGAAAACTCCTGCCCCAAGAAAAGCTGCTTATCTGGTTTGGCCTTCCTAGAAACCAGTATTTTACCCGTAGTTTTCATTTGAGATCCACCTGGCTAAGATATTAATCTATAGTACTTTTTGATGAGCTAAAAGTTTTTGTTTTTATTATTTTTGAAGCAGCTATATTTATATAACATGTAATTCACTCATTTCTTTGTGCTGTTTTATGATTTATAGTAAATTTATAGAGTTGTACAACCATCGCCACCATCTAATTTTAGAACATTTCCATAACTCCAAAGAGAAAACTTGTGACCATTTGTAATCACAATCCTTTTCCACCTTCAGTCCTTGATAATGGCTAATCTGCCTCTATCTCTATAGAATTGCTTCTTCTGCACAATTCATATAAATAGAATCATGCAATATGTGACAATTTGCATCTGCTTTTTAATGAGTTTTTTAATAGATGACTTTATAATGACAGTAAAAATATTAATTGAAAATGACTCATCAGTTCTCCCAATTCTGAGTTCTACCTATTTGAATAAATACAAATGAATAAGAGCCAAATGAAGATATAAGCACATTATTAGCTAAGCATCTTAATTTGGACACCAGAATAGAATTAGTGCTCTTTTCTTCAGGTTTGCAACATGGGCTGTTTCCCCAACCCCAGCTTCAGGAATGGGTGAAGATCCTTTAGAGTTTCAAAGTTGAACTGAAGAAATACTGACTCTCACACATTCCACTTTCCCTGAAGACTCCAAAGTGTCAAAGAAGATGCTGGCCACACTAGCACCACTCGCACAACAATTAGAATGCGCAAACAATAATCTATACTCAGGTGGCTAGCTCACAGAAAAGTCATATTTATATAAACCAGTATGTAGTCCTATTAGGACACATGCAAGAAAAAGCCAGAATGTATGTGGAGAAAGAAAATATTAAAGACAGAGGAAACCATTTTTTCAGCCACATGTTTGTAATTTATTATCTGGAAATTTAACCACATTTGGGAAAATTTTTGTGTCACTATGTCTCCCACATTCAGGGCAGAAAGCCATTTATGCATTGAACTGTGTTTCTGACAGTAGCAGTTTTTGACCTTGCTTTCTTTCAAAAAAAATTCTTATACATTTAGGAGGTTCAAGTGCAGTTTTGCTACATGGATATATTGCATAGTGGTGAAGTCTGTGCTTTTAATGTAACCATTGCCCATATAGTATATACTGCACCCATTAAGTAATTTCTCATTCTTTACCCCCATCCCACCCTCCCACCTTTCCAGGTCTCCAATGTCTATTTTTCCACTCTCTATGTCCATGTGTGCACATTATTTAGCTCCCACTTATAAGTGAAAACGTGGTATTTGACCTTCTGCTTCTGAGTTATTTTGCTTAATATGGTGACTTCCAGTTCCATCCATGTTGCTCAAAAAAAAAAAAAAGATTTTTTTTTTGGCTAAGCAGTATTCATATGAGGTGTGTGTACGTATATGTGTGTAGATATAAGTGTGTGTAGATATATATGTGTAGATATATATATGTAGATATATATATATATCTACACACACTTATGTATGTATATGTAACATTTTCTTTATCCAGTCATCTTTTGATGGGCACTGAGGTTGATTCCATATTTTTGCTATTGTGAATACTGCTGCAATAAACATATGAGTGCAGGTATCTTTTTGATATAAAGAATTTTGTTCCTTTGTGTAGATACTCAGCAGTAGAATTGCTGGATTGAATGGTAATTCTATTTTTTTTCTTTGAAAAATCTCTATACTCTATAGCGATTGTAGGAATTTACATTCCCATCAACAGTGTATAAGAATTTGACCCTCCTCTATCTTCTTTGAAAAATGTAGACATATGCAATGTTGGTACCCCGGTTTCCAAGACTTGCTTCAGCCTCCTTTCTTGCTTTGCTGAACTCTGCAAGTGTGGAACATTAACATTTCCATATTCATGTTTAAGTCTTGTATTTCCAGCCCTTCAAATTGAACTGACTCTGAACTCCATCTAGAAGTCAGATGTCCTATGACTGCAAGAGGACGTTTTTTAATGTTGAATGTGGCTGCCATATTTTCTACCTCCATCCAATTAAGACCATAAATTATTTTTAAATTTCTTAGTATCATAAACATTGGCTATTACCATAAAGCTTCCTGCATAAGGCTACTGATAAGTAATTATCTAAGCAGGCACTCTTACCTATGTGCTCAGGTGCCCACACATTTCTTTGCTCCTAGTTTGTTAGAGCTCTTTGGGCCTATGCTTCTAGAGACCAAGAAGACCCTTGCTACATATTTCTTCTCAAAACTTTTTCCTTCTTTAGCATGTACTCCCCTTAAACTTGAATAACCTTCACTATAGTTTTGTCATTCCAAATTCTAATCTCTGTAGGATAGTAGTCATCTTCACCCCGGCTTCCAAACAGGATGCAGAGCTAACAGAAAAATGAACTAAAAGACTAGATACCAAAGCAAAGACTGTGCATTATTTCTCCTTAGCTTTTATGACCAGGGCTGGCTTTAGCAAGTACTTGGAGAAATGAAGCTGCTATTCTATTCTAAGTTTTCTAAGACAGATTCCTAATGTGAGGGAAGAAATCTGTATGTATTTATTCATCTCAAACCAGAGCCCTTCTAATACAAAATCTTCGACAAAGCTTTCTCAATCCTTGGAAAACATTCTTTTGCTAAATACAGCCTCAGACTTCTGTCTGAGGTCATACTAAAGATGTGCCCTTGCAGCCCAGTAGTCTGACCTTTAAAACTAGCAAGCACCTGTTAAATACAGCACCTGCTCTGGGGGCACTGGCCACTGCAGCGAAACAAAATGTGTTCATCTTCCCATGAGATACATTCTTCCTCTAATATTAATTCTTACTCATATTCTAAAAGATTCCCACTTGTGAACCATGTGTTATAATGGGAGGCACTAATTATTCCTGTATCATCTCCCACAAATTCTAGTCAATTGGAAAACCACAGAAGTGTTCCAGTTGGATAAGCTTACAATATCAGATTTATTACTAGAAAAGCTGAATTGAGAATATGGTGAGGATTTGGGGACAACATTAGGATTTCTTTGGTGTGTAGTTACATGTGCACCCACACAGGCATGCATGTCCACACACACACACACACACACACACACACTCTGCTTACCCACGTAAGCCAGGTAGAGAATATGGAATAAAGAGAAGTGGACTTTGCTTGCATCTGCTAAATGAAAGCCAAGTTCTCTCACTTCACAAACAGTGGAAACAATATAAACCCCATCTAGCCTAGGAAAAAATA
This sequence comes from Hylobates moloch, assembly GCF_009828535.3. NCBI lineage: Eukaryota > Metazoa > Chordata > Mammalia > Primates > Hylobatidae > Hylobates > Hylobates moloch. Next base: position 90,149,064 of record NW_026652287.1, on the reverse strand, counting down.
AATAAATAAATAAATAAATAGCATCAAGAAAGCAAAAGAGACAACTTTAGGGGAATGTTACATATGAGCCATAGTCTTTAACACAAATAAATGATTTGAATAAGTTTTGCAACATTTACGAGGAAGAAAAGTAAGAAAACAAAAACAAAAACAAAACAAAACAAAAAAGACTGACTCCTCAAATTTTCTCATTTGCCTGGATAGATTGGTGGAAATTTTCTTCTTTATAAGTCAAAGTAAAAAAATATGGAGAGAAGAGGAAAAATGATATTTCCTAGAGTCTACAACCACTCTGTGGAAGGACTACTTAATATCATTCACTTTACTTTATGAATAATGAACTGTGAAGTTTAAGAAGCATTGAATGGGGGTTATGTGTACTGGCTCTTGAGTTATATTTTTCAAAGACTACCGCTTCCACCTACCATCTGAGAAAACTCACGCAAACCATTTAACCACTTTAAACCTCAATTTTCTCTGTAAAGTGATAATGACTAGTTTCTGGGTATTAAGTCAGTTCGTATAAACTACTTAGCAAACTGCTTAAAATGTTAGTTATTATTATTGTTATTATCATTGTATATGGCACCTATAAAACTATCTAATATTATTAATTAATTTATTTATTTATTTATTTATTTATTGAGATGGAGTCTTGCTCTGTCGCCTAAGCTGGAGTGCAGTGGCACGATCTCCACTCACTGCAAGCTCCGCCTCCCGGGTTCACGCCATGCTCCTGCCTCAGCCTCCCCAGTAGCTGGGACTACAGGCGCCCGCCACCACGCCCCGCTAATTTTTTGTATTTTTAGTAGAGACGGGGTTTCGCCGTGTTAGCCAGGATGGTATCGATCTCCTGACCTTGTGATCCGCCCGCCTCGGCCTCCCAAAGTGCTGGGATTACAGGCATGAGCCACCGCCTCCAGCTGTAATATTATTAATAAGCATACCTTCATCGCTAAATAATTGGCACGGCTCTTAGCTTTATTTCTCATCCAAGGTAAACATGCCCTCTACAGTCAGCTATTGATGATCAGACCACATTATTATTTACTGATAATTCTCAGTCTTTGCATCTCCATTTGGCCCATATTGTTGCAGAAAATACTTGCCTCTTCTAAATACTTTGCAAATATTCTTCTGAAGTACCCTAGAAATAAATTAACAGCACTCTGTTTCTTGGAAGGTTTCTATATTTCTACCATGCTATGATGCCAAGAGGAGTTTGTATAGCCCTGATCCTTGTGTCAGGAAAAATAACTTCCAGATTAGCACCCATGAGGAAAGGATTCCTGGTTGGGTGAGTCATGATTTCCATGGTTCTTCTTGCATGCTACTATCGAAAATAGCTTCTCTAGCAACACAGGTTTTTGTACTTAACCGTTTCTTTGCCTGCTATGTAAGCCTGTAGTTCTCAAACTCTGTCCATGGGTCAGCTGTATTAGAATCACCTGGAAAAGTTTTTCAAAATTTAAGATTCCTAGTTCTCACTTCCAAAGAGCCAATAGGTCATTATTGGAGGTATGAAGAGAGATGCCTAGCTCTGTATGCTTAAAATACTCTTTTAAGATGCTAACTGGAGACAGTATTTGCAAAGGATGTAAAAAGGACTAATTTCCTCATACTAGAGCTGTTACAAAAAATGCAGAAAAGACTAACAATATAAAAGAAAAATGAACCAAGAATATGAACAGATGGCACACACATGTGCACATACACAAATGTCCAATAACTATATGAAGAGATGCTCAACCTCACTCATAATTAAAGAAACTCAAGTATAACAGTAAAAAAAATCCCAATTTTCACTATCAGAATGGGCCAAAATTAAAATTAAATATTACTTCTGTAGGCAAATGTTTGGTGAATCAGTAACTTTCAATTCTTCTTAGTGGGATTTCAAACTGATAAAAATTTTGGCAACCAATTGCAACATCTATCAAAATTTTAAATTTGAGTGTCTGTGGAATCAGCAGTCCACATACGATAATATTATCTCCAAATATACTCAGAAAGTATGTAAAGTATATGCAGATATGTTAAAAAGTATGTAAAAATATGTATAAAGATATATATAGGTCAGACACAGTGGTTCACACCTGTAATCCCAGGACCTTGAGAGGCTGAGGCAGGTGGATCATCTTAGGTCAGGAGTTCAAGATCAGCCTGGCCAACATGGTGAAACCCCATCTGTACTAAAAATACGAAAAAAAAAAAATAGCCGGGCGTGGTGGCAAGTGCCTGTAATCCCAGCTACCTGGGAGGATGAGGCAGGAGAATCGCTTGAACCTTGGTGGTGGAGATTGCAGTGAGCCGAGATCATGCCATTGCACTCCAGCCTGGGTGAAAAGAGCAAAACTCTGTGTCAAAAACAAACAAAAAATAGATAGATGATAGATAGATAGATAGATAGATAGATAGATAATAGATAGATAGATAGATAGAGATACTTTATATATTAGTACATTTATTTTAAAATATATTTTTTCTGTAAAAAATGATAATCGCCACCTCTAGGTACTAAGTCAGTTCATATAAAGTAGCTAGCAAAATGCTTAAAATGATTATTACTCTTGTACATGGCAGCTATAAAACTATGTAACAGTATTAATAAAAATGCCTTCATTATTTAAAAATTGGCATGGCTTTTAGCTTTTATATATACATAAAATAACCATTGCAGCTCTCTTCAGAATAACAAAACAAGCACAACACTTACCTGCAACAAACAACAAAAACAAATAGAGTCCTGGTTAAATAAAGTGTGCAGCCATATATTGGCATGCTCAAGAGTCACTGAAAAGGCCGGGCACGGTGGCTCACGCCTGTAATCCCAGCACTTTGGGAGGCCAAGGCGGGCAGATCACGAGGTCAGGAGATCGAGCCCATCCTGGCTAACACGGTGAAACCCCATCTCTACTAAAAATGCAAAAAAAATTAGCGGGGCGTGGTGGTGGGCACCTGTAGTCCCAGCAACTTGGGAGGCTGAGGCAGGAGAATGGTGTGAACCTGGGAGGCGGAGCTTGCAGTGAGCCGAGATGGCACCACTGCACTCCAGCCTGGGCGACAGAGCAAGACTCCCTCTCAAAAAGAAAAAAAAAAAGAGGCACTGAAAAGAATGAAGTAGATCTCTGAAGCTACTGAAATCCACCTCTAAACTATTACTAGGTGGAAACAAGTAAATTACAAAATAAAATGTATAGCCTGATCTTATTTGTGGTGGTGTATATCCAATATACCCCTTTGTACCTCTTGCATTTTTTACTACAGAGATGCTTAGTTTAGATTTTAACTTGTAAGAAATCTGCCCTGGTGAGTTTGGTAATTTGCTAGGTTTGGAAATTACTATCATGCAATCCAATCTGATTAAATACTACATTTGTTCTAGTTAATCACATATCTGGTTAACAGAGCTATCTCACTAGGTTGTCTAAAAAGATTAAATGAGCTAATATATGAAAAGGCACTAAATGAATTTTAAGCACTGTGTAAATTTTTGAAAGCAATTAAAAAAATTCTAAGCACTATGTGTTATTACATTCAAAAATTGTTTAACATTTTGATCACTACTCTGATAGCAAAATCGTAGGAATAGAAGATACAAAAGTAAATAATACAAAATAATGACCTTGAGATGTTTATACCCTAATATAAAAGATAAATGTTTTCTAAAAATAAGTAGACTAGAGTATAACTAACACTACAAAATAGGCTTGTAAAAATTACAATGAGAACATGGTTTGTGGCACATGATGAATATTTAACACATAAAATTCTTAGGAGTTCTTCAAGCATATATGAGAAAAGAGAAAATTTATGGTAAAGAAACGATCCCATTCAACAGATACATGGATGCATAGGGGAACATGGCTTGCTCAGGGAAATGGGAATAGTTCCATGTATTTGACACATGGAGATGGTACTGTCAACTTTTCTTAACATTTTTATATAATAAAATACAATTCATACTATTGGCTATATTCTAATCTTTTTTGCTAATGCTGAAACTGCTTTCATATCCTATAATGCCATGGTTTCATCTTATGCATATTGATATAATTGTATCAAAGAAGCAGAAAGGACTGATCCAGCCAGTGATTAGGCTGGTGGACAAATCAGTATTCATGAGATCATTGAAACAGATTCTGGAGGATTTTTTTTTGTTTTTCACACAAATCTATTAGGGGAAAACCAATGACTATATTTATTACATGCTGATACTTACATTATACATTTAGTCATCTGGACACAATGAGCAGTAGAAAATAATTAGTAATAAATAGAGACAGCACTGTGGGAAAAAGACAATGTAGTGGTAGAATATTTGTGAGACTAATTATGTTTATAAGTAAAATGTATTTTCCATCTTTTTTTCAGCCCATTAGAAAACGTTTGACATTGAAAAAGCACCTTCAAATGTAACGCATTTTTGCTTGGAACACTTTTTATTCCCAACTCATATAAATTATTATTTCCTTCCTCTCCCTGCTCCCTTCTGCCTTTATTTTGGCATTGTTAGGAGAGCAGTTAAATGTTTGGTCATGAATATGTGCTTTGTGGCTGGAGTCAATTTCTGTTACTTTTTCATTTAATAGTGTTGTGTCTTTTCCTTTCAGTTTTCTGTGACTTTACCAGGGAATTTTTAGTTGCAATTCACTTTGTGAAAACACTTACTACTTGGGTGACTCTAGGTTTTGCACTTTACGATCGAAATCTGCAAGTCAGGTCTCATAACTGTTCCTTTTTTCTCAAGTAAAGCAGTCATTAGATGGTTCTTGGCCAAACCAAAATACTTTAGAAAATACATTTTTAAATTCTTATTACAGATTATTTATTTGTTATGTTTCCAAATATTGCTTGCCCTCTTTCTATATGAAAATGTGTAAGAACTATAAACTGTATACTAGCAATTCTACAATGATGTTTACTTATGTTTACCAATCAGCTGCTACTATCTTGAAAATGAGTCTACTGCCTAGAGAACTAAAGCTATTCGGTGTTTACCTTTGACTCTGTGTGTGTGTGTGTGTGCGCGCGCGCGCGCGTGTGTGTGTATTCATTTATATATTCCTTTTATATTCTAAAAATTGTTTTTAAGTTGTTCTACTTCAATTAACTGTGCTCTTTTATTATTGAAAAACAAGGAAATAAACACTATAGTAGTCTTTTCAGAAGGTTTTAATTAAAAAGTTCTATTTTAAATTATATGCACCTCCCTCCTCTCTCTTTCATATCACTGTTTACTAACAAAATTCTACATAAGGATGTTTTATATTAATATGCATTTAAACCAATCCTTGTTTAGGAATCTTTATTATGACAGGAGATGTAATTGGCAGTCATTTCAGGATTTTTTTTCTCAGATCTTCTTGAAATGTCATGCTTTGTCTGGAGGTACAAAAATCTGTACTGACAAAGGGGATATATTTTTCTTATTTTAAAATACCAACTAAAAGGATTAAAACATTATAGATAGAAAAATAGTGTTAACATTGAGATCTGAGCATACATTCTATAATGTAGTCTACATTATAAAGTTAAGACACTGGCTACTTTGGAGCTAAATTCTGCTTCTCCACACACATACACGTTCTATACCCACTTTCCACCCTAATTATCTATATATCTACTTTAATCTTGCCTCCTTCTGGATTATTTGAATTTATTTTAGTAAACCTTTTTAATTTTTTTATTTCTGGATAAATTAAGTACAGTATATCAGCAAATGGGATTTTCAACTGGGCATATATAGACAGAGCGAACTGGGGCTAACATATACGTAAGGCTCTAGAAATACAATTCCTGGGGACACCAAAAGGTCACAAAGTTAAAAATCATGTATATGAAATAAGCCAGATACAAAAAGCCAAAACTCACTGGTAGTTGTTAACTCAGTTGAGCCCAACCCAGCCACCTTGGTAGTTGAGGTATACCCTGGGATGAACAAGGTCTGCAACTCATCTTTTATTATAAAATGATTATGAGCCAGTAAAATGAGGAAAATAAACTTCAGTTTGTATAGAGAATATCTTAGGACAGAAATACAGAAGAGTAATGTCCCAAAACAGATGTCAAGCATTGGTATACACAAACAGCCCCAGTTAATTTACAAACTCTCTGAGAAAACTTATGGAGACTAAGAAATACTTGAAAGGTGTACAAGAATGCTTGTGATTTTCGTACATTGATTTTGTATCCTGAGACTTTGCTGAAGTTGCTTATCAGCTTAAGGAGATTTTGGCCTGAGACAATGGGGTTTTCTAGATATACAATCATGTCATCTGCAAACAGGGACAATTTGACTTCCTGTTTTCCTAATTGAATACTCTTTATTTCCTTCTCCTGCCTGATTGCCCTGGCCAGAACTTCCAACACTATGTTGAATAGGAGTGGTAAGAGAGGGCATCCCTGTCTTGTGCCAGTTTTCAAAGGGAATGCTTCCAGTTTTTACCCATTCAGTATGATATTGGGTATATACCCAAAGGATTATAAATCATGCTACTATAAAGACACATGCACACGTATGTTTATTGCGGCACTATTCACAATAGCAAAGACTTGGAACCAACCCAAATGTCCAACAACAATAGACTGGATTAAGAAAATGTGGCACATATACACTATGGAATACTATGCAGCCATAAAAAAATGATGAGTTCATGTCCTTTGTAGGGACATGGATGAAACTGGAAACCATCATTCTCAGTAAACTATCGCAAGGACAAAAAACCAAACACCGCATGTTCTCACTCATAGGTGGGAATTGAACAATGAGAACACATGGACACAGGAAGGGGAACATCACACTCCGGGGACTGTTGTGGGGTGGGGGAGGGGGGAGGGACAGCATGAGGAGATATACCTAATGCTAAATGACGAGTTAATGGGTGCAGCACACCAACACGGCACATGGATACATATGTAACAAACCTGCACATTGTGCACATGCACCCTACAACTTAAAGTATAATAATAATAATAAAAAAAAGAAATAGTTGAAAGGGAAAAAGATGAATCCTGAAAACGTACTAGATTCTGAAATTACATTAATGAAGACCTAAAGTTAGTGAATGTAATGTAACCTTATTATTTTATAAGGCTTGGTGAGAAGAGTGGGCATTTGGCTAACACATACAGCAATATGCCGAGACCACTGTGTTGGTTAGATTACTGTTTAGACTGCTGTATTAATTAAGATTCAGTTCATAATTTTATATTAAGAAACTCTAAAATATAGTTGATTTTTTTCCTCATTGAGATTAATTTATTTATTTCTCCCCAAAACAGCTTAAGTAGGTAGCCCATTGCTGGTAAGGCAGATTAGTGGTGTCAAAGATCCAAATCCTTTTTTTCATTTTTGTTTCTTTGCCATCACAAGGGCTTGCTTCAAATTGAACATGACTTATTATCAATTCCACATTTCAGCCTGTGAGAGGAAGAAAAAGAGAAGGGGAGAGAGATAAAGCTTCTTCTCTTTTAAGAGATAATCTAGAAGTTGCATAAATGTCTTCTGCTTACATTTCATTGTCCAGAACCTAGTAATAGGACCACAGCTAACTGTAAGGGAGGTTGATAAATGCAGTCTGCAGCTGATTAGCCATGTTACCAGCTAAAGCTTTGATTATTATAGAAGATGATATAAAGAAATATTGTGCAGATTCTTTTCACATCCCAAAATATTACCTTCAGTCTCTAACAGATGCCAGTGTATCAGAGGCTTAGAACTTAATGTTCACAGCTCTTCAAAGCACACATTTAATGGATAAAGAACCAGACATACAGGGAAGTTAAATGACTTTCCCAAGCCCACATAGAAGTTACATGACCAGAGATCAAATAACATTCTATCTAAAGCTAAATACAGCCTGTGATCTTCCCAGCGTGACACCCTCAAATAAATGTGGGAGTGACAGTCTGCTTGGTAAATTTCATTGTTCATGAATCATTTCTAATGTATTGTGATATTGTGATATTTAAGAGTTAAAAGGAAGAGGATGTGAACTTCTTAACACTAGAGGGGAAACACTACCCCCTTTCTTTTCTTTTCTTTTTTTCTTTCTTCTTCCTTTTTTTTTTTTTTTTTTTTTTTACAGGATCTCACTCTGTCACTTAGGCTGGAGTGCAGTGGCACAATCACAGCTCACTGCAGCCTTAAATTCCCAGACTTAAGCAATCCTTCCTCCTCAGCCTCCCGAGTAGCTGGGAATACAGGTAGGCATGCACCACCAAGCCTAGCTGCTTTTTCTATTTGTTGTAAAGATAGGGTCTCACTATATTGCCTAGGGGAAGTAGCTCCTCTATTTTAAAGCCCTTTGATAATGTGCTTAAGATGCAAAAACAGCATATTCAGCTTCATTTTACACTCTTAAGAACCTAGCATGATACTAAACACTAATCAGAAAATCAGCCTACACACTTCATAATCATATAAGCCAAATACCTGTGATGACTGTCATTTTTCTCACCATTAGTAATGCCAGCATGGAGGAGAGTATGAACTTGACTCGAGCTCTTTAAGGGAAGAGATATTACCTAATTTATCTCTGCAACTCCAATGACTAACACACCTGGCCCTTAGTAAGGGCTCATATTTGTCCCTTGAACTTAGTTGAAAATCAAAGTTTAAGACAACAGGGAAAGAATGTATTTGTGTATCCAAATTATTGCAAAAAATAACCTTTAATAGGTATTTTCTAACAATGCAAAATTTATTACCTTAAAAAATGAAATAATACTTTTAATTTTCATTTGCTGAATCCTCAGTAGAGTTCATTTTGATTCATCCAATAGTATTTTAAACAGGTTTTAATTTCTAGTATTCCAAGTGTTTTGTTTGTTTTTCATTTTTAAACAAAATTAATTTTCTGTTCCATATATTTTTTGATTATAGGAAGATATGCTTTTGTTTCTCTTGACAACTATATGGTGCTGATGTATTTTCCTCTGCCTCTACATTTTGGTGATGATTTTTCAAAAATGTAATATATTCTTATCAAATAATGGCTAAAGCTTGAAAAAGAATCAAAGCCAAAAACAGAATCTTTATTTTACATTACATAACACATGCAAACGAAAATAAAAAGGACATAATGGGTGGGAAAAATCAACAATGTTGTGTAAATATTTATTATTTATTTTACTTATTTTATTTGAATTCCATTTAATTATTCTCCCACATTTGGTCATACATTTATTGATTTATTATGTTAAAAAGAAGTGCAGTCCAGAATGGTACTTATGAATACTGAGTTGTATATTCAGCTTTGCTGCTGATTTACAGGGTATTGTACATGAGTCATATAAGCTCCAGGCCTGTTTTCTGATTTATAAAATGAGTATGTATTAGTTTCCTATGGATAGGTAATAAATTGCTACACACAATACATGTTTATTATCTCTTAATTTCTATAAGTCAAAAATCTTGTCACTGCTTAGGTGGGTCCTCTGTTCAGGATCTCACTAGCTTGCACTCAAGATACTGGCTCCGCTAGAGTCTCATCTACAGGTGTAACTAGGGAGGTAGCTGCTTACAAGCTCATTCTGATACTTGGTAGCATTTATTTCCTAGTGGCTGTGTGACCGAGGGATCCAGCTTTATACTGGCTGTCACTGGAGGCTGCCCTCAGAGGCTGTCCACAGTTTCTTGCTATGTGGGCCCCTCTACAGTCATTTTACAACATGGCTACTGACTTCTCCAAGGAAAGCAAGAGAATTGTCTGGTCTGCAAAGAGCTAAATGTAATCATGAGAGTGACAGCCCATCCATCACCTTTGCTACATTCTGTCAGTTAGAAGGAAGTCACAAGTTGCACTTCATTCAAGGGCAGTAACACCTCCTGAAGGTGTACAGGAGTCATACTCATTGGGGGTTATCCGTGGGTAGATCTGACACAAGGGTATTGAAACACATAACTTTTATGTGTTCCTCCAGCTGTATTATATTATAATTATTGTGGAAATAATGAGAATCGTCTGAATCTTAATTTTAAGTTACAGCCTCTGAGCTCTTAAGGTTTAGAAAGTTCTCTGACTTCCTTACAGATTCAGGAGTAATAAAGCTTTGGTACCTACCATTTATAAAGAGGTCAAAATGTAAGCAAGGGATTCATTACTAGAAAGAGCCAGAGACCTAAGAGGAAAGAAGAAACCTGGCTAAAGTATCCTGAGAAAAGCCCAGGCTTGGCTACAAGAGAAGCAAATGCGGGTACTATAAGCAAAAGCCGGGACAAAGATCATAAAGACAAGGGTGAAACTGAGCTAAAAGCCAAATCAAAATCAGTGAGAGCTGGAGGGGGAGAAGGGTGTTTTGAGGTGAGCTCCACAGAATCAATTAATTTTTATTATTAGCCTGAACGAAGTACCAGATAGAGATTGTGTAAGCTTAAAGCAGTGATTCTCAACTTTGCCTACACATTAAAATTAGCTGAAGTTCGTAAAAATTCGAAGTCTAGGTTACATCCTAATCCTATTAAGCCTGAATCTCTTAAAAAGGACTCAAGTTTTAATATTTTTAAAATACTTCCCAGGTAATTTCAGTGTGCAGCAAAGATTGAGAACAAATTGCCTACTCTGACAAATCAAAGTACGGTCTAAGGACCAAGCAGCAAGATCGGCATCACCTTGTCAGAAATGCAGACGTTTTTTCCCTTTTCCAGCCTATGAAATCTGAACCTACATTTTAATAAGAGCCTCACGTGATTCGCATATAATTGACCTGATTTAAAGACCTAGGGCAAAAACAACAGTACCTAATATTACACTTGCCACATAATTATTTCTTCCAGTCCATGTTTTGACAATTTGGGTTAATAACGTACTACTAAAAAGATGAATAAATGGGGACTTTTTAAAAAAATCTATTAGAGTTAAGTTGTACTTATTTGTTCAGACCTTGGAAGACAAACATTAAAATTCTTATGCCAACTCTGATTAATCAGTAGTGGATGCCTAGAGAACTGTGTTGAGAAACAACATTTTGAGATTTCTTTTTCTGAGAAGAGTACCCTAATGGATTAACTGTATCTCAGGGAATGACAGTTGTTACTATAGAAATAAAAGGAATTTTTCTACTTCCCCCCTTTTGAAGGTTCGATAATTTGTGTCTATAAAGCAAAGTGACGTAGGGGCCAAGGAAAAATGTCCCCTTTGCTCTTTGAAGGTTCACTGGAAATCACTGACGAAAGGCATATTAATTTTTTTAAGGCATACAAATTTATTTGATTATAGTTTTATGTGAGACGGAAGCCTTCAGAATGAAGACCCAAAGATGCAAGGGAAACTGTCCATTTTTTGCTTAGGTTCAACAAAGTATAGACAGCCATGTAGAAATATAATTGGATCAAAAGGATGTGATCTAATACTAATTGAGTGGGGTAACCCAGTAGGGCCTGCCCATTTAGATTTTTCTGAGCCTCTCTGCAGCATTCTTTCCATCTGGGTATGGGGCAGGACCCTCTCTGGAATGAAGGTCTTATGACCTACAGTCAAACAAGATAGGTCGGAGTGGAGGCTAAAGCAACTCCATCTCAGATGCTAATTCACCATAATGACTTCTGATTAACCCTGGTTCCATGAAGGCCTCTAAGATTTCCAGTTTATCTATTGTGCCTGTGTGAGAGCATATACTTACTGTAAATCCTGTCATTAGTCAAAACAATTTTGATGTATCATGCTTCAATTGTCCAACACATCCCTTCAGAATTACCCTTTTCCCTCTGGTATGCAAGCCCTGGGTCTCAGGGGTAACGGTGCAGACCTCCACCATCTTGCCTCACTGCCACCAAAGACACAGGCATGGCTTTTGTCTGTAAGTCCCTATTAAATGTTTCTTTCAGAGAAACTGGATTGGTCAGTCTCTTTCTTCCAACTTTCAGCTTCCTCGGGCTTTGCAGATAGGTTTCTATACACTTGCCCACCTCAGAACAGTCAGAGATTTGTTTATGGCCAGTTTTTATACAGAAAGGTAGGAAGAAAGTTAGAGTAACATTCTTAGGTTTTATGACTAGCTTTGGAGAAAAGGGGTTCTGGTTTCTATTAGTTGTCTTGCGGGAAGAGGGAGTCAAGTTTCTATTGCTAGCCTCAGGGGAGAATGAAGGGTTAAAGAAAGAATGACAGGAAAAGGTCAGAGAGAGTGTGAGGCCTTCATTTTCGGGTACCATTTTCTGAGCCCCCTACAATGTCAATTGACAGATTAATAGGAAAAAAGGTGTATATACTTATTGCATGCACATGTGCGTAGGAGTCAAACAACATATGAGACTCGAAAGGCCACTTAGGTGAAGATCGAATAGCATTTTCTTACGGAATGAAACTGGGGGTTGGAGGTTTCTGGAGGCTGGTGGCAACAGGTTATGAGGGGGTGAAGGGAGGAGAACATGGCAAGCAAAGGCTTTCTTGTTATGCAGTTGAAGTTTCTCAGGTAGCAGCCTTCAGAAAGAATAGATGGGAGCCCATGGTAGAAGTTTCTCTGTCAAATCCTTGAAAGGATCAGACCTTTAATCCTCTTTTCCTGAGACTTAATCTTCCTTAGATCTGGATAAGGCAGATAAGGAGATCTCAGATTAAGCCTGTTTGCATCTGCTGTTTACTTCGTGAAAGTAGTTTTCCTCTACAGATGCAAATCTTCCCCCGCAAAAAAAAATATAATTAAAAAACAGTTTTTCTGTGCTATTCCTGTGTCTGCAGCCCCTCTGAATAGCCATCTGAAAATATGCCAAAGAAGCACACTTTGGGGTGGCATATTTTGGTTTCCCAATTTCAAAGCGTATTTGGTGAATCTGCTCTGGATTTTTCTTATCCAACAGTAACTCTCAGGACAGAGGGCACCCATTCTGAAGACGGCTGCCTGGGATTAAGGAAGTATTCATACTGCAACACACACATATTATTAACTCATTCATTCTAGATTCATTCTTTCTGGCTCCAGTGAAAATCTATCAAATACCAGTTTTATGTCCCAGATACTCACTCTGCTGATTGTTAAGTTCCTACAGAGTTAGAATGACCTCACCTTTCAACGTAAACATGCCATAGCTCCCTGAAATTCCAAGGGCAAAGCAGACTCATATCACCATCAATCATGCTCAAGGTGAATGGGGAAACTGTTTTCACCAGAGGTCTTGATTATTCCGAATGTCAGAGAGATGCTTAGGAGGAAGCAAAGACGTGATGATTCCATTTAAACAGCTTCTTTCTGAATTTTACAGAACTGCAGATTTAGAATAGCTTCATTGTACCTTCAGAAAAGCATTTTCAGGAAAATTCAGCTTAAGCACATATTACAAATAGTTAACCCATAAGGAAAATATCATAATTTATTAAGCCATCCTATTGCAAATCTTACAGGAAAAAAGGAAAAAAATTAATATTTCATAGAATATGATTTCATCTTGTTAACACTAAAAAAGTAAAATGCCTATAGGTAGCTATCTTTGAAGTCCCAAGTGAGGGAGATTTTCCACTTGTATTCCTTTCAGTAATAAAGAGCGGCTGGAAGCACTGTAGAAATGTTGTTTTTTAGTGAATGTGCCAATAATACCTGGGCTTTCTTTCAAGCAGTGAGTGATTCCTTTGAATTGTGTTTTAAGCCAAAAATAGGGTTACTCATAAATTACATGAATACTTTCCAACTCATAATTGCCAGGTTACAGTCTTAGATTTTAGTCATCAAGCTTAAGCTCTTTTTATATTCCCTAAATCTCAAATTGATAGAATCTTTTTCTCATTCTTCCTCCCATATACCATTCTCATTCTCTTCTCTCTGCTTCCTTTATCACCCTTGGAGAACACACACACACACACACACACACACACACACACACATACACATACACACACACACACATACACATACACACACACACAGAGAGTAAGGAATTTTGCTATTAATCACAGTAGGTTACACACAAAGATTGTCTCAGGACGATGAGCCATTGCTGAATATAAGGCTTCAAATTGAATGAAATGCTTTCTCACCATATTTTTAAAAATATCCATTAATGGTTACTGATAAGCTCAGGATTATTGCCATAGAAAAATCCATTTAGGTTCAAGGTAAATGCATGGAAACTGACAAGTAACTTATAAGGATTTTTTTTTTTTTTTTGGTGATACTTATCAGTTATTTGAGAAAGATATTTTAGGAAAACTGCTTTTGGTAAACAGAAAAATTACCTTTTTCCTTTCTACCTCTGAGCTCTTTTAATTTTTCTGAAACAGTACAGTTGTTAAATATTAGAAATTTAAAACATAACAGAAAATTACATATAGTCAGTGAATAATTGAATATAGATGAACAAAATAATTTATAAAAATAAGAAAATTGAACTCACCTGGAATAATAAAATGCTACTAGTGCTGCTAACTTCCATAGTAAAAATGTTGCATTCTTTTCAGGCAAAACAACACAATCAACATTCAATATGTTTCTGGTTTCATAAACAAGATCAATATTTATACTTGGAGAAAGTGACCACCTACCTTTGTTCATTTATGGAATGTCCAATTTCCCCCACGCCAAATTCCTGTGCCTTTCAGCTTTAAATTCATACAGATTATCATCCTGGAAGAACCCGCACTGGAGATGTTAGACTGCTCAGAATACCATGAGGATACCAGATAATTAGCAGAGATAAAATATTATATGAATATCACCAACTTTGCAATTTTCTCCAAAGCTGAGTTACATATACCATTCATTATATGTAGAGTGAAAAATAAATAAATGCAGGAAAAAGAATATTAAGGTAGTACAAATTAATCTTGTAGTTGTATCACCTATCTATAATAAATGTATGACTTTCCTTGAAAACTCTATCAGTGCCAAACCAATTGAAACTGAAAAAAACAAGGAATTAATGTTTTTTTCCAAACATTTGGGCCTCATATATAGTCAGCTGAACTTAAATGTTAAGGTGTTTGTTACATTTATAATGTTTAGGATGAAAATTTTATTTCTCTCTTCTTAGTCATGCTGAGACCTTACAATGTTCTACATCTATATTCTACTGCTGCTCAAGTTCAGCAGGGAGCTATTCAAAAGGAAATGCACACTATTTGTTACTATAATGCAAAATCCCTAGCTGCAGGAAGCCCAGATACAGTATTTTTTCTCCTGCCTAAAAAACCTAGGCTAAATTATTCTCTTCTTTCCCATAAATCAGTCCCCTTATCTTAGCTCTCCAGGTCTTTACAGATGTTAAAAGAAGCATAGAAACTATAGTAAGAGGCAACCCCAATAGAGAGAAAAAAAAACATCAGGGAAAATAGAAAAGCATTCCCCAAAGCCTCAATTATCTACGTTTTGGTCTTCCCAGGATAGCAAAAGTAACACAATAAACTGTCTTTCATCTTTAACTATAGAAGATTAAGAGACAGAGAGAAAAAGAATGAATCTCTCCCCCTGGAAAAACAAAACAAAACAAAACAAATAGAAATGCAGGAAGAGAATAAGGCAAAATTAGTAGATTCTAAGGAGGCCTAAGAACTATATTCTAAACTAAACTATTGCTCAATCTTGGCGCTCACTGGAACTCCTTTTCTGTAGTGTTTGATTTCCCAGAGAAGTGGAAGTATGTCATGAATATCTCCGAAACATGGTACACCTCTTCTCCAGACAAATAATGAGGACGCATTGTCTAAGAAAGAGAAAATCAAACAAACAAACAAACAAAAATCCTGAGGCTACCATAGATAAATTAGCATATGCAGTCACCAAATCTAATAATAAAATGGCTAATGTGGCACCACCAAATATGTGACTTGTGTTACTTACATTCTTGTGCAATGGAAAGTCTAATTTTTCCTTACTGGTTGGTTGGATGAATGAATGGATGGATAGATGAATACATGGAAGGTTGAGCATTTAGTATGGATTAGAGTAAGTTGGTCTAGTCAAACCTGGATTGAGGCTGAACTCAACTGACTTGAATCTGAACTAGGGTGTATTAGGTCTCACACTGCTAATAAAGACATAGCCGAGACTGGGCAATTTATAAAGGAAAGAGGTTTAATTGACTCACAGTTCCACATGGCTAGAGAGGCCTCACAATCATGGCTGAAGGCAAATGAGGAACAAAGTCACATCTTACATGATGGCAGGCCAGAGAGCTTGTGTAGGGAAACTCCCATTTATAAAACCATCATATCTCATGAGACTTATTTATTATCATGAGAATAGTATGGAGGAAACTGCCCCCATTCTTCAATTATCTCCACCTGGCCACACCCTTGACACATGGGGATTATTACAATTCAAGGCGAGATTTGGGTGGGGACACAGAGCCAAACTATATCATGGGATATCTTAGAAACCTGCACCAAACCCTGGTCACTCAGAGTCTTAAAGATCCTAGGGAATTCAGAAAGACTATGAAGTCTACAGGATCAGATTTGGTCAGGACAGCTAAGCCACATTCCACCTAAACCGAATAGTTCCCCAAACCTAAGGGGTTTTTAAAATTACTTTGGTAGAAATGCTGATTGAAGTAGAACTTTTAATAGCATTCTGGAACAATTATTTCAAATGAGGTTTTTGTTGAACATTAGCAGAGGCAGAGAATAATTTTATTTTAATACAATGTTTGACTCCAATTCTTTTCAGTGACTTCTATTTCATTTAATCTGACTCCTGAACATTGAAATGGCCAAAGAGTAATTTAAGCAGCATCAGTTTTTTTCTTATTATATAAAATGCTAGGGTTAGAGGATGTGCCAAAACAATTACTACACTAACCAGGCTTTTAAATTCTTTGTTTGAAATCACAACTTAAGCATGCCACATTCACTATTGCAGGTAACTATAGCTTTCAAAAACTACTTAATCTTGACAGATTTTTTAACCCTTCCCATCTATCATAGCTACTAAGCAAAAATGAGTAAGGATGCAGAGAATGAATAAAAAACTAGAATTACTAACTCACTGCAGTATATCATTTATGCTTCTTGGAGATTAAGGGGAAGGAAAAGGTCCCAAGAAAGATAATGTAGAAAAATTGAGGCCAGATTGTGGAACAGCAGAGTTTTGAAGATATTTCTTTGGTTATGAGATATGACAAGACAGGAAATTTAAAAGATATAAAGTATGCAGCTTCCGAATGTTTTTTGAAATAACTGAATTAAAATATAGTGCTTTCATTCAACAGAATATTTTATATTGACTATTTCATTTACAATACAGTTTTGAAGAAATAACAATCAAATAAGTGATACACTATATATTTCCATCCAAAGTTCTCCTTTGATGAGCATTTATTGAACAGCCATTACATTAAGCACGACTTTAGATAAAGCAAGCCTAAGCAGAAACAAAGTTTTTGTTGTGCTAAAATTTTTACTTAAAATACATATGCTTTCAATGTCAGTCATCACTGTTATATTCTGATTCCCATAGTATTTAATATGTTAGTTTTCTATTGCAAACGAATTGCTACAATTTTGGTGGCTTAAAACAACACAAATTTATTTTCTTGCAGTTCTGGATGTGAACAGCCTAACAAAGGTCTCATTGGGCTAAAATCAAGGTTTCAGTGGGGTTGCATTCCTTTTTGGAGGCTTTAGGGAAGAAACCATCACCTTGAAATTGTAAGACTGAAAGTATGTAAACGTACTTTTAAAAATATGTTGAGTTTTTGATGAAAAAGAAATTTTGTAAATGTAAAGCATTATTATTTATTGTCTCCATGACCTCTTCACATCACATATCCTTCTCATTCTTGAACACTTGGCTCAAATATTGGTTTTATATGAAGTTTTCTTTGATAATTTCAGCCAGAAGTGGCCCTTCACCCCTTAAATTCCTATAGGTTGTACAAAAGCTATTTCATTCATTCATTTAATTATGCATGTATTTATTTATTCAGTTCACAATTATTATTATCTCAACATATTTCAGGACATGTTCAAGGTTGTATTGTCAAAGAGCTAATAATTTCTTTATAATTATATGAATTACATGAATTATTTCTAATAAGTTAATAATTTATTTAAATTAATATGTCTGATGCTTTACTAGTCTCTAATGAGCTTGCATGCAGAGGTCACAATTTACATGTTTTTATACCACTATGCAACTAGTATGGTACTGTTGGGGCACAGAAACCAGAACCCCAAAATATGGTGCCAGAGAAGTAAGTAATATAGATATTTGGAATTAGAGAAATAAAATGTATTTTATTCTAATCCAATTTAAATTAAGTATAGCTTTATTTTTTAGTCTTCTTCCAAATAATTGGATTGGTGAATCACAACATAGCAAGAAATGCATAGGGACTAAAACTTTGTAAACCATGTGTGTATTGAGATGACCACCTTCATACCTAAATAGATAGTGAGAAAAAATGAAAATTACCAAACACTATCAAAATTTGAAAGTACAAAGATTAAAAACAATGTAGATTTTTTTTTTTTAATTTCCAGAAGCTTTAGGGAGTAACTTGTTTTCTTTTTCTTTCGTGGTTTATTTTGGAAGTCTAGATTGTAAGACTAGGATAAATAGTGCAAGCTCATTATCTGCCTTTGAAGACTATTTGTTTATATGAATTGGCAGATAATAAGGATTTAGATTTTACTTCTATAGTATCAAGTAGTCACACACAAGATGGTTAAAATTATAGGAGAACTAAATGTTTTAGATAGTATACAAGATTGACATTTTAAAAATACTGAAATAACTTATCCTTCATTTATTTAGTCATTCAGCAATACAATTTTGGGTATTTGGCATGTTCCATTGGAAACGGAAAGATAAAAAGTTATCCAAAATTTCATAAACTTTATTTTAATTAGAATATATAGCACAGAATATGGAATAATTAGATTTGTCATAAATTATCACTGAAAAATTTTCTGTTTTTAATGCAATTTATAGCATGAATTACAAGATTTTCCACAATGAATAGAGAGAACATTTGTCCTACATATCTTTAGACACTCGAGGTTTTACATATTCTTTTTTAATTATCCTTAAAATATATTTACATGAGATCATAGGTTTTTATATGGGTTCCCACACTTGTGATAAATGATTCAGGTATGTTCCACTATTCAACTTCATCTAACATGTAGTAAATGACACTTATAACTAGAACGGGTGGGCAAAGGATAATTGCTTCTTGTATCTTATTAATTCTAGCTAAAAGTACTGCCAATTCTAAAGCAAATAGTACTAT
Organism: Hylobates moloch; assembly: GCF_009828535.3. Taxonomy (NCBI): domain Eukaryota; kingdom Metazoa; phylum Chordata; class Mammalia; order Primates; family Hylobatidae; genus Hylobates; species Hylobates moloch. The sequence continues at coordinate 90,129,902 of NW_026652287.1, read as the reverse complement.
CAAGAAAAAATTTTCCCAAAACAGCAGCGGATGTACAAACATTAGAAAAATAGTCTTTACAATTGACTAGATTGTGCTAGTCTATGTAGACTTTATAAAGGTAAAACAATAAAATAAAAACAGTATAAAATTTAAATCCAAGGGAGTTCAAGATTAATGGTAATCATACAAGATTTCATACATATTCTTAACAATCATGTGTTTCTTATTATGTTAGATAAATATTAATACTATTGTCAATATACTTTTTAAAAGATTTCTGAAACAATGTAATTATGAATATAGGGAAATGTTAAAAGTAAGAAAAACATTATTTGAAATTTTTATTTTTAAACTGTGACTGAAATAGACAATTTATCAGGAAAAGTAATTAACCCAAATATAAAATTAGAATTGCTGTCAAAAACTACTGTCAAAAGTAGGCATGGCCCTACATGATTTAGAGGTTGGTTCTTTCAGTGCTTAAACTTGACAGAAATGAAAAACTTCTCAATTCATCTGATGACACTTGCATATCCATAGATTCTAAATCTAACATATGTCCCCTATAAAATATTATAGCCAAATCTCACATACAAATACAGATGCTAACATTATAGTGCCTCAAATTCATTGTCATGAAAATATTACACTGTAAACAAGTACAGTAAATATAAAAATAAAAGGATGTTTCAATATTAGAACAATTATCACCTTAATAAATCAAAAGTTTGAAAGTACGTGTTTTGTTTTTTAATAGATTATGAAACACCTCTTAATTAAATGTACTATTCATTCTTCTAATAAACTAATGTTTTTCTCAAACCGACCAGTTTCATGCTTAATGTTGGAATGAAAAAGCTGGGTAATCAAAGTATATTCTACACAGTACCTCTGAGGGTCCCGCTGAGATCCAGCACAGTTCGCCCCAGACTTGACTAACTCCAAGATCTACCCTTGAATTGGCATTTCTTCCTTTTCCATTTTCCTCTCACCAGTCTCCTCATTTTCTCTGGATCACTTCCCGAAATAAACTACCTGCACACAAGCTCTGTTTTCCTGGGACAGTCTAGACTAAGATACTTGTGGACACCTTATAGGCCTGAAATACCTTCAATTTGCTTCATACATAAATGATTTTTATGCCTGTGTAGAAAATTGCAAATTTTTTTTTAAATCTTTGAAAATCCTTCTCCATTGTTTTTTTGTGCTGGGTGTTACTAATGAAAAGTGTGATGTGCAACTGATTTTTGATTTATTTGTAGGTACTATTTTTCTTTCTTCCCGTTTAATTTTTTTCTTTGTCTTTGATATCTTTAAATTTAACTTTAATAGATTTAGGAGTGAGATTTTTCTTACTGATCCTATCTGGCACTTTGATTCCTTTCAGTCTGAAGTTTCATGTCTCTTGGTACTTCTGGGAAATACTTGGCCATTACTTATTCAAATTTTTCTCACATATGATATTTTCTTCTCTTTTCTGGAGACTCCTACTAAATTCTGACTCTTCCACCTTCATTCTCCCTATCTCAATTCCTGTTTTAATCTTTTTCTTTCTCTAGGTCTCCCTGATTCCTTTATGGAGAATTCCTAAAAATGATTTTTAAGCTTATTTAATTTGTTCTTTATTTGTATCGACTCTGCTTAATATATCCACTGAATGCTTTATTTGAAAAATGATATTGTGAAAATGTATTCTTTTCAAATTCATTCACTGATAATTTATTCTTTGTCCTGAGCGTGAGTTCTAGCATTTCTCATTCTATCTCTACATATACAGATACTTTGGGGCTTCCAATGGGGTTATATCCAGATATACCCATCATATGTTGAAAATATTATAAGTCAAAAACGTGCAGTGGGGTTTATCCAGGCATGACATTAGTGGTGATACAAACTGGATGAATATTGCTTTTGTACCATGACAAAGTCAAAAAATAATAACCATTATAAGTCTAGGATCTTCAATACTTACTAGGTTTGTACATTTTTTAAATTTATTTTTAATTGACAAATAATTGTATATATTTATGGGGTACAATATGATATTTTCATCTATGTATACATGGTAGAAAGATCCAATCAAGCTAATTAACATATTCATCACTTCATCAACTTATCTTTTTTTCTGATGAGGTTAAGAATCTATTTTCACAATTTTGAAATATACAATACATTATTATTAACTATTGGGTTTGTTTTAATGTTTCACTTGTTTTGTTAATTCTGCTCCCCTGATTTAGGTAGTTTATTGTCTTCATTGTAATTCTCTAATGCAACAAATAAACTGTAGTATGTTCTTATAAGCTCATCTAACTTCCTTTTGTATTATTTGAGACTCCCATTGGTTGGAGATGGGGCAAAAGTTCAGTATCCGTACTTCAGAGTATACAATACATACTTATACAGCTTATGTATGAGAACTTGGGTATATGTGTAGACCAAACACCTATTTTTTAAGTCTCTGAGTACTCCAACTTGTGGCTCAGCTGCTTCTGATTACAACTCTGGATTTGGACTCCCCTAGGACAATATGGGGGCAGAGAGGGTGCAATAGAAATTCTCTGTCACAGATCGATGCCACTCTATCCATCCCCTACACAAAGCTACATTTTCCTCCCTACATCACGTTGAAGGTCAGAAAAAAATACCCCCCAAATATGCTGCTTTGTAATTCAGAGAGCATGTAAGGACGAATGAAATCAAGGAAAGCGCTTTCTCTGAAGTTCCCCTATCTACCTAAAGGCCAGATCTTCCACGAGATACACAGTTGTGAATTTCTTCCCTAGATTATCTCATCCACTAATAGAAATTGAACCATACTGCAAGATGAAAGGCTACAGTTGACTCCCCATCTAGAGCCCAGGTGGACTTTGTCTCAGACTATTGTCTGTTTTTTGGACCCAGTTATCTCCCATAAAAATCATTTTTGCTTTCTCTAAAATTGCCTACACCCCCACTTTCCTTTCTCCTATATAAAGAGTATTTAAGATTCAACTATCTGGCTCTTCTTTGAGTTTCATACTTTGTGTGATTCCTGTGCACTTGCACATTAAGTTATTGCTATGCCTTTTTCCTTGTTATTGTCAATTTTTTTTTCAGATATTTAAATTATCAAAACTTCAGGAAGTGGAAATAAAGTTTGTTTGTTTATTCCCTTTCAATTATTACTGTCTCTTAAAGGTCTCTCACAAGTTTTCTTTTGCTTACAGACCTGTACCAATCTCCATTTCTTTTCTTTATCACCTCCAAGGTTGGGTGAGTAAGAGAAATACAGCAGTCCTCACAATGAATTTACTGTCATTGAGGTTTTTAATATCAAAGTCTCCACTAGGGAAACATAGATAGACATTATTTGATCATTCCAGGAATTAATTAGCAAAAACTAAGAATTAAATGTGGTTGTCCATAAGGTCTCTAGAGCAAGAGCTAGACTTTTCAGCATAATAGACTGGGATATATAGGGCACAAAGAGCATAGGATACAAAAGAGAAGTTTCAGACCACATTAGCTCAAGGGTAGAATCCTGTCTCTTCTAGGGTGTGTGTGGCGGCGGGGGTAAACCTAAAAAAAGAAATCACCAAATCCTTTGTTTTAAGGGAGAGGGAGCTTTATAAAGTTCTACGTTAACAAGGTCTTTAGGTGGACTTTATAGGCAAATGCCTAGGTTAGAAGATGACAAACTTGATAATTGCACTTAGGAAGATTCTGGTGCCCAGAATTGACAAAGTCAGGTGAACAATTTCTCTTAAAAATTTGGACCTTTGTTTGCTGCATTCTTTTTAGAAGGCTCTGTTAGTTGCAAGAAACTGAAGATCACTCAAAGTGCATTTATTTATTTATTTATTTATTCATTTATTTATTTTGAGATGGAGTCTCGCTCTGTCATCTAGGCTGGAGTGCAGCGGCGCAATCTCAGCTCACTGCAACCTCTGCCTCCTGGGCTCAGGTGATTCTCTTGCCTTAGCCTCCAGTGTAGCTGGGACTACAAGTGCCCACCACCATGCCTGGCTAATTTTTGTATTTTTAGCAGAGAGGTTGTTTCACTGGGCTGACCAGCCTGGTCTTGAACTCCTGACTTCAAGTGATCCACCCGCCTCAGCCTCCCAAAGCGCTGGGATTACAAGCATGAGCCACAGCCCCCAGCCTCAGAGTGCTTTTAGAAAAGGATAATTTTGTTCTTCCTTCCATAACTTGTATGGTTCACATGGTCCTATTTGCATGGCATTTCTGAGTCTCCCTGCATACCGAGTGTTTATTGATTGCTCATTTACTGTGTGTCAGTGTACTCTACCATGACCAGGTCAGAGTGATGCACAAGATAAAGCCCCTGCCCTCATTCTTCTACCTGCTCATGGAGTCTGGCCCCTCGTCATTTGCCTTGCATCTAACTTATAGTAATTCAGCTGATCAGTCAATATCTCTATATTTTTATTTCAAAATCCCACTAGGAGACATATAATTTACTAAAACACATGCACACAAACACACGAGTTGGTATATAAATTAATGACTCTTGGATCAGGTGCAATGCCACATCAGATAAGTCATAGACAGCAGAATCTGCATGGATGCTGAAGGACTTTCCTCATAGTAGAGGTTGTAGGTAAAACAGGTTTCATGGAAGAGGTTAAATGTGAGTAGGTAGCATAAACATAAATAGTACATCTACATTATAATATATTCTACTTTTAAAACTTCCCCAAAGACTAAGGGCATGATCTAAGTGTTGGGGCTCAGAAACAGACCCCTGAAAATAAATTTGTATGCCATTTCTCCTATCAACGTGCCTTTTGTCAGTCAGTTGACTTTCAGCAAAACTTTAGAGGGCAAAGGTAAAATTTTCCCATGGCACATAAAGTTTTGGCACTCTGAGAAGTATACCAAAGCTGCTCTACTCTCTTGGAAGCAAAGTCAAGGCAGCTCAGGACTTGACAAACCAGCAGAAGAGTAAGAAATTTTTACCATCTGGGATCCCAGCTTCTTTCTCCCTCTTTCTCTTTCTCTCTCTCTCTCTCTGTCTCTCTCTGTCTCCCCCGCTCTCTTGGATTAGGTTGAACAGATGGTAAAAAATCACTATTATTTCCGTCTCTAAAATCTTGATTAATGGGAGAAAAGAATTTGTTGACTAGTCTTGTGTGTAGCTAGTATACATTTCTGGTATGAATATTCATATTGTCTTACCTATTTCCTTCCAGAAATAGTATTTTTCCCTTTGCCTTTGTCTTTCTGTGTTTTTCTGTCATAAAGAGGATTACTACAGAGTAGAACACAGGCCTAAAACCCCTATATGCCCATTGTTTGAGCCAGCCCTGCAGACTAGTCAGTCTTCTGGTTCTGACCAAACCAGCATCTATTTAGGCAAACTTTTCTGTGTATGGGTCCCCAAAATAGAAACCAAACAAGGTTTCTCCCTCATCTTGTTTTACGTCTTTGAGAACCTGACTTGTGACCAAGGGGGAACATTCTCTCTTGGTCTCTATTATCTAGGGGGTGTGATTTTGGGGTCATGTCCAGTGGCCAGTCTGAAAAGAAATGGGAACGCTGAGACACATAATATTTTCAACAGAACACTCTTTGTTCTGAATGTGTTAGGTTTTCAGGGGAGTTTGTCTTAATAAGAAGTCTCATCCATAACGCACTTGATCATTCCAAACCTGTTGCCTAGTTAGCGCTGGGGAGGTCCAAACCTATGACTAGCAGCCTTCCACAAATTTGTGGGATATGGGAGGAACTAGATGCACAAACATTACCTTTAATTGTCTGTGGCAACAAGTTCTTTCCTGTCTTAACTTATTTCTTGGAGTGAATTGTTTTAGGGCAAAATTATTGGGACTGCATTTCTTATACTATCTCCAGGAAACATCTCTTGTGTAGATGGAAAAAACTTATTCTAAGCCTGTAAAATTACCTCCTAGGCTTTCCATGAAGAGACTCATTGGATTGCATTGCTATTGGAATAAGTACACCATTGGAACTCCTAATCAGCAGCAACCAAAAGATGGATCCTTTAAATTAGAAAGACCCCTAAATTAAATAAAAAAAAGTTTTAAAAGGTCTCTCATTCTAAACAATTGTCATATTTGTATTTCCAAGATCAAATTAATGAAAAAAAAGACACATAATAATGTCATGGCTCCCCTTAGAAAATCTCTTGACAAAATTAAAGAGCAGAAATCTGACCAAGACAAAGTTAAAATTTTTTGTACACTTAAACTGCCTGCTTTGAATTTCCTGCAGAATTTACAAATAAAGATGCTTCACCTTTGGTCTAGTGGCTAGGATTCACCTGGCCTGAGTTCTATTGCCGGTCAGGGTATCAGTCCTTGCAAATATAAATTCCTTAAGAAACAATGATTAAAAATTGGATTAATATTTGTGACTCTTGGGTTTTCAGAATACCTATTTGTTATTGATCCTTTTCCCTTCCATGGACAGCTTTTGATTTTCTGTCCTTTCATCTGCAGGGATATGGGGGTTTCAGGCCTTTGTTTGTAGATGGTGAGCTGAGAGGCTGAGACCCTAGAGAATATGACTGAACAGAAATATGAGTTGTACCCCATTTGCAGCTAGTGAAACTTTCCTTTTTTGAGTTGTCTTTAGGGTGGTTTCTGGATCTTGTCAAAACTGCTTTGTGCCGGGCGCGGTGGCTCACGCTTGTAATCCCAGCACTTTGGGAGGCCGAGGCGGGCGGATCACGAGGTCAGGAGATCGAGACCACAGTGAAACCCCGTCTCTACTAAAAAAAAATACAAAAAAATTAGCCGGGCGTGGTGGCGGGCGCCTGTAGTCCCAGCTACTCAGAGAGGCTGAGGCAGGAGAATGGCGTGAACCCGGGAGGCGGAGCTTGCAGTGAGCCGAGATTGCGCCACTGCACTCCAGCCTGGGTGACAGAGCGAGACTCTGTCTCAAAAAAAAAAAAAAAAAAAAAAAAAAAAAAACTGCTTTGTACCTCTGGAGATGCTTCATGTGTCCTTGGTTAAGTCATAACCATAGTTAAGGCTTATTGGTTATAGTGAGTCACTTGGAAAGATACCTTTGGTTTAGACTACATAAAAAGTTCAAAAGCCAAGAATTTTGGCTGTTTGTCCTGGCTGAAATCTGAAAAGAGCTTTTTACAGATTTTTTTAAAGAATTCTATTGTAAAAGCTTAACTAAAAGCTGATATTCAGGCTATAACTTTTTTTTTTTTTTTTTTCAAACTTTCTGCTTTTTCTCTTTTGGATCCTGCTTCTGGGAAGCTTTTTAAGCTGACTGAAAATGCTTTTTAATATTTGTGGTCCCTATGCTTGCTTCCTTTCCTGTGGGCATAATTTTTTGTGAGAAAAATGTAAAACCTCATTGGCCTTTTAGAAAGCTTAAAATCTCCCCAAATTGGTTCCTGTAAGAATTATCTTCCCACTTACTTCTACCTGACCTTCCTCTTTGCCACCTTTGATACTACATGAAGGAATCTAGAGAAGTTCTGAGGTTCTGAGACCCCTTGAGGAACACAGAGAAAGGTCCTCAGGGAGTCCCAAGGGTAGCTGGAATGTTTTTCTCAGATCTAAAGCTCTGCTGTGTTTTTGGATTGAGTTGCTTGATCTCTTTCCTTTGAGGGGCACCAGGATTCACTTTGTACTATGAAAGAGCATGACCTGTGGGTATGCCATGGCTGGCAAGTCAATGGCAAGGGCTACAGTTCTGGAGTTGGCTGACAGCAGTTGTAGTGAATTATTAGCATTACTGGCAGCTACTTGTTTCTTTGCACATTTAGGTATGAAAGGCATGGTTTGAACACTTGGAGGTTGTGAGAACACTTGCCATTGAGAAGCAAGACTCCCATGACTGATGTGCTGATCACAGAGTGGGCTGATTGCTTTTGGGCCACCCACCAGCCTTGGGAGTATGTCTTTGCAGTGAGGTGCACTGTGGAAGTGTTGCACAGCACCATCCTGCAGTGTTTCCCTCTTTTGGGGGGACCCGGGATTCGGATTAAAAATAGGATCTGTGACCGGGCGCGGTGGCTCATGCCTATAATCCCAGCACTTTGGAAGGCCGAGGCAGGTGGATCATGAGGTCAGGAGTTCAAGACCAACCTGGCCAATATGGTGAAACCCTGTCTCTACTAAAAATACAAAAATTATCCGGGCATGGTGGTGGGCACCAGTAGTCCCAGCTACTCGGGAGGCTGAGGTAGAAGAATTGCTTGACCTAGGAGGCAGAGGTTGCAGTTAGCTGAGATCACGCCACTGCACTCCAGCCTGAGCAACAGAGCAAGACTCCATCTCAAAAAAAAAAAAATAGGATCCGTGATTTTAGGGGAATCTAGATGCCCTGCCCTCCAGATGCACCTGTTTTTTATGTATATAAGTATTAGGGCTTATATACACAAAAATGTGTATATGTATACATTAAGGCTAGAAACTACAATTTTTTTGGCACTATTTGTTAGTGGGCTTTTCCCTGAGCTGTCATACAGTTGACAAACAGAGACTAACTTGGAAGCTACCTATCTAAATAAAATTAGTCTCCTTGTAAAATTATGTGGTGAATTCCCATGACTTTATGTCTCATCGGTATCCATTTTCAGTCTTTTTCTAAGACACCCAAACACCTTCTGAAAGAAACTTAAATTCTCTCTTTGGCTACCCTGTTTTCTCTAAAACTCGGTAAGGGCTTTGGCCATATTGGACAAACTTTAATTTGTTTCACTGGTCTTCTCAGCTGCTTGTCCTTCAGACTTTAGAAGGACTAGCTTATAGACTGTTCTAGACAATGACCTTTGTTTTTCTTTTGTTTCTATAGAGGCTCCTCTTATTAAACTGATTTATGCCTACTGTTCCATTATTGGACCACTAAGCATGTGGGAGTTATCTATTTCCTACTGCTCAAGGTCATAGCCAAGGTCTGATTTTGCAATTCAAAAAATTGCTATCTCAGGCATAAATTGGTTAAAAATCGGTTTGCTTACATAATATATAGAAGCTGAGCTTTGAGACCCCATCTGCTAGGTCATCTTCTAAAATGTGACACAGCTGTTTAGTTAGATTGGCCTATTCCCAGAAATGAGAGGCTGGTTTGATTGGATCCTTTGCGATTTAGCTGCTGTCTCGATTTTTCTCTCCACAGCAACTTACTTAGCTTTTAGTACCTGAAACTTGCGGGAAAGTTTCAGACAGGGGAATGTTGGGGCTCAGAAACCAATACTCCAAAATATGGTACTTTGACATGCTAAATTTAAGAAGAAGCCTCAAGCTCTCTCTAACCTTTCCCCAATCCTATCTCTCAATTCTCTGCTTTTCCCAAAGCACAGGATGAAGTTGTTCTCTACAATTCCCTTACCTGCCTAAATTCTGAGAGTTTCAAATAATAAAATAGTTACTTCTGCTCCCTTTCCTAAGTTTTCATTAACTGGACTCATATTGTACGAAGAAAGACAAGACTGTCAACACACCTGGACAGACTTTTGTCACAAGTCAGTGATTGCTCTGCAAGCCCAACAGACTTTATCCCAGGTCATTGTATGTTCTTTAAGCCCATTGACTTCCCCTAAAAATCATTGACTACCCCTCTACAATTATCCATACTTCCTCGTTTTCCTTTCTAAGAAGAAGGATATATACCCATCTGTACCATATTGCGTGACAGGATAATCATTCTGCGCTTCCCCTCCCCCATGCATATTAACAAATTTATATGTCTTTCCTTGTATTCATTTGCCTTTTGTCAGTTGCTTTTTCAGCAAACTTTCAGAGAGTGAAAGGAACATGTTACCTTGGCCCCTGCATAAGTATGCTATTTTCCCTAACAATTGATCAGAGATTCATAACTCATGAATTCACTAATATCTTTGAATATATATATTTGACTTTATTCGAGAGGAAATACTACTCCAGAAAACAAAGGCATCTTTTTCATCGTTTCAGAACAGTGTGATCTGGCCTTGGTAACAGAGAAAATTAGAATAGTGAGTTCAGATATGTTTCTATGAATCACACCTGCAGAGTGCTTTATTCAAGAAAAATGATTACAAGCAGCTTTTGCATTGGATTTTAAATCATAGAGATATCAAGAATTAAGATATCAAGAACAGTTTATGTCTACTTGATACAAGCAACTAAAAGAGCAAACACTGCTAAACAAATTTCAAAAGATAAGGTTTCATAAGAAGAGAGAAGTGATTCACTCTCCTAGCTGATTTACAACACAAAACCTCCTTCCCAACTTTTCCCCTATCCCACCATTAACATACAAAGCCCATTGCCAATTTTAAAATTCACATCATGGAGAGTGTACATGAATAAAAGTGCAGGCAATATAGCATCATATTTTAAGCTGTTGCTTGATTTTTTACACACTTGTATTAGATCAGTTTATTTATTTATTTTCTTCTTTTCCGGGTTTTTTGTTTGTTTGTTTTGGTGGTGGGGGTTGGGGAGAGCGCCTTGTTGTCACCCAGGCTGGAGGGCAGTGGCACGATCTTGGCTCACTGTAACTTCTCCCTCCCTGGTTCAAGTGATTCTCCTGCCTCAGCCTCCCGAATAGCTGGGATCACAGGGCATACACCACCACACCAGGCTAATTTTTATATTTTTAGTAAAAATAGCGCTTTGCCATGTTGTCCAGGCTGGTTTCAAACTCCTGACCTCAAGTGATCCACCTGCTTTGGCTTCCTAAAGTTTTGAGATTACAGGAGTGAGCCACCATACCCGGCCAGATTTTTTAAAAAATATTTTTATGTTCATTTTAGAGTAGTCTTTATTATTTTATTTTATACTAGGTTAAATCAAGAGAAAAAAGGGATCAGTTTAAAGATAGAAGAAAAAAATGCTAAAGTATGCATCAATTCAATTCAATAAATGTTTTAAAGTACAAACTTTTTATGAGGGTAGAACTCAGAACTTAGGGCCTGCAAAAACAAATAAGCTACAGTTTTTCCTCACATTCTTTCACAAATGTCTTCATTCATCAGCCTGTGTAATGGCTTCACCACCATAAAGATCTAGTCAATTCAGTTTTCTTAAGCAAATACTAAGCTAATCCTTAAGGAAATAGCACTAGTCAGTTTTAGTTATTTTCTCTGCCCATTATTTAAATTTTCCACAGCAGACGCCTACAAGAAAAACTAGATCATTCTATTCTCATATGAATTACCAACAAGTGAGCTTTGCATTAAGGAAACAAACAAGCATTAAGATATTTGCAGGCCGGGCGCGGTGGCTCACGCTTGTAATCCCAGCACTTTGGGAGGCCGAGGCGGGCGGATCACGAGGTCAGGAGATCGAGACCACAGTGAAACCCCGTCTCTACTAAAAATACAAAAAAATTAGCCGGGCGTGGTGGCGGGCGCCTGTAGTCCCAGCTACTCGGAGAGGCTGAGGCAGGAGAATGGCGTGAACCCGGGAGGCAGAGCTTGCAGTGAGCCGAGATTGCGCCACTGCACTCCAGCCTGGGTGACAGAGCGAGACTCCGTCTCAAAAAAAAAAAAAGATATTTGCAGCTCACTCTGGCTCTTTCAAGGCATAGCAATACACAAATATCTACAACTACCAACTAATCATCATCATTGTAATTTTAAGCACAATTATAACTTTATAATATAACATTGTGAGACTAGAAACCAAGGACAAGGATCCAGTTCAGAGGCAATAGTAGGGGTAAGGGTGGTATAGCACAGACCCAGGTTAAAAAAGAAAAAGGAAAGGAAAAGAAGAAGATTGTAGCAAGAACAATGAAAAACCCAAATGAGAAAGAAAGTGTTCAGTAAAGTATCTCAACTCAAGCAAAATCATAAAGGGAATCAGGACCAATACCCAACAGACCTGGGGCAAGGTAGTCGCCTAGTGATCAAAATTGGAAAGTTGCAGCAGAATTAAAAGAGCAGCACATGTGATTGCATGCTGAGCTGTAAGATGTTGATGTAAACAATGCTTAAGTACTATTTCCTTGAGGCTAGCATTGTTTTTAGGGACCTAAAAACAAATTTAAATACCCCCAACTGTGAGGAGAATAGAGGTGCAGAACCTGGGGAAATTAGTACACCCTGACCTTTGTCAATTTAAAGATACACATCCTCAGGACTGTGTTTATGGATGCTACTCAGAATACTTGGGTTTTTAAAATATCAATGTGACCTAAATTCCTTTAAAATAAAACGAAAAAAAGCAAACAACTTCTCAATGAATTGGAAAGTCCATTAAAGGGAATTCACCAACTCAGAGATTTCAAATTCACCAAAACATATTTTTATCATGCATTCTTAACAGGCCATATTACCTTCAAAAGGGCAAAACTTGGTTCTTTGGGGATTGAAAAAAACCCTTATTCTTTTTCATGTAGAAAATGCAGATATGTATAGAGTACATAAACAGATATACAGTATAAGCATGATATCAAAATTTTATTGCATGGGGATAATTAAGAAAAATAATGTCTTTAAAAATGTATTCATGGAGGTGACAGTGAAAAAACAAGATGGAGAGATATTGACGTATGAATTAATTCCAGGGGTTGTATATATTAATAAATTAAATAAGGTCACAAAACATTAGTATATAACACTATAGACACAATTGGTAATGTAGAAAAGAAGTTGAACTAACAGATTATTCTAATATTTTTCTTGAATTTTGTATTTAGTACTATAATTACCTAACAAAATTCTGCTATTGATAAAGAATGATTTGTATTTTTGTGCCACAGCATTAGACTAAATAAACACACTTCCTTTATTCAGGAAAAAAGCTTTAGTACATACATACACTTCCCAAAATGATTTAACATTTGCTCTGTTAAGAAAGTAAACACTCTACTATACCTTAATTATCTTTTATTGAAAGATAATATAAAGATATCCATCTCTCTTGAAATAATAGCAATGTCTATGTCTGAATTAATATGGCTTTATTTTATTTGAAAGCCTTCTGTGTCTGGCTATTTAATTTTTCTGTTGTGTACTCCTCAACTCGCTCAACTTCCTAACCTATGCCTAACCTATTCCTTTTACTTAAGTTACTCTGATTTAAGCTTTCAAAGGGAAAAGGATTCTTTGGAAATCACATACTAGATTACAGAAGAGCAGCATCTCAGAAAAACTGATTTTCTTTTTCTCTTGACCTACCTATACTAACTGGCCTTCTGCTAAGAATCACCAGAGGAAAATAAATTTTTGACTTGTAAATTTCTCTGAGCGAATGCCTCATGACAGCTTTTGCTAAGCTTCTCTTCATTCATCAGACTTTCTGAGCTTAATATCTATGTCAGAAAAAAATTGATTTCATTGAAAAGTGGTTCACAAAAGATTAATGATCAACTCTCTTGCTAATTAAAAGAGTAAGAAAATCAACAAAATGATGACATTTAAATTATCTTTATTTACTTGGAGTGTCTACTCCAAATAAAACCACTGCCCTGCGGAATAAAATGAACTGCTTTGGTGAATTGTCCCTTTATCTTATATGAAGGAAAAAAGAAAGGAAGAGAGGAAATGAGGAAGGGAAGCAAGGAAGGAGTAAGAGAGGGAAGTCTGGAAGAAGAAAAGGGTGTATTTTCTAGAAGATGATTGTAATCTACAGATTGTGCATAGCTGAACACTGTTCATTAAGAAGTTTCTTTAATTAAAAAATGGTTTGATTAATTCTATATTTGGAAACCAAATTTGATTAACACCACAGGAATTAAGAAAGGAACATTCAAGTTTATCCCACTTATGTATTCTGCAACTTGAAAAATTTAACTCCTGTTATTACAAAACTATTTATCAAACATGAAGGTGTAGCAGCAGAAAGGGGGTGATTCTTTTCCCTTCTGTCATAAGGGTCATGGTTGACACCCCTATAACAAAAGACAGGTTAACAAGAGAATAGCATAACAAATCTATTAACATACATAAACAAGGGAAGCACAAAAGGCATGAAAACTCAAAGAAGGGACAAATGGGATGGTTGATGCTTAAATACCTTCTTTATTGAGGACAGGGAGTAGGGAATGGGCTATGATTGAATGGCCCTGGAGTCTAGACAAGGGTTTATAAATGATTCTTTTTGGGAGCTGAATGGAACTAAAGGAAAAATATGTTGTTGATAAATTTAGGGAAGGTGAAGAGTGGAAATGCACTGCAAACAAAGGTTGTCTTGTTTTACAAATGCCATGTCCCAGGTAATCTCCACGAGCTGCCTTCAGAAGAACAGATCAAACATCCATCTGGACATGGTGACATATCTCTCAGTCTTTTCTCCAGTAGTTTATCCTTTCTGATCATTTGATGAGATTCCTAGGAAGGAAATCTTAAGACAATTGCATCTCTTTTGGAAAGAAGTTTCACTAGTCAAAGAGATACCTCCCCCACACCCCCCTCTACCCCTCCTGCTTTGAGGAAGATGGTAAGAGACCTAGGTGCTAAGTTCTAAGACCCCAACAGAAGGAAATAAGAAGAATATAGTTAAGATAGGACTTCAATTAATTAAAAGCAATGAATTATTAACCCATTAATTATGTTACTCTAATAGGAAGTAGTTTAGGATTAAATGCTAAGAATTTGTACTTCAAGTTTTCTTCTAACTATCTGAAATGGGCTTTCTTAAATGAAAGTTGATTCTTTAAGAGTAGTCACCACAAATGACTTAGTTATTTTTAGACTAGAGAAAAAGAAGAAAATATGCAATTCGTGGGAAGTAGGGAAATGAGTTATTTTAACACAACTATGGGCTCTATTGCGGCTCTCCTGTACAGTATATTAAGTTCATTTACCACAAAATAACAGAGTGACCACATCAAAATTACCCAACCAAGAATTCTAGGCCAAAACTAACCATTTTACAGCATATGTTTCGTTGTGATATTTATTTTAGAAGCATGTTTTGCCAAGTACTCTGTCATCTCTAAGTTCACACTATAGATTCTTAAAGTGTTGGAAGTAAAAGCCAACCTACATTTCACTTTATTCATGACATTCCAGTCACCTGTTGGGGATAGGAGAAGGTATGGAGAAGAAAGCAAAAGAAAGAAAAAAAATGACCCATGTTTTCCTTCTGAAGTTCTGTAAATTGCAGGAAAGGTCAGACCAGTTTAAGCCATGAGGGGGAGATGGATTCCAATTTTTAAAAGATACATACACAATTTACTGTATGCATGTTTTTTAAGCTCTGTCTTCTAATCATAGCTAACCTGACTTTCCTTATGATCTTTAACTCTATGACGGCTATCTTCAAAGACTTACGGTACTTCTCAATCCTGCAGTTTTGTGCCTGTTTTTCTTTTGTTTTGTTTTTGTTTTCCCTCTTGGCTAACTTGTTTTTCTACTGGTCCTATTGTCAATCAATAGAATGACTACTTTCCTTTCTGAAAAATCATTACTTTTGCTACTACCACTGGAGGTAAACTAGGACCAACAGCAGATCAAAGTCCTCCCTGTCTTATAACATCCAGGTTATTCCTGGAATAAGCAGTAGACGAAGGATCCAGGAATAACAGAGGAAATCAATCCATTAATACAAATGAGCAATAAACATGTAAAAATACTCATCTTCATCCATAAGAAAAGAATAGAAGTTATGAAAAATTGACAATGTTATTTTAAATGACACAAATAGAGTAGAAAGTCACCACAAATTCTCTGCATGGTAGGAGTTTTCTTCTTACCATTTTCCCTATTTTCCAAGATACGTGTGCTACTTCAATAACCACAAACATAGTAAATGTTATTAAATAAAGATGATACATACCTACATTGTAAAATAAGAAGAGTAAATAAAATAAAATATCCCTTTAGTCCTACTTACCATCCAAAAGCATCCACTGATCTATTTTTACATTTTTAATCATTTTTTATTCATAATTATAATTTTTAAAACACTTTGGTTTTGCCCTATAGGTTCAATATTAATTCTTTGCTAATACCATTTCTTTCCAGAAAATACCATGCAAATATTTAGATTGCAGTATATAAAATTACCACTTTAGTAGATTGAAAATGGTAAAATATCAGCAATTTCATATTGTTTTTAGGAACAGTTGTAACTTAAATTATAGTGATGAAGAGAATAAGTAAAATAAAAGCAATAATCTTTTTATGCCAACATATACATACTTAATGTTTGCCTATAAGAACATCACACAAGAAATTTAAAACATGAAAATGTATTTAAAACAAATAGGCACTTATATGAATAGATAAAACATCAAGTTGTATAGGCCATTTATTTTCAGGGAATCATTGCTCGGGGGGAACCTTGAGAGGTCAGACATACCGCAGTGAATGGGGCCTTGTTCTATGACCACCATAGCCTGGTTCCATGTCAAAATTGAAGTTCAAATGATGGTCAGGAATATGGCAAAAGTCCAAACTTCAGTGAGGATGTAACTTTCAGTCATTGCAATGACTCAGTGATTGGATACAACCACAAATCATCTGTACTCAGCAAACAAACTGAATTCACCTAATAGGCAGAGGTAACCAGGAACATAATAAAATAGTCATTAATATCACTTTAGCATAATCCAAGGGGTGCCAAAAAGGCCTAGCCCTCAAAAATAGCCTTCCCACCATTGCCACTATTGTCAATTCATTCCTTTTTGTCAAGGTTTGCACTGGCTAGTCCATGATACTTTTAAGTGCAGATATCACTGATAGTAACACGTTAAAACACAGTTTAAGTGCTACTCTTTTTCTTTAAAAGAGGCAAATAAGAACACTAGTCATCAGAAAATGGTAGGCACAAAAAAGTTCAGAAAGGGGAGATACCCCAGTGATTTTTTTTTCACAATTTGCCCTAAAGACTTTGGCTTACATTTCATCCAATGATACACCATCTAATCTTAACTTTCAAAAGTCCAGACAGAATCCAAATAATAATTGGATTCTATCCCAGAAAATTATTTGTACAGAGCTCACAATGTATTTTATGGACATCTTGAATTACCCACTAACTGCAGTAATATTGAAACTTCCTTTTGCAGATACCTGTAAGGCTACCTGACTAGCCCATACATTTTCCTATTTTAGAACTGCTCTCACACCGCAGTTGGGTCTTAGCAGTTTGTTTCCACTTCAGATCCTGCATGCCACTCCACAGCCAATTGAACCAAGGGTAGATAATCAACAGGTATAAACTGAATCAATCAGAATCTTTGTTCTGGGAATATAGAAATGGGACTTAATAGAGCTAGTGTTTCTCTTGCAGGTAGAAGAATTAGTTTAAATTCAAGAGTGGGTGGCCTGACCGTGACCCACCATGCTTTGGAAAAAGCAGATAGTCAGCAACGAGAGAGAGAATGAAGCAGACATACAGAGAGAAATGGAGATGAGACAGTGTGTAGTTTCCATAAAAGACTAAGACAAAGCCTCCTTTAGTGGCTATCCAGCTCCTGTACTTCATCAACGGCATTTGACTGTATTTTGAGATTGTGAGTCCTGAGGCTTCCACTAATTCATAACTATATATTTATATTTATTTATTATTTATTTATTTATTTATTTATTTATTTATTTATTTATTTATTTATTTTTTGAGACAGAGTCTCGCTCTGTCACCCAGGCTGGAGTGCAGTGGCGCGATCTCGGCTCACTGCAAGCTCCGCCTCCCGGGTTCACGCCATTCTCCTGCCTCAGCCTCTCCGAGTAGCTGGGACTACAGGCGCCCGCCACCACGCCCGGCTAATTTTTTGTATTTTTAGTAGAGACGGGGTTTCACCGTGGTCTCGATCTCCTGACCTCGTGATCCGCCCGCCTCGGCCTCCCAAAGTGCTGGGATTACAAGCGTGAGCCACCGCGCCCGGCCTTATCTTTATTTCTTAAATTCACTTGAGGTTATAGTTATATAATAACAAAAGCTACAACACCACCAAAAATAAACCCCATCCAACAATACTAGCTAATACTTATGGAGCATCTATAAATGTAAAGTCGCGTTTTACATCTTTATAAGATTAATCTACTTTAGCTTCACAGTGACCTTATGTGATAGACAGTAATCATGTCCAAGGTGGCATTTGGAAGAACAGGGTATGAGTTCAAGCAGTTTTCAACAATTACACAGTGTTTAACTATACTGGAGTGTATGCAGAGTTCATAAAGCATCATATTAGACCATTGGCGTAAGACTCATTGGGAGGCACTGAAAAACAAAAACCAAGCAAAAACAACTCCTAGGCCCAGGTATGACCACAGAATCATGACATCTAGAGGAGAGAGATTATTTTAGTCACTTCCAGGTGATTCTTCTGTTTGCTTTGAGAACCATTGCTCAATAATTTAAGGAGAGGGACTTTTGCCGGGGTTGTGGTAGCAGTATCTGTGTGTGTGTGCATGTGCATGTGTGTGTGTATGTGTCGGAAAAGGGCAACAATGCAAAATGAATGAAGAATTTCACTTGCTTTACTAACTCCAGATCCACCAGCACCATTTCTCCTGATA
The DNA here is from genome assembly GCF_009828535.3 of Hylobates moloch. NCBI lineage: Eukaryota > Metazoa > Chordata > Mammalia > Primates > Hylobatidae > Hylobates > Hylobates moloch. The sequence continues at coordinate 90,111,529 of NW_026652287.1, read as the reverse complement.
CTACAAAACCTACTTTTCTGGGATTCAGGCCTGAGCATAAGGTAGTGGGTTCATCAGTGAGAGGATTTTAGACTCTCCTAGGAGCCAAAATTGGCTATATAGATTTTCAATCCTAATAAGAAACATAAAAATTCACTTTTGAGAAATCCTAACCTAGAAAAACAACAGTTTGGAATAATGTTGTTCTAAATTATAACATTGTCTTCTGTATGACACCGTGTACATTTTCTTTCTTGAGTAGAAATATATATATATATTTATTATTTTTTAAACAAGAGGGATTTTCCAACATGCCATCATTGTGCAGATGGAACCAAGAATTCCTAAAGAGTAGGAATTCTTTTCTGTCATATTTTGTTGGTTCTTCTGGTCATTAAATTTGACAGACTATAAATCCCCTGTTTGCCATTAAGCATATTGTGAATGACAAGATAGTATTAAGCATTTCTGGCACAGAGATTGCAGTTGGGCAATCAATAGCACCATCATTCTAGGAAAATTATTGCTGTAATTGAAGGAGGGGATGGTCATCAAGGAGAATTGTATGTTCTCTTTATACTTGGACTTAGTAGAGAAAGCCAAAAATAAAAACTAGGACAGTTCACAGTTGCAAACATTCTAATTAATAATAATGATGAAGGAAGGCAGGAAATAAATGGCTGGGGTTGAGACAGAAGATATGGGCTTCCTTTTTCATGATGTCTTCCCAGCAGTATAAGGCATGGAAAATATGAGAGGCCATTACCCAAATGTAGATGGCACTACCCAATCTCACAGCCAAGTGCACCAACCATCCATTAATTTTTTAAAAATTGTTATGTTTTAGTGTTTTCCTGTTAATGAGTTGATTATATTTTTAGAAATCATGGGAAATGTGTAGACGCTGATGTCACTGTTCTTTGGCTTTGCTAAGGATGCCTATTGTGAGAAAAGTTGTTTCCTCCCTTGGCTGCAGGCCACTAGACTGCTGTTCTTTCCCTGCCTGCCCACCTCTCCACTCCCTCCTCCATATACAAACACTGGGGTCATAGGAAAAAATATGCTTCTAAAGGTCTAAATCTGCTGTCACTATTGCTGATTAAATTAGATTTCATATTATGTAATTTTAAATTCATCTGTATTTTTTCTTCATGGCTCCTCTTTTGAATATAATGAAAAAAGTATTTGTAATTATTAGCTTTGTATTTGTGTCCTCTTTTTGCCATAAGCTCCATGAGAATGAGACCCTGGCTTGTTTTTTCTACCTCAGCACCTATAAACCCATTGTCACGAACAACGCCAGGCACATAGAAAATGTTAAAAATATGTATGTGTGTGTATATATACATATAGATATATATTTTTAATGATGAATGCTTATCAACCAGTTAAGCTTGTGCCCATTGTCACTGAATGCCTTTCACTGAACGAATCTGTGATAACCTTTTATTGTTAGCTCACTTTATTGAGTTTACTTTCTAATACACAAATATACACAGATTTATCCTCACTCCAAAAAGTCCATAGTCTGCTTATTAGAACACAATAATCCCTCTCTTTAAGTTTTTGACATCCACATCTCAGTAATCCCAAGCACTCTGTTGTGGTTGTTTTGTTGTTGTTTACTCTTTTGCTTGTTTTAAATGACCTTTTTCTTTTGACTTAGTTTTAACTCTCTCCTTAATACCAGTGTCCAAATTTTTGCATTGTAGTTCTTAGGCCTGTGTCCTCCTACAAAATTACAATGTCTCAAGAATGGTGACTTTACCAGGCACCCCAGGGATCAATGACACATACTGTTAGCACCTTTGCTGAGTGGTCAAGGCAGAGTATTTAGAATGGAAATGGTGCTTCCAATTCTAATTGGTATTCTCATTACTAATATTCTATCATGTTGTTTTTCTAGTTCTTTTCATTTTTCAGTAGCCACATGATATTGAGTGAGTTCAATCTTTTCTTCCTCAGAAGCTTTGATTTGGATTAAGGTATATGCAGTTCCCTTAAGCAGCCATGTCGGGCACACAAAAAGCACACCCTGGTATGTTCTTTAGTTGAGGACAAACTAAACTATGAATCAGAAGGCTACACACTTGTTTTAAATCAAATGGCATATCTACACATTTCATGGAAAAAGAAAGCGGCCAGAAATAATAAATCTTCCTTTGGTTACAAGCTAAAATTTCTTAGCATTCTACCGAGTATATGTAAAAATTTTATCAAAGAACATAACAAAATTATTAAGTCCTTTGACTTTTTTTTAATTTGTGGTATAGATTTTATTTGAAAAACACTGAAAAATCATTTTGCTAATCCCTAACCAAAGAAATCCAAAATCATTATTCTGAATTAACTTAAATAAAATAAGAAAGAAAAAAATAAAAAGCATTTTGAAAAAGGTACAACATAAAAAGATAGAGATGTGAGATATACTGAAGAATATGTACTAAAAATGTAAGAAACATACTACACTGTATGAGTGAAAGAAAACATTGACAAATAGAAAGTGTAATCCCAATTTTATGAGAAAACCAAATCCCTCAAAATGTTGGCATAAGATTAAAGTCATGGGACATTTTAATTAAAAACTCTGTAAACATAGACAAGGGCATATTTTACCTTGAAGATCCAGGGACAAGTAGCAACTTACTACTCTGCTTCTTGGGCCTTTCAAGCTAGAAAGTGATGATTCCAAGACTTTCAGGGCTTGAAATAATTTTAAGATAGAGAAAAAAAATAAAAGTTTCCCTTTCATCTCTAAAGAAGTTTACGAGTCTCATGTCCAAAGATGGAAGCATAAGCTCCCTTCTTAGCATTGCCACAGAACGCACAACACTGACACATGCACACCCTAAACAAAATCCTTGGTAACAAACTGTTGATTGTTTGTTTGTTTGTTTGTGAAGGAGTCTCGCTCTGTTGCCCAGACCGGAGTGCAGTGGCGAGATTTCAGCTCACTGCAATCTCTGCCTCCTGGGTTCAAGCGATTATCATGCCTCAGCCTCCCAAGTAGCTGGAATTACAGGCACCCACCACCACACTTGGCTAATTTTTGTATTTTTTAGTAGAGATGGAGTTTCCCCATGCTGGCCAGGCTGGTCTCCAACTCCTGACCTCAGATGATCTGCCTGCCTTGGCCTCCCACAGTGCTGGGATTACAGGCATGAGCCACCACGCCCGGCCAAACTGTTGTTTTCTAATCAATTATACTTGTAGGAAGATTTTCAGTTCTTTGAGGAAAATAAAAAGTTTCTTCTTTCACTGGTGTTGCAAGAACATTTGACATACAGAGGGTCATTAGCATGCACATATTAGATAGAGGCATAATCAAATTAAATCCCATGAACTCCTTTCACTATGACCTCACAAGATTCATTCACTCAGAATTTCCAGAAATCTGAAGTCAATCATTCTCCATCAATGAATCTCCAACTTAGCTGCATTGGAGGGACATCTGTCTATATACTTCTTGCCTCAGAACAAAAAAGTCAAGACAATTGCCAGAGTAAAATATTCATATTCTTTTTTTTTTTTTTTTTTTTTTTAGTTAAGAATGTTTCAATTTTGGATGAAAAGTTCCAGTGGACTTGAATCCTAAGCAAACTCATAAACATCTGGGAGCTTGTATGACTTTCTTTGAAAGTTACCTTGTATTTCACATTATTTAAATAATGGGGTTGTTACTTTGCATGTAACATGTGCAGAAAACCCGTAATGCAGCATTAGTGTCCTTTGTCTTGGTTAATGATCATAAACACCTTAAAATGTATATATTTTTATCTTTTGTTTTCAGATAAACTGAAACTCGGTATTTTCAGTTAGGCAGAAACTGTCAATAGCACCTTCAATAACTATGTTTTCTTTCTTTCTCATGTAGCAGGAAGCTAATTTTATTGGTGTTGGCAAAGTTCCTACCTAAAAAGCATTTCTTAGACTCCTTTGCTGATAAAGGTATCCATATAATGGTATTTCCAGACAATAATATATAAGTGACTTTATTGGGAGGGGTTTCTGGGAAAGCATGTTATATAGGTTATATAGGAAATGGACTCATATAATACCAGATATATCCTTTTTGCCCATGGCACATTTTCTTTTTTCTTGCTAGAAATACAAATCTATGGGGTGAAGCACTCCAGCAACCATCTCGAGCAGACTGTGGGGAAAAACAAGAAAATCAGCCTGACATTCCTGAGACACTGGACTGCTTACTTCTGAATTTTTGGCTTTGAGGGAGAAACACAACACCTATCTTGCTTAAACCACTGTTCCTAGCATTATCTGTTCTTATTCAACTGAATAACTTTCATGTTCTGTAGCAAGTCCAAGGTCCCATAGCTATAAACTAATGTAACTTCTTCTGATTCCACATTCTATAAAGAATTCTAAGAGCAGATATCTTCAACATTAATTCAGCTAGCCAGAGTAATATGTAAGGGCTAACTTCCAGGACTAGAATGATCTCATAGGCCCATCTGTATCCTGAACCACAAAAATAGCTTGTTTACTGCGTATTTCATTGTTTGTTTTTATGCATTCATCAAGTATTATTGACAGCCTACTATTAACAAATATTGCATTGTCCAGAGACCAATGACAGAAAATGTCACTGCTACCAAGAAGTTTATAGTCTAGTCTCATGGATATTTCCAATAAATAGTTAGGCAAAGAATTTCTATAATTGGGATAATTGCCACAAAATCTGTTACTGTGACAGCAGAAAATGGGAGGGCCTATTTCAGTGTTCGGGGTGAGAGAAAGCTTTAGAGAGAACATGTCCCATGTGCTGACTTCTGAAAGATGGTTACGGACTAGCCAGGCAACTGGGTATGAGAAAACGGAAGGTGAGTTTAAGGCATAAGAAACAGCATGGGTGAAGGTCCTGAGGCTTAATAAAGATTGTGGGAAGTGATTCACAATTAGACTGGAAAAGTAGGCCTAAAATATGGGTCCTTTCAGACTGTGTTTGAGATTTTTAACTTTATCACAGAAGCAATGGAGACCATGGAAGACTTGTAAATGGGAAACAGATGTAACTAAATATCTCTTAGGATTAGAGAGGAAAATACCCTAAGGTATTTTTAAAAATTATTTGGAATAAGACAAGAGGAAGCAGAAATAATAGTTAAGATATTATTATTGCAGTAGTTCAGACTGGTAAAGATGTTGGTGAATTGGAATCCAGTGATAATGGAGGAGTTAGAAAGAAGTGAACAGATTCGATAAGCATTTAAGAGGCAGCTGCTTCTGGATGCATAGCTGATTGGATAACAGAGCAGTAAGAACACAGATGTGAAGAATACCTTCCTTGTTTTTGATATGAACTGATGGAAACTGTCATAAATCACCAAGAAGAATGCAGGAAAAGGAAAAATGTTTGATAAAAAGAACATTAATCCAGGTTTTTGAGTTTAAAATAAGTGTAACACATCCAAATGAGAATATTGAGTAGGCAGTTGAATACAAAGGACTAAGCACAGGAGAATTCAGATGGTGTACCCATGGTGAGTGTTCCACCAGCATTTAAATGACAACTTTATATATGTTTATTGCCACACTTTGGCCTCCTTTGTTGCTGGATTAGAAGCTCTTAGTATCACTGTAAAGTAGTTTTATGCTTATGAGAATTAGGTAGACCACTGTATCTTCACCCATCTTATTTGCCATACTGAATTTTCTCTTTTCACAATTCCAAATGAGTGAGTCAGAAAGCTAATTTTTTTTAGAAAGCTTCTTCACCATTGAGCACTGTATCTGCTTTCTATAATCTATTAATATTACAATAATAGAAGAACAACACCAATAATTTACCAAGCACATAAATGTCCCAGACGCTGTTACATCCTTTGCATATATAATTTCTAATTGTCTCAACAATTATATGAAGAAATATTTACCAAAGCATTTTGTCAGTGAAAGAACCGAGATTTGGAGCAGCTGCATTGAACAAGATTATTCCTATGCTAAGTGGGAGGCTTGTCTTCAATCCTGAGTCTCTAGGACTGGACACCCAGATTGTTCCTAAGGGCTCCCATTGAGAACATATTAAATAAATGTTTTGTAGGGGGCAGAATCCTTTTTTCTTTCCTCTCTTATGTCCTCCATCTGGGTTCCTGCAAATTACACTGACAAAAGACAGATGAACAAGAGAAAAATGAATACTTTATTAACATGTGTAGCCTGCAAGAGAAATTCAGTAATGAGTAACACAAAGGAGTCTTTAAAAGCTGGATTTATATAGCATCTTAACAAAGATCAATATTTATACAGAACTGAAAAGACAAAAAAACAAGTTTTTAGGCTTCCAGAGGTTGCAAACTTTGGGAAGGTAAATATATGGGGGAAACAGATGTAAGGTAAAGAGTATCTTAGCAAGGTTTGTTTATGCAGAACCATCTGGTAGCCAAATTTCTATCTTCTTCAGGACCGTAAAACTTGCTGGAAAGAGGGAATTTATGGCAGTCTTCATTTCTCAGAAGCTTCTGCCTCTAGTTATATAATGGAAGCTCTGACAAGGCTTATTTCTGCATGTGTGGATTTTCTTTTGCCTCCAGCTCATAAGAGTTTTCATGCCAAAGTGTCATATTTTGGGGTGGCATATTCTGATCCCCTATGGCTTCATGGAAATGATGGAAACAAGTACCAGCTCTTACTAAACTGGCCCCAAATACTCCAGGCAAATCTTGCAGAAGTTTCAGAGGAAAATTATATTTAGAAATAACATAAAGGTGATATTCAGAATGCAACCATGGATCAGACTTTATATCTGTTCCCATCATTTACTTTTGTGAGGGCAATAAACAATAGAGGCTACTTTTCATCACTTTATAAAATAATACGTCAAAAGAGTCCTCAAAATTCATTTGTTCTAATAAAGATCTCAGTAGGATGTTAATTTAGGATGGTTATAATAAATAACAATGTAATTTCTACAAGAAGAGCAAACACTCTGTCTGTGTGGAATAACCAGGTCCTGATTCTGCGCTTACTGCTTCCAAGAATTTGACACGCTAATGAGATGAGTGGGTGAAGTACAGAGAAACATTGTTCAGACCTCATTTCAACTTTCCTCTGTCTATATCAATCACTTCACTTTTTTTCTTTTTAAAATCTTACTTTTTCAGATTTTGCTTATTTTGTGCAGAGGATGAGGCTTAAGATGAATTTAATCTTGTCTTAGTAGATTCTTTAAGCACAGAATACGAATTAATGATATGAAATATATATGTATTTTAGAAGCATTTCTAGATAATATGAAGTAAAATGGAAATAACTTCATATGCCTAAAACATTTAATTTTCAAATATTTTTCTTACAAATTGTTTTATCTAGTAAAATAGATCTTTGAAATAATTTTGAATATTTTTCTTTAAAATAAAGTATTTGTAAAATCTACTAGTTACCCCAATAAAAATAATAAATTTAGAAAATACAGAAAGATAAAAAATAAAAATATTTCTATGTTTTGTTCCAGGATCTATTTATCTCATAACTGTGATTATAAAGGTATCACATAAATAATATAAATGATTATAAGGTGAATTTTGTGTTTTGATAGCCTAGTTTGAGTAATTTATTTGCTGATGAAAACTATCAAATAATACTATGAATTAGCTTTGGGGCCTTTTATTAGCTTAACACACTTCATGACAAATTCGCAATGTAAGAACATGAGATTAGATGAATAAAAATTTGATCAGTGGCCACAGCACTGAAGCAGTTATTTCAGTGCTGTAAACCTCAAGTGTTACAAACCTAAAGACAACTGTCCTCCCAAGAGTCTACCCTAAATGCCTCTAGAGAATCAAGGCCTCTTTTCCCCTTCCACTTCAGGTGACTGTCTCTTATTGGCCCACTTTACCCTGGAAATATTCAAGGAAGGAAAGTCTGGAAAATGTAGTTCTGTGAGACCATAGAAGGATGTGGTGTGATGCCAACTTAACAGCACACAATCTACCACATTATACTATAAAATAAGTTAAAAAGCCGGATGGACTTTAATGATCCCACCTTAAGTATGCTCATTAAAACTCATTATTACTTCTTCCTGCCTATGGATACTCCAGGCGTCCTAAACTTTGAACAGAAAGGAATCTTAGCTTTAGAGTCTATAAAAGCATTGAATTTGGTAAAGAGTAAACATTAATTATTCAGTTTGGAACTTCTTTTCCTATCTACATTTACTCCCTTGGTGTTCCAATGTGGATTGCATTATCATGTATACACTGACAACTCTCAAATTTGTTTCCAGCCTTGACTTTTCCCCTTCTATCATGAAAATATTTCCAGTATCCAACCAACCCTCACTTCGATGGCCACCTTAATCCAAGGCAAACATGATCAATTACCTGCTTTAACTAGAGTCCCAACTTTGATCATTAGCCTTTTATTCTCAACAAAGCAGATAGAGTATATAGGTAATCCTTTTAAAGTTATGTATCAATCCTCTGCCCAGCACCCTTTAGTGGCTTCCACTCTTGTTCAAAGCAAAAGTTCAAATTCATCTCAGTGTCCTACAAGGTCCTGGATATCTGCTTTTATTATCTTTCTGACTTCACTTTCTATTACTGTCCCACAACACTTACTTCATTCCAGCCCCGCTGGACACCTTGTCATTTCTCTGCTACACCAAGTATCTTCTTACATCAGGGTCATTGAACTTGCTCTTCTTTCTACTTCGGGTACTTACTTCACTCAGGATTCTGATCAAATGTCACCTTCTCAATAAGTCCTGACTTTTCTATATAAAATAATATCTTACCCAAGGACTATTATCCCTGTTTTTATTTGCTTAAATTAATCCTTGACAAATGTCAATATATGAGATATAATTTTTTATTTTTATCTCTTTTTCCCACTAAATTTTAAGCTTCATGAAGAAGAGAACTTTGTCTTATTCACTGCTATATCCAAAGAAGAAAGAGCAGATCCCAGCATTTTGTAAACACCGCATAAGTAATCTGTGAATGAATAAATGAATAAAAGCTGAGTTCTGTTGAGAAATGATGACACAGATGTGATTGGCAAGCAAACATTTAGATTCAACCATAATAAATAAGTGTATTGTCATATCCAAGAAAGAAGATGTCTACTGCATAGTTAAGCTCATTTATCTAAAGTATTAACAACTCTTCTTTAATCTGATATGTACTCAGTCATTTCTATTTTATTGGACTCTACCCTAACTTAATGTAATATGCTGACTGGCTACGGAGTAGCCCTTCTTCATAAAATAGCACAGTAACTCCAGGCTCTTTAGAAAAGTAAGATTATACCATTTTTTACTTTCCAAATAAGCACTAGCAATACAAAAATTTTACCTCTTTTGTGATATCTGAAGATTGACTTTGACTTGGTACTTAACTGGGTTTCTGATAAGATGTCCCAGTATTTTGCACTGACAATTTCTATTTGCATTTCCTTCTCTCTTCCTCTTTCTCAACTTCACTCACTGCCTTCCCTCTGCTTGAATGCTCTTCCAGCATTGATTTGCTTATAAAATATTTTCTCTGCACCTAAGACTTATTTCAAGTGCTAATACCCTGGTCAACCCTTTCCAGATTCACATAGGTAGATGAAGGCACTCCTCTAATGCTCTTATTGCACCATGACCACAGTATTTGAAAGAAGAAGCAGTATATGTCACATAAATATCCCTAGTGCCTTTCATATTGACTTACTTAGAGTAGACACTTGTTATATATTATTTTCTGGATGAATAAATGAATGAATTCATGCAGGGAAAACAAACTGGCATCCAAAGCTAAATAGCAGCTCCTGCATTCTCACAATTACTGTTGAAATCACGCTGTTTTATATTCTAGAGACGTAAAGTTCTGCACTGAGAAAAAACAATGAATTAATTTCTGTAATGTCACATACCTTGAACTCTGAGGGACAGAAATATTTAATTTCCCAATGTGAAAACATAGTTTAAGGAAATTAAACCAGCAATTTTCTCACTCAAGTAATATGTTTTATTTTAACCCAATGAATATATTTATACAATACTTTAATGTCTATAAATTTTTCTTCTATAAAAATTAATGGATCTGGTAAAGTTTAGTCACTAATTAATGAAAAGGCATTAAAATAAAGGTTTGAATACTAGGAGTCAGGAGTCATGGAGGCCATCTCAGAATTCTGCCTACTACAGACTCTAAATCAGAACTACCCACCTAAGCCCTTCCTAAATTCCTTACCCATATGAGATAATAAATATTTGTTTTATTAGGTAACTACATTTTGGGGTATTTTGTTACACAGCAATAAATAACGAACACAATTTTTTGAGTGATATTTTTAATTTCTATAGCTTAAAAAATTATGAAACAACTCATATTTCCAACTTCATCCTCTTGCTGATACCCTACTGTCTTCCTATTCTTATCGGCAGTAAACTTGTCTTGCCTGCCAAGTGAGTCACTTGAGATGGGAACATTTCTTGATTAGAACCTACTTGGGTCAAATTAATATAAAGAATATATAAGAATGAAAGAAAAAAAATACCATGCTTTAAGTGAATTGTTTAGGAAACAAAGTCTCTAGATAATGAAAAACATGCTGCTGGATCTCAATCTTACTAATTTTAGAATTAAAATATAGTGCTAAAATGGCTACTACTCCAAGACCTATATGAAATTTAAAGAGCCAAAAAGCTAAATATTAGTTTAGTGGTGAAGGAAACCAAAATATGCCACAGCAAAATATGTTTCTTTGTTATATTTTGAGATGGCTATTTAGAGGGGTTGCAGACACAGGAATAGCTATGAAAAGCTGTCCTTTTGTGGAAGAGATTTGCATCTGTAAAGGAAATCTACATTAGTGAAATAAACAGCAGATGTAAATAGGCTTTATCTGACCCCACCCCGCACCCTTATTTGCCTTATCTGAATCTAGGAAGTGATTAACAGAAAAGGAGACTAAAAGTCTGAAACTTTTGGAAGTTTGACAGAGAACATTTTACTATGGGCTCCCATCTATTCTTTCTCAGGACTGCTACCCATGAAGCTTCATCTGCATCACAAGAAAGCCTTTGCTCACCATGCCTTTCCTCCCCTTCCCTTTCCATAACCTGTCACCATGCTTCAACCCTCTTTTCCTTTCTCTATGAAACCAAAACTTCAGTCATCTGGCTCTTCTTTGAGTTTTATATTTTGTATGACTCCTGTGTGCACACATGTGCATGCAATGAATTCGTATGCCTTTTCTCTTTTAATCTGTCTATAGTCATTTTATTTTACAGACTCAAATATCAAACTTTCCTACAATAGTTTTTAAGATATATCCATGGATTCTTTGATATTTCTCCTTGACAACTGGAGCTTTGTACCCCCTCCCTTAGTGTAGGATAGACTTAGTGATTCATTTCTGGCAAATATAACTTTAGAAGGATAAGACATTACTTCCAAGATAGTTTATAAAGCAATTGTGAGTTCTATGTTGCACATATTCAACCTTTCTTTCTCCTCCCCCACCCTCATCACTCACTTTGGAGGAGACCATGCTACCATGTCACAGTGTAAATGAGGCAGTGTAAATGAGGTAGAAACTTACTTTTATGTACTGAGGACACTCAAGAAGCCCAAGGGAGAGGTTCACATGGCAAGGAACTGAGGCCTTGAGCCAATAGTCACATTAAGTAGGCTGTTTTGGAAGAGAATCCATCAACCTGGTCGAGATTTCAGATGTCTTTGGTCTGAGCTGATGCCTTGACTACAACTTCAGGAAAGACCCTGTATTTTTTACTGCTATTTAATAAATTACCACACATTAAAGGGCATAAAACAACATATATTTATTATCTTATGTTTTTTATGAATCAGGATTTCAGACACAGCTTAAGAGGGTTCTCTGTTGAGGGTTACACAGGGCTAAATTAAGGCTAAGCTTCACTGCTTTAAGGAGCTCAGGGTATTCTTCCAAGATGCTTCTGACAGAATTTATTTCCTTGCAACTGTAGAATTCATGGTGGCTTGCTTCTTCAAGTTCATTCATCCAAATAGGTTAGACCTACACAGGATAATCTCCATTTGATTAACTTAAAGACAATAGATTAGAGATTTAATCATACCTGGAAAATCCTTTCACTTTTGCCATATTCTATTGATTAAAAGAGGATTACATAAAGGTTTGAATACTAGGAGTCAGGAGTCATGGAGGCCATCTCAGAATTCTGCCTACTACAGACTCTAAATCAGAACTACCCACCTAAGCCCTTCCTAAATTCCTTACCCATATGAGATAATAAATATTTGTTTTATTAGGTAACTACATTTTGGGGTATTTTGTTACACAGCAATAAATAACGAACACAATGAGGTTATACTTGCATAAATTACACTCAGGGAAGGAGTATATAATATTATCACTGTTTTCTTATTGGTTCAGAAAGCCCAGTTCTGCTAAAAGTAGTTGTTAAAGAGTACCATATTAAGTAAGGGTATAATCTTTGGGTTTCATGTGAAGAACTTACAGAAAAAAAAAATAGCACAAAGACAGCTAGAAATGTTAAAATATAATCCCAATTCTCAACGATTAAAATAAGAAATTGATACAGAACTTGTACTAATTCTTACATCAGAGCTGTTCATTTGAAAGCACTGAAGCTTTAGCGTAATACCATTTTTGGGGTCAAAGTAGAAATTTAGAGGCAGAATCATCTTATAGCAAAATCAAATCAAAAACATTTCTTACTAACATATCAGTAATTAAAATATTACATATTAAAAATTATGAAATATTTAATTTTTATTGGAAATGAGTGCAAATTAAACAAAATTCTTCTTTCCACATCAGTGCATAATGTAATCTTTCCTTATGAGTAGTGTGATAGTAATTAAGAGTGGTGGCACTGATAAACGTTTATGTAAAAAGATTACTTCATTATACATAAAACTAAAATTTTATGAAAATAATTCTAACCCTTAACATTTTCAAATAAATTTTTCTGTATAACCTCCCATTTCAATATACAACTAATCTTCTTGGGGATAAACATTTTTATTACATGTAAGTTAATTATGTATAACCAAAAAGTTATAAATTATCTGTAAACATCTTGCTTTCAAATATTTGTTACTTAATCTGCTGCTTTTATGATTTGTTTGACAAAGTGAAATTCTTATTTTAATAAAATAATTAATTCAAAAAGATAATATTTTAATAAATCTATTGACTGCCTTTGTGCTGGGGGAAACAACTCAAAAAACTAAAGAAGACAGGCCTGCTTTAGTGAGATCATTTGCATCAATCAAATAAATGATGAAATTTATTTATTGTTTCAAAAGTGAGGAAAGATGAAGAACTAAGTATAGCTATAGGGATATCTTTATTGTTTTGATGAATTTCCAGTATAGAAGTGATATGTTTATTCATATATAAGTATAAATATAATTTTAAACCCAAATAAAAAGTGATTTTAGACTTTTAACTTTTTTGCTTATTATACATTACCATTATAGATATATGAAAATATAAAGACTCTTTATATTGTTTGCTTATTCTTATACACTATCATTTTGCAACATTTACAATAATAACGAATTGGTTCTATGTGCAACCCTAAATCTTATTTTTATGGCCAGCAGCACAACTTCCAAGTAGAAATGATGAAAACAAGAGAGCAAGAGGAAACAGTAAGCAATCAAAATTCTTGTCCTGAGGAGAAAGAGGCCTCTGATATCTAACTGGTGATAAGTTACTTTATGAATACAAGAATTCCAGAAAGCAATTTTACAATATTGCCTTAAAATAATACAATTCTAGAAATAGGATGTAAAGCAATGTTAAATGGTGGAATCAGCAGTGAAAAAGCATTTTCATATCCATTATTTTATTTAGTCTTCACAAGTTCCTGTGAGTGACTAATGGCAGGATATAAAGTTTCTGCTATTTGTGGATGAGAAACTGAATCTCAGAAACATTAAGTTATTGGTCCAAAGCTGCATAGCTACTACATGATAAACCTATGAAATGAAACTCCAATTGTATTAGTTTTCTGAAGTTTATTCACTAGAAAATGTTGACTTCACTCATCCATAAATATATTTTCAAAATTGGATCTCCATGAACTAATAAGAGCCAAGGAATCTTAATTTTAAAATGAGAATGGTAAAATTTTATAGATTTCAGACACATAGAAATCATCCCATAAAGTGACTTAGAGCAGGTCCTGCAGCCAGCCTTGCAAAGTAGCTTTATATGGTAGATTTTATCACTTTACAGATAAGAAATAGTCTTAATTGTATAATATCAAATAGCTAATGATGTTTGGAGCCTTGAGCCTTCATCTTATGCAGGTTCTGAAGTTAAGTGCAACTCAGGGATTTCTAGGTAGATTATTCACAAATTGGAGTGCTTATACCCCAAAGCCATTGCCCATGAATGTGTATGAAATTGTAGGATAAATAAAACACACCTTTCCAGAGTATCCATTTTACTTCATATTGAGCACCATACCATAGTTTTCTTATACTAAAACAATTGCAAGTACATCACAGGCTGCAAAAATCAAATGAATAATTAAAGTATAAAATTTCAAAGATATTTCTTAAATTGGTGGGGTTTTTCATTTGTTTGTTTGTTTGTTTGTTTGTTTGTTTGGATTCTGCTCCCATGCTCCCTGGGTGTTTATTTACTCTCCTCTCATGTTGGGGTATTGTTTGGGAAAGTTAGGCAAGTATCGCTTTTTTATATGAAGGTCATGAAGCCCCTTTCTTTCTTTTTATCTCTCTCTGTAATACAGTCCTCTAGAGTGTATCCAAAGTTCAGTTCATACTCGTTTCTTAAAATCCCAGGTCAAAGAGTATCATAATTAGTCTCCAATTTAGGAATTTCTTATAAATCTGAAAACATATATTCTATGCCCTCTGATTAGACTAGCTTGATAAAAGAACACTGTGTGCTTTTCAAATTCACCACTTATATTCTAAATAATTACAATATTGCCAGTTTCATACTGACTTCTCATTAGTGGGTTGGCCTATGCTTCCTCCTCCATTTGATATTTCTCCAGGGACTGCATATTGGATTTACCTTTGGACTTCCCTTTTTATGTTCCACCTAATGAGTTATCCTTCCCCTTTCCCTGCCAATCCAACCCCGTCAGCTACAACCCCTCTTTTTCCTATTCCTGATTTATAACACTCTCCAATAAAAACAAGGATGACATTTTACTTCGAAGTTGAGATAGGAATTGAATGAAATATTAAATAGAATTTGTAGAACTTCTGACCCCCTTCAAGTGTCATAAGTCAAACATTTTGCCATTCACATTGGGCAATTAATAAATTTCTGCTATGTGCTTTATGTTGCCCCCAACTCAAGTTTTCTAAGATAATAAAAATGTATATCTCATAGCTGTCTTAAAATATTAGACAATTTAACAGTAGCAAATATTTTTAAGGTGGTAAGATAATATATATATACACACACACATATATATTTTCCTTTTTATCTTATTAATAGGTTTTTTACAGAAGTTTGAGGTTTACAATAATTGAGAACACAGTACAGAGAATTCCCTTATATCCCTTCTTTATCACCTCACAGTCTTCCTCATTATTAACATCTTGCATTAATGTGGTACATTTATTACAACTGATGAGCCAATATTGATACATTATTATTAACCAAAGTCCATAGTTTACATTTGGCTTCACTCATTGTGTTACAGTTTTATAGGTTTTAACAAATGCATAGTGTCATGAATCCACCATTATAATATCATGCAGAATACTGTCACTGCCCTAATGTGCCCCTGTGTAGCACCTGCTCAATCTTCCTCTTTCCCCTCAAATCCCAGGAAACCACAAATATTTTATTGTCTCTATAATTTTGCCTTTTCTAGAATACTATATATTTAGAATCATACAGTATGTAGCCTTATCAGACTGGCTTTTTTACTAAGCAATATGCATGTTAGATTTCTACGTTTTTTTTTTGTGGCTTGACAGCACATATCTTTTTGTTGTTGAATAATATTTTATTGTATAGATATACTACATACAATTTGTTTGTCAACTCACCATTTGAGGGACATTTTTGTTATTTCTAGTTTGAGAGGATTATGAATAAACCTATACACATTTGTGTACAGATTTTGGGGTGAGCCTAAATTTTCAACTTATTTGAGTAAATAACTAGAAAAGGGATAGCTGGACCACTTGTAAGGCTATGTTTAGTTTTTTACAAGAAACTGACCAAACTGTTTTCCAAAGTGGCTATACCATTTTCACCCTTGCCAGCAATGAATGTGTTCGGCATTCTCACCAGCATTTGGTATTGTTGTTTTTATGTTTTGTTTTTGTATTTTCGCCATTCTAATACATGAAAGATGTTCTAATTATTTTATTCCATGTTATTGTTTCTCTTCAGGGTAAATGTCTTGTTGAAATAGTAAGCTTTATTCCTGCTAAAAGTCAAACTTAAGTTTACATGTGTCTGATTTTTAAAACAAAATTCAAGTATTTAAAATCTAAAAATCTCCTCAATAAAGTTGATGATAAATTTGAGTGCTATAGGAATGAGATATACAAAATCTTTTCTAAACTAGAAAATTATGTAATTTGGGCTTAGAAGAGACAATTCATGAATAGCATCATCTTGAAAAGTTTACATTACTTATACTTTGAATAGTGAGCCAATTCAAGTCTGAGAATAAGAAATGAAAAGAATAAATACATGCAATTTTGAGTTTTTTTGTTGTTGTTTATTTTTATTTTTATTTTTTCATTTTTCCATAAGTTATTAGGATACAGGTGGTATTTGGTTACATGAGTAAGTTATTTAGCAGTGATTTGTGAGATTTTAGTACACCTATCACCCGAGCAGTATACATTGCACCATATTTGTAGTCTTTTGTCCCTAGACCCCCTCCCACCCTTCCCCCTAACTCCTTGAAGTCCATCATATCATTCTTATGTCTTTGTGTCCTCATAGCTTAGCACCCACATATCAGTGATAACATATAATATTTAGTTTTCCATTTCTGAATTACTTCATTTAGAATAATATTCTCCAGTCTCATCCAGGTTGCTTCAAATGCTGTTAATTCATTCCTTGTTATGGCTGAGTAGTATTCCATCATATAAATATACCACAGTTTCTTTTTTTTTTTATTATTATACTTTAGGGTTTTAGGGTACATGTGCACAATGTGCAGGTTTGTAACATATGTATCCATGTGCCATGTTGATTTCCTGCACCCATTAACTCGTCATTTAGCATTAGGTGTATCTCCTAATGCTCTCCCTCCCCCCGCCCCCCACCCCACAACAGTCCCCGAAGTGTGATGTTCCCCTTCCTGTGTCCATGAGTTCTCATTGTTCAATTCCCACCTATGAGTGAGAACATGCGGTGTTTGGTTTTTTGTCCTTGCGATAGTTTACTGAGAATGATGTTTTCCAGTTTCATCCATGTCCCTACAAAGGACACGAACTCATCATTTTTTATGGCTGCATAGTATTCCATGGTGTATATGTGCCACATTTTCTTAATCCAGTCTATCGTTGTTGGACATTTGGGTTGGTTCCAAGTCTTTGCTATTGTGAATAGTGCCGCAATAAACATACGTGTGCATGTGTCTTTATAGCAGCATGATTTATAGTCCTTTGGGTATATACCCAGTAATGGGGTGGCTGGGTCAAATGGTATTTCTAGTTCTAGATCCCTGAGGAATCGCCACACTGACTTCCACAATGGTTGAACTAGTTTACAGTCCCACCAACAGTGTAAAAGTGTTCCTATTTCTCCACATCCTCTCCAGCATCTGTTGTTTCCTGATTTTTTAATGATGGCCATTCTAACTGGTGTGAGGTGGTATCTCACTGTGGTTTTGATTTGCATTTCTCTGATGGCCAGTGATGATGAGCATTTCTTCATGTGTTTTTTGGCTGCATAAATGTCTTCTTCTGTTCATGTCCTCTGCCCACTTTTTGATGGGGTTGTTTGTTTTTTTCTTGTAAATTTGTTTGAGTTCATTTTAGATTCTGGATATTAGCCCTTTGTCAGATGAGTAGGTTGCAAAAATTTTCTCCCATTCTGTAGGTTGCCTGTTCACTCTGATGATAGTTTCTTTTGCTGTGCAGAAGCTCTTTAGTTTAATGAGATCCCATTTGTCGATTTTTGCTTTTGTTGCCATTGCTTTTGGTGTTTTAGACATGAAGTCCTTGCCCACGCCTATGTCCTGAATGGTATTGCCTAGGTTTTCTTGTAGGATTTTAATGGTTTTAGGTCTAACATATAAGTCTTTAATCCATCTTGAATTAATGTTTGTATAAGGTGTAAGGAAGGGATCCAGTTGCAGCTTTCTACATATGGCTAGCCAGTTTTCCCAGCACCATTTATTAAATAGGGAATCCTTTCCCCATTTCTTGTTTTTGTCAGGTTTGTCAAAGATCAGATAGTTGTAGCTATGCGGCATCATTTCTGAGGGCTCTGTTCTGTTCCATTGATCTATGTCTCTGTTGTGGTACCAGTACCATGCTGTTTTGGTTACTGTAGCCTTGTAGTATAGTTTAAAGTCAGGTAGCGTGATGCCTCCAGCTTTGTTCTTTTGGCTTAGGATTGACTTGGCGATGCGGGCTCTTTTTTGGTTCCATATGAACTTTAGAGTAGTTTTTTCCAATTCTGTGAAGAAAGTCATTGGTAGCTTGATGGGGATGGCATTGAATCTATAAATGACCTTGGGCAGTATGGCCATTTTCACGATATTGATTCTTCCAACCCATGAGCATGGAATGTTCTTCCATTTGTTTGTATCCTCTTTGATTTCATTGAGCAGTGGTTTGTAGTTCTCCTTGAAGAGGTCCTTCACATCCCTTGTAAGTTGGATTCCTAGGTATTTTATTCTCTTTGAAGCAATTGTGAATGGGAGTTCACTCATGATTTGGCTCTCTGTTTGTCTGTGATTGGTGTACAAGAATGCTTGTGATTTTTGTACATTAATTTTGTATCCTGAGACTTTGCTGAAGTTGCTAATCAGCTTAAGGAGATTTTGGGCTGACACAATGGGGTTTTCTAGATATACAATCATGTCATCTGCAAACAGGGACAATTTGACTTCCTCTTTTCCTAGTTGAATACCCTTTATTTCCTTCTCCTGCCTGATTGCTCTGGCCAGAACTTCCAGCACTATGTTGAATAGGAGCGGTGAGAGAGGGCATCCCTGTCTTGTGCCAGTTTTCAGAGGGAATGATTCCAGTTTTTGCCCATTCAGTATGATATTGGCTGTGGGTTTGTCGTAGATAGCTCTTATTATCTTGAGATACGTCCCATCAATACCTAATTTATTGAGAGTTTTTAGCATGAAGGGTTGTTGAATGTTGTCAAAGGCCTTTTCTGCATCTATTGAGATAATCATGTGGTTTTTGTCTTTGGTTCTGTTTATATGCTGGATTACATTTATTGATTTGTGTATGTTGAACCAGCCTTGCATCCCAGGGATGAAGCCCACTTGATCATGGTGGATAAGCTTTTTGATGTGCTGCTGGATTCGGTTTGCCAGTATTTTATTGAGGATTTTTGCATCAATGTTCATCAGGGATATTGGTCTGAAATTCTCTTTTTTGGTTATGTCTCTGCCAGGTTTTGGTATCGGGACGATGCTGGCTTCATAAAATGTGTTAGGGAGGATTCCCTCTTTTTCTATCGATTGGAATAGTTTCAGAAGGAATGGTACCAGTTCCTCCTTGTACCTCTGGTAGAATTCAGCTGTGAATCCATCAGGTCCTGGACTCTTTTTGGTTGGTAAGCTATTGATTATTGCCACAATTTCAGAGCCTGTTATTGGTCTATTCAGAGATTCAACTTCTTCCTGGTTTAGTCTTGGGAGGGTGTATTTGTCGAGGAATTTATCCATTTCTTCTAGATTTTCTAGTTTATTTGCATAGAGGTGTTTGTAGTATTCTCTGATGGTAGATTGTATTTCTGTGGGATCAGTGGTGATATCCCCTTTTTCGTTTTTTATTGAATCTATTTGATTCTTCTCTCTTTTCTTCTTTATTAGTCTTGCTAGCGGTCCATCAATTTTGTTGATCTTTTCAAAAAACCAGCTCCTGGATTCATTAATTTTTTGAAGGGTTTTTTGTGTCTCTATTTCCTTCAGTTCTGCTCTGATTTTATTTATTTCTAGCCTTCTGCTAGCTTTTGAATGTGTTTGCTCTTGCTTTTCTAGTTCTTTTAATTGTGATGTTAGGGTGTCAATTTTGGATCTTTCCTGCTTTCTCTGGTGGGCATTTAGTGCTATAAATTTCCCTCTACACACTGCTTTGAACGTGTCCCAGAGATTCTGGTATGTTGTGTCTTTGTTCTCGTTGGTTTCAAAGAACATCTTTATTTCTGCCTTCATTTCATTATGTACCCAATAGTCATTCAGGAGCAGGTTGTTCAGTTTCCATGTAGTTGAGCAGTTTTGAGTGAGTTTCTTAATCCTGAGTTCTAGTTTGATTGCACTGTGGTCTGGGAGACAGTTTGTTATAATTTCTGTTCTTTTACGTTTGCTGAGGAGAGCTTTACTTCCAACTATGTGGTCAATTTTGGAATAGGTGTGGTGTGGTGCTGAAAAAAATGTATATTCTGTTGACTTGGGGTGGAGAGTTCTGTAGATGTCTATTAGGTCCACTTTATGTAGAGCTGAGTTCAATTCCTGGATATCCTTGTTAACTTTCTGTCTCGTTGATCTGTCTAATGCTGACAGTGGGGTGTTAAAATCTCCCATTATTATTGTGTGGGAGTTTAAGTCCCTTTGTAGGTCACTCAGGACTTGCTTTATGAATCTGGGTGCTCCTGTGTTGGGTGCATATATATTTAGGATAGTTAGCTCTTCTTGTTGAATTGATCCCTTTACCATTATGTAATGGCCTTCTTTGTCTCTTTTGATCTTTGTTGGTTTAAAGTCTATTTTATCAGAGACTAGGATTGCAACCCCTGCCTTTTTTTGTTTTCCATTTGCTTGATAGATCTTCCTCCATCCCTTTATTTTGAGTCTATGTGTGTCTCTGCACATGAGATGGGTTTCCTGAATACAGCACACTGATGGGTCCTGACTCCTTATCCAGTTTGCCAGTCTGTGTCTTTTGATTGGAGCATTTAGCCCATTTACATTTAACGTTAATATTGTTATGTGTGAATCTGATCCTGTCATTATGATGTTAGTTGGTTATTTTGCTCGTTAGTTGCTATAGTTTCTTCCTAGCCTCGACGGTCTTTACAATTTGGCATGTTTTTGCAGTGGCTGGTACCGGTTGTTCCTTTCCATGTTTAGTGCTTCCTTCAGGAGCTCTTTTAGGGCAGGCCTGGTGGTGACAAAATCACTCAGCGTTTGCTTGTCTGTAAAGTATTTTATTTCTCCTTCACTTATGAAGCTTAGTTTGGCGGGATAGGAAATTCTGGGTTGAAAATTCTTTTCTTTAAGAATGTTGAATATCGGCCCCCACTCTCTTCTGGCTTGTAGAGTTTCTGCTGAGAGATCAGCTGTTAGTCTGATGGGCTTCCCTTTGTGGGTAACCCGACCTTTCTCTCTGGCTGCCCTTAACATTTTTTCCTTCATTTCAACTTTGGTGAATCTGACAGTTATGTGTCTTGGAGTTGCCCTTCTCGAGGAGTATCTTTGTGGCGTTCTCTGTATTTCCTGAATCTGAATGCTGGCCTGCCTTGCTAGATTGGGGAAGTTCTCCTGGATAATATCTTGCAGAGTGTTTTCCAACTTGGTTCCATTCTCCCCATCATTTTCAGGTACACCAATCAGACGTAGGTTTGGTCTTTTCACATAGTCCCAAATTTCTCGGAGGCTTTGTTCATTTCTTTTTTCTCTAAACTTCCCTTCTCTCTTCATTTCATTCATTTCATCTTCCATCAGCGATACCCGTTCTTCCAGTTGATCGCATCTGCTACTGAGGCTTCTGCAATCTTCACGTAGTTCTCGAAACTTGGCTTTCAGCTCCATCAGCTCCTTTAAGCCCTTCTCTCCATTGGTTATTCTAGTTATCCATTCTTCTAATTTTTTTTCAAAGTCTTTAACTTCTTTGCTATTGTTTTGAATTTCCTCTCGTAGCTCAGAGTAGTTCGATCGTCTGAAGCCTTCTTCTCTCAACTCATCAAAGCCATCCTCCATCCAGCTTTGTTCCATTGCTGGTGAGGAACTGCGTTCCTTTGGAGGAGGAGAGGTGCTCTGTTTTTTAGAGTTTCCAGTTTTTTTGCTCTGTTTTTTCCCCATCTTCGTGATTTTATCTACTTTTTGTCTTTGATGATGGAGATGTACAGATGGGTTTTTGGTGTGGATGTCCTTTCTGTTTGTTAGTTTTCCTTCTACCAGACAGGACCCTCAGCTGCAGGTCTGTTGGAGTTTACTAGAGGTGCACTCCAGACCCTGTTTGGCTGGGTGTCAGCAGCGGTGGCTGCAGAACAGCGGATTTTCGTGAGACCACAAATTCAGCTGTCTGATAGTTCCTCTGAAAGTTTTGTCTCCGAGGAGTACCTGGTTGAATGAGGTGTCAGTCTGTCCGTACTGGGGGGGGTGCCTCCCAGTTAGGCTGCTCAGGTGTGAGGGACCCACTTTAGGAGGCAGTCTGTCCGTTCTCAGATCTCCAGCTGCGTGCTGGGAGAACCACTACTCTCTTCAAAGCTGTCAGTCAGACAGGGACCTTTAAGTCTGTGGAGGTTCTTGCTGAGTTTTCGTTTGTCTGTGCCCTGCCCCCAGAGGTGGAGCCTATAGAGGCAGGCAGGCCTCCTTGAGCTGTGGTGGGCTCCACCCAGTTCGAGCTTCCTGGCTGCTTTGTTTACCTAAGCAAGCCTGGGCAATGGCGGGCGCTCCTCCCCCAGCCTCGCTGCCGCCTTGCAGCTTGATCTCAGACTGCTGTGCTAGCAATCAGCGAGACTCCGTGGGCACAGGACCCTCCGAGCCAGGTGCGGGACACAATCTCCTAGTGTGCCGTTTTCCAGGCCCGTTGGAAAAGTGCAGTATTGGGGTGGGACTGACCCGATATTCCAGGTGCCGTCTGTTTCCCCTTTGACTAGGAAAGGGAACTCCCTGACCCCTTGCGCTTCCCGAGTGAGGTAATGCCTCGCCCTGCTTCGGCTCGCGCACAGTGCGCTTCACCGACTGTCCTGCACCCACTGTTAGGCACTCCCTAGTGAGATGAAACCGGTACCTCAAGCAGAAATGCAGAAATCATCCGTCTTCTGTGTCGCTGGGGCTGGGAGCTGGAGACCGGAGCTGTTCCTATTCGGCCATCTTGGCTCCACCCAGTAATATCAGTTTTATTTCCACCTGATAATCAGATCAATATGCCCAGGCCAAGTTACTTGCTGGTCCCTAAACACAAGGGCCTAAATAGTTCAATAAGCCTCCTGCTGTGCCCCCTGGCTGAAGTGCTCCCCCTCTGAGGGACAGGAACTTTGAATTATCCATAGCCCAGACTTGTGGAAGTGGATGATCTGATCCACTCATGCTTCTAGTATTTGGTTTCCAAACCCATGTACTTCTATAAGGGATATAATATCATGTTATATGTTTTGATTTGAGGTATATATAGCAAACTGGAGATTGGCACTCCACCCTCAAAGTGTTGGCTCTGAGCTGGCATGTACTACTTAGTTGGTCTTTTGAACACTTTATCAGGCCAGCTGTTTCTGGAAGACACAATATGTGATATAAATGGTGAATCCCATGGTAAGAAGCCTACTATTATCCTGTAAAGTAGATTCCCTTTTGGGAAATAAAGTTTTGTGGTATCAGCCAGTGCTAGTGGAGCAAATGTTCTCTAAGACTTTGGATAGTAGTGCTGACCTGGGGCCATGAAGAAAGGAAAGGCAAACCATGCACAGAATATGTGTCTACTCCTGTTAAAATGTACTTACGTCTCCTACAGTTTGGAAGGGACTCAATATAATCAACTTGCCACCACATGCTCAGTTTGGCTCCTCTAGAAATGGTACCATGTTAGGAGTTCAGCGTTTTCTTTGTTGCTGGCAGTTCAGACACTTAGCATTGGTAGAAGCTATATCAGTATTGGTAAGTGGAAGCCCACCCATTTTGGGGGGATATGGTCTCCATCTCTGCCACAGAGGACTGTCTTTATGAAGCCATTATGCCACCACTAGGGTAATGAATCTCAAAGTCTGGATGACATCCACTGTCTGAGTCATTTTGTCTTCTTCATTGTTGATGCCTACTCTATGGTGAATGTGCTCTAATCTAACATTTAATTCTAAGATATTCACACTTTGTGCCTTCTTCAATGTGTGCATTCAGATTTCTCTATCTCAGTTCTCCTTGCCTCCAGTCTTCTGGTTTTTCCCCTTACAAGTCCCTGACCAGCCATCCATGAATTTGGATATATTCTAATGTTGGGCCACTTTCCAAATGGCCAGGTGGATAACCAGACGCATTGCCTAAAACTCTGCCTATTGGGACGACCTTCCCTATCTCCCTCCAACCACCAACTGTCTTTCAAGACCACCTCTGAAAATGAAAGGGAGAGGATAAGGGGAGGAAGAGTAGAAAATATTAATAATAGTGTCAGTTTATTAAATGGTCTCTATGGTCCTACCTTACAGATGAGGAAACTAAGGCTAAGAAAATTAAGGAAGTTTCCCAAGACTACAAAGCTTAATAAAAGTTTCCTTTCTCTGAAGTTCCATGTCACCTTCTGATTGTATTTTTTACCTAGCGTTTGCCATTTCTTGCTTTATGGAACTATCATCTTCTTCTATATGTTTCCCTTTTCATGAAATCAATTATCAATCTCTTTAAAACATAGATTATTTTAAATTTATATCTATTGCCTCTAACACAATGCCCTGGACACAGTAGGTGCTCAGGAAAGTTTTTTTGATGATGACATAGGAGCTCAAAACAAATGAAAACATTAGATAAACAATATTTAAAATATGACAGTTATGAGATGCAAAATTTGAAGTTGTTATGCAAGTTTGGTGGATATAATAGAGAAATAGGTCTCTCTGCTGCTTAAGTTGTGGGATATGGAAGGATATATTATCTTTAACTTAAAAAGTACAGTGGGCCAGGTGCAGTGGCTCACACCTATAATGCCAGCACTTTGGGAGGCCCAGCAGGTGGATCGCCTGAGGCCAGGAGTTCAAGACCAGCCTGGCCAACATGGTGATACCCCGTCTCTACTAAAAATACAAAAAATTAACTGGGCATGGTGGTGGGTGCCTGTAATCCCAGCTACTTGGGATGCCGAGGCAGGGAGAATCACTTGAACCCAGGAGGTGGAGATTGCAGTGAGCTGAGATCGTGCCATTGAACTCCAGCCTGGACAACAGAGCAAGACTCTGTCTCAAAAACAAAACAAACAAAAAAAAAACAGTGAAATTTTTAAGGACTTCAACATCAAGGCCCCCACCATACTGCTTCCTTGCCATGAAACCTTAATGGGCTCTCAACCTCTCAGAAATAGTGTTTCCCCCTCTCAGAAAAAAAGTCACATCTCTCTGAGAGAGTTGTTTAGAGGTAATAGCTTGGGAGGATTTGAAATGGTAATAATATGATGCTCTAAATGTACATTAGCTATTTGATAATATGTGATCTAGATGATAGAACATGATATATGTCATATAACTTGTAATATACATAATATATGCTACATACATATATTATATAATATTAGTCTGTCATTTTTAATAACTTTTTTTTTAGCCAAAGCCCAGAGTGAATTCTCAATAAGTATTAGGCCTTACTCTTTAGACAGAGAAAATGCTGTTACTGTCACTCATGTGAAGTTGCTGCTTCTTCCCTCTGTCTTCTTTATTCTCTGTCTGATTTTCCTCTCCTCAACTGTCACTTCTGTCTCTAGGCATATGTCAGAACCATGAAATATTAATCAGTTTCCTGAGGGAAAGTTTTTCCTTGGGCTTTTCTTGCTCCTGATTTTCCAAGCAACTGCGAATACCTCTTTCTTCCACCCTATACTATTCTTGCTGCAGACCTGCCGGGACTAAGGATACTTGAGCTCGTAATGGCAAATTGTTGGGTTGATACAGTCCATATTAGTTCATCTTCAGGTCCTTGCAGCAGCATAGAGTACAGTCTCTTCATTCAGTAGATGATTAAAAATGCTTATTGGCTGGAATTTAACTTTATCATAGAACAAATCCACCTGTATTATCTTTTTTATTCCCTTTCAAGAAGCTTTTTGTGTTTAACATAATTATGTCTTCCTGAAGGCAAACTCCTAAAAGAAGATAATATTTGCATTGATTTTTTAGTAACTAAGATGTTATTTTAAAAAATGTATTATTAAAACTAACACATTTGTAATTTTTAAAAAATTCAAACAAGATAGATAAAAGTGAAGCAAAGGCTGGGTGCAGTGGCTCATGCCTGTAATCCCAGCACTTTGGGAGGCCGAGGTGGGCGGATCATGAGGTCAGAAGATCGAGACCACCCTGGCCAACATGGTGAAACCCCGTCTCCACTAAAAATACAAAAATTAGCCGGGGATGGTGGCAGGCACCTGTAGTCCTAGCTACTCGGGAGGCTGAGGCAGGAGAATGGGGTGAACCTGGGAGGCGGAGCTTGCAGTGAGCAGAGATGGCACCACTGCACTCCAGCCTGGGCGACAGAGCAAGACTCCGTCAAAAAAAAAAAAAAAAAAAAAAGGAAAGAAAGAAAGAAAGAAGGAAAGAAAGAAAGAAAGAAAAAAAGTGAAGCAAAACTCAAAAAGCCCCCATTAGTCTACCTTTAACACTGTTAGAAATTCTCACTATTAATTAGTTCTTGTGTAGCCTTCCAGAAAATAGATACAGAAATATACACATGCCACAGTCTTACACACTCATACTCCCTCCATGAGCACTTATTCATGTACTAAAATTTGTATGTATACATGTATCCATATATATATATATATATATAAAGTATATATCACTCATACTCTTCTGTAACTTACTTAAAAATCTGAACTGCATTAATGATAATCAGAATAGTTGTATGTTGGGAAGCTTTTCATACAAGCACCCTAGAAGCAACATCATTCATTTTTATTGCTTCCATAGGATGTCACTGAAGAGAGAATCCATAACTTATTGCAGAATTCTTCTATTTATAAACACTTTGATTGTTCTCACTTTTTTGTGGTACAAGCTGTGCTTCAGTGAATGTGGCTATGCTTCTCTTATTAATTACAGACCTGAGCCAACATTAATACACCCATAGATTGCATACAGAAAAGGAGGCATGCTTCAGTTATAGTAAAATAGTTTTTTTTTTTTTATTTTGAATAGACTGTGTTTCCCAACAGTTTGACTTTTTTACACTCCCAACAATAGAGTGTGAAAGTATCAATCTTATACTTGGTAAAGATAAAATGGTACCGTAATATTGTGAAATATATATTTAGTCTTAGTTCCTGTTTTCTGGCATACAAAGCCTAAAATCCTTGGAATCTCTGGAGTGATGAGTTGGTTTTTTTGTTTGTTTGTCTTATGCTACTGAGATGACTGGTGGCTTGGGTACTTTAAAAAGCTTCAGCTGATTTAGAAACACCTCTGGGAAAAAAGAGGGATTGAAGATTAAGTTGATCGCCAATGGCCAAAGTTTTAATCAACCATATCTGCTTCATAAAGTCTCCATAAAATTCCAAAAAGACAGGCTTCAGTGAGCCTCCTGATAGGTGAACACAAGAAGGTTACTGAGGGTGGTGCACCCAGAGAAGGCATGGAAGCTTCTCCCATACCCCGCTCTCTGCATCCCTTTAATCTGGCTGTTAATCTGTATATTTTGTAAAATCCTTTATAATCTTGTATATCCTTTAAGTAAGATGATAAAAATGCAACATGGTGCCTAAAAATACAGAAAAACAAAACAAAACAAAAGTGTTTTCTTCTCTCTTACACACCACTCAACACAACACTTCACCAGATACGTGAGGGTTTTCCCCATATATAAACCAAGATTCTGCAGCAAACACCAGCTGAGTGTCCACCAATTCAATCCCACACTATCTACTGGAGATAGTGTCAGATCTTGTAGACCGAGGGCTTATTTCTTAAAGACAGATCTCCATTTTAGATGCCTATGTAAGCCCGAGGTTGTAGCCTGTGCTTCTGACTGACTGGTTATAAATTAGTGTTCACACAACCCTTTTCTTAGGTTCAAGTAATTTGCTAGAACAGCTCATAGAACTCAGAGAAACACTCTACTTACAATGATCAGTTTATTATATTTTAAAAATAGAAAAGCGCTAAATTCTAGTATCTGCTTCTGAGTTTAATCTGTTGAGATATAAAATATCATGTAGCCTCTGGAAAACTCCAAGATACTCTTGTGAGATAATGACAGTATAAAAGGCAAATAATGTTTTAGTATTATTACAAAAGAAGTTTTTAACCTTGTGTACCTGAAAAAGTTTTGGAAATCCTCAGGGATACCTGGACCACACTTTGATAACTACTTCGTTGGAGCAAGAATTTCTGTCTATAGACATAGCAAGAATGTATCCTGTTCATCTTTCATGCCCCTTCAGCCCGGGTATTGTGGCTTCAGAAATCAATTAATCATAACAGAAAGATAGATAGTCTATTTAATGATGAAGAAAACACCATGAATGCATCAAACATTGATTAATTAAAGCAGTTTATTTTTCTCTCTGGCTTAATAGTTGTGGACAAACAAATCCTTTGCAATGGAAAATTTATTCTAGAAAACTTTAAGCCCTAGGAAGATTCAAAATTGAAGCTAACTCTATGTTATGTTTCATTGTTTGATTTCTGTATCTTCAATTATAATTATGCCTTGTATTAAATCTGATATTGACTCTGACTGGCTCATTTGTTATATTAATAATTCTTTTCCACTGACAAGAATGATGGAAGTTCAATTTCTGCATGAGAATATTAGCTAACAAATTTATTCCTTGGGATTCTGGTTTCATTTGTTTTTCTATTGAAATTCAGAGTTCTGCAATTTGTTTTGCTTTTATCTCCTTAATTTATTATATTAAGATATAACTTTTACATAAATTGAAAAATGTGATTTTATATGTTTATTCTGTTTTGTTTGCTGTCTCCGACTTTCTCTCCCCTTACTCTACTCACATTATTCCTCTGCCCAACCATCAGAAATAACCCATGTTAGCAACCTAATGTATCATTTTCATATTTATTTCCCCACTCCCATAATAATATACCCCCTATGCATGTGAATAAATGCACACATAGATTTAAGGGCTCTAGTACTTTTTTCACAAAAGTGTGATCATAAAACAAACATTTTTCTGCATCTTTTTTTTTCACTCAATACATGAAGGATAGCAATGAGAGAATTAGTTCAAAAATTTATTATTTTTAAGGGTTGCCTAACATTCCAAAATTTATTCAACCCTTCATTCTCCTGTTAAGGGCATTTACATTGTGGAAAGTTGATTTTTTAATTTATTCTTAACAATTATATTAACAATGCTGAAATACACGTCTTTCATGATACATTTTTACCTACCAGCACTTTCATTTTTATAGGACAGAAAACTAGAAGCCCAAAGTGAAACTGCTGGACAGAGGGATTTATACATTTAAAAAAATGTTTAACTAGAAATTTTTCTAGTTTGTATTTGCAGAGGTGTTCATAATAGTCCCAGAGAATCTTTTGTATTTCTGTGGAATCAGTTGTAATGTCACCTTTGTCATTTCTAATTTTGCTTATTTGGACCTCTTCTCTTTTTTCTTCAATAATCTAGCAAGCAGCTCATTGATCTTCTTAATACTTTCAAATAACTAACTTTTGAATTTGCTGAATCTTTGTATGGATTTGGAGGTCTCATTTTCAATCATTTCCCCTCTGATTTTGGCTATTTATTTTCCTCTGTTAGCTATGAGGTTGGTGTGCTCTTGTTTTTCTAATTTCCCTAGGTGTGATGTTTGAGCTTTGGGTTTAGTGTGTTCTTGTTTTTCTATTCCATCTAGGAGTGATGTTTGATCATTAATTTTGAGATATTTCTAATATTTTGAGGTAGGTAGGCATTTAGGGCTATAAACTTTCTCTTAATACTTCTTTTGCTGCATCCCAAATATTTTAACATGTTGTGTCTCTGTTTTCATTTCTTTCAAAGAATTTTTTTTATTTCTGTCTTGATTTTGTTGTTTGACCAAAAGTAATTCAGGAGCAAATTGTTTAATTTCCATGTAATTGTGCGGTTTCAAGAGATTTTTTGATATCAATTTTTATTTTTATTCCATTGTGTTCTGAGAGTATGGTTAGTATGATTTCGATTTTTTAAAAATTTATTGAGACATGCTTTATGGCCAAGCATGTGGTCAATCTTGGAGTATGTCTCATATACAAATGTATATTCTGTGGTTGACGGATGACGTGTTCTGTAGATTTTTCCTAGGTCTAATTGGTCAAGTGCTGAGTTTAAGTACAGAATTTCTTAGTTTTGTGCCTCAATGATCTGTTTAATGCTGTCAGTAAATGGATCAATTTCTGGAAGCACAAAGTCTCTCAAGATTGAATCAAGAAGAAATTGAAAACTGGACAAAACAATATTGAGTTCTGAAACTGAATCAGTAGTAAAAAACCTAGCACCAAAGAAAGCCCCAGACCAGATGAATTCATAGCCAAATTCAAAAAACAATGCTCATGGATTGGAAGAAACAATATTGTTAAAATGACCATGCTGCCCAAAGCAATCTATAGATTCAATGCTATTCGTATAAAACTACCAATATTATTTTTCACAGAATTAGAAAAAAACTATTCTAAATTCATATGGAACCAAAAAAGCAGCCCAAATAGCCAAAGCAATCCTGAGCAAAAAGAACAAAGCTGGAGACATAGGATTGCCCAAATTCAAATTATTCTTTCTATAAAGTTACAATAACCAAAATAGCATGATACTGGTATAAAAACAGACATACAGAACGATGGAACAGAACAGAGAACCCAGAAATAAAGGCACACATGTACAGCCATCTGATTTTCAATAAAATTGACAAGAATAAGCAATGGGGAAAAGACTTCCTATTCAGTAAATAATTCTGAGAAAACTGGCTAGCTATATGCAGAAAAATGAAACTTGACCCCTACATCTCACCATATACAAAAATTAACTCAAGGTAGATTAAATGTTTAAATGTAAGACTTCAGACTATAAAAATCCTAGAAGAAAGCCTAGGAAACATCATTCTGGACTCCACTGTGGAGAAGAATTTATAACTAAGTCCTCTAAAATAATTGCACTAAAACAAAAATGGACAAGTGAGAACTAACTAAACTAGGCAGCTTCTGCACAGCAAAGGAAACTATCAACAGAATAAACAGACAACATAGAGAATGAAAATATTAGCAAACTATGTATCTGACAAATATCTAATTTTCAGAGGCTGTAGTAAGTCACATTTCCATCATCAATATATGAAAATATCCTTATAAGTGTTCATGGCATTTAAAAAATTTTAAAGTCTGACTACTACAAAATAATACCCAATTACATTACTCATGAGTTTGCACATCTTTTTATACATTGTTGAAATTGTCTACTCAAATTATTTGCATGCTTTTCTATTAGCTAATCTAACAGGATATTCACAAGGACTCTTCCTGCTTACAATTTTGGCTGAGACTTCAATGCTGAGAACGGTAGGTACTACTGTGTCATTCCAAATCAAAATACTAGTTCTTCTATGCAGTACTTAGAAAAAACTATCAAAAATGGGCAATAAACATTAGTCCATCATCTATATCCAGGATCTGTAAAGAAAGCTCAGAGTGTATTAAAAGTTAAAAACTGATAATAATAGAAATCACAAGTGTTTATAATTAGAGAGAAGAAAGTATTTCCCATTTCTTTAAAACCAAATGAAGAAATTGTTGATAACAGCATGGAGAGCTAAACATGTACCCCTGAAATCTTATAGATGCAGGAATTGGGATGTAGCTCATACCTAAAAAGACTGAAGCAGATAGGCTAGCAATAATGGCATGCTTCTGTGGCAAAGAGAGCAATGGGAATGGCTGCCTCTCTGGAATGTGGCAGGACAGGTTACATAAATATCTCTTCTAAGTCAGGTGAGGTCTCTGTGTCAGAAAGCCAGACTTGAGGCATTGTAAAAGGAGGCTTTATGATAAAGAAATTCAACTTTGGATGGACCACAAGGATTCATATGGCATATGCACCCTTTGAAACTGTTTTTTTTTTTTTTCCTTACATATTGTTTATTCTTCTTCCTCTTCTTCTTCCTTTTTTTTTTTTTTTGTCATGAAGTCTCACTCTACACCTAGGCTGGAGTGCGGTGACACAGTCTCGGCTGACTGCAAACTCCACCTCCTAGGTTCAAGCAATTCTCCTGCCTCAGGCTACCGAGTAGCTGGGATTACAGACACGTCACCATGCCCAGATAATTTTTGTATTTTTTTTATTGGAGACGAGGTTTTATCATGTTGGCCAAGCTTGTTTCGAACTCCTGACCTCAAGTGATCCACCTGCCTTGGCTTGCAAAAGTGCTGGGATTACAGGCATGAGCCACCGTACCCAACCTGTATTTTTTTTTTTTTATACAAATTGTAACTCAAGTAGGTCATTATAATTTTAAGCAATTTTTAGGATATTCTATTTGTTTATAGTTTTTCAAATCTAAATCTAATGTTTGATGAGCCTTTTCTATATTAGTTTGATTTAGATCTAATTATTTCTTAAGCTAAAATTCTGGAAGCCAAATTATCAGGTCTTGGTAAAAAGGTATTTTACATAATTGATGTTCACTTCAAAATCTCCTCTTAAGTAGACTATAACAATTCAGATTACTACTGGATTCTAAGTTTCAAGAAAGCAAAGACTGTGGCCCCTTTACTTCAACATTTTATCTTTATACCTTTATTTTTTTTTTGAATTATGGCACTAGCCAGAACTTCCACAGTAATGCTGAATAAAAATTATGACAGTAGTGTATTTCTCTTGCTTCTAATTTTAAAATAAGTGTTTCCAGTGTTTCAACATAGAGTTGAGACTCATATACTTCAAAAATATATGTTTGAGATGGATTTTGCAGACACCTAGTATAATGTCTGATCCATAATAATTATAATTTACACAAAATAAATATTTGACTGGGCACAGTGTCCCATGCCTGTAATCCTAGTACTTCGGGAGATGAGGCATGAGGATTGCTTCAGCCTAGGAGTTCAAAACCAGGGTGGGCAACATAGTGACACATATCACTACAAAAAAATTTGAAAAATTAGCCAGGTGTGATGGCATGCACCTATATTCTCAGCTACTTGGGAGCTGAGTTGGGAGGATGGTTTGAGCTGGGGGGTCAAGCATGCAGTGAGCCATGATTGCACCACTGTGTTCCAGCCTGGGCAATGGAGCATCACCCTGTCTCATAAATCAATCAATATTTTCAGAATAATGAGTGAACTAGGATATAAATACATCAAGATCCATAATTCTTACAAATACTGGTTACTATTATTTTACTCTTCTATATTTGAAATTTCAAAAGGCAAAAATTTTTCTACTTTTAAATTGTATTTCTTTGATCATTATGGAGCGTAAATTGTATTAAATATAAAATTATTTGGAAACATCTGACATATTTCTGTATGACATGCTCAGATCTCTTGTCCAAATTATTTTATAGTTTTTTTGTCCTTTTCTTACTGATTCATAAAAGCTGATATAGTGACATGATTGATGGCACATTGATGCTACATGGTACAAGTATTTCCCTCTCCCCAGTTGGTACTTTCTTTCTTATTTTTCTTTAAGACATTTAATATAACTCAGAAGTTTCTAAACTTTGAAAAATAAATATATCAACATTCTGGGGGTATAGCTCTGTGGTAGAGCATTTGACTGCATGAAAATATCAATATTTTCTTTTCTTTCTTTGCTTTTATATTCAGAAAGATCTTCCCTTTTTCTCACTATCTGGTATTTGGTACAGGAGACTATTGTATATTTTTTCTCAAGATATATTAATTGAATGAATTTTATTTATTATGTCATTTGTTTTCCACTATTAGAAAATGTATATTTACAGCAGAATAAAGGAGTAAAATGTTCTATCCAACAAATACTGGAAAATTAGTTCATAAAAACTTGCCATTCAGAATAAAAAAATTCTTACTAAACTAAATGTAAAAGGAAATATAATAAATGGCATCTACAAAAGGCACATCTCAAATATCATTATAGATACAGAAATATTGAAAGCACTTTTTTAAAATTATTAAAAACCTCACTTTTTAAATTCTACTCACTCAAAGTAAGTGTCTTGACAAGTGTGATAAGATAAAAAATAAATAAATAAATAAATAAATAAATAAATGAAACAAAGCTGTTATTTTCTGAAAGTGACATAATTATATAATTTTTTAAAATCTAGTAAAAATTACACAAAATAATACCAGAATTTAGCAAATTTGATGGGCATAAGATTGCATTTCAATATTCCCACAACCAATATTTGGCAATAATAACTTAAATTTTACCATTTATAACAGCAACAAAACAGTAAATATAATGGTTAATTTTATGTGTTAACTTGACTGGACCACAGGGTGCCCAAACATTTGGCTAAATATTATTTCTGGATGAGTCTGTGAGGGTGTTTCTAGATAAGATTAGTATTTGAATCAACAGACTGTACTGATTGCCCTCTCCAGTCCAGATGAGCATCATCCAATCCATTCAGGGTCTGAAGAGAACACAAAGGTAGAAGAAGGGTGAATTCTCCTTCTCTCTCTCTGCCTGTCTGCCTGAGCTGAGATATGCATCTTATTCTGTCCTCAAATTGGAACATATTCCACCAGAGTTAGGTCTCTGCATATATGTGTGCGTGTGTGCATGTTGTGTGTGTGTATACGTATATTGCAGAATATACATTTTGTTTCTGTAAAGAACCCTAACTAATACACAAGGAATACATTTTTTAAATGTACCAAAGTTTTATGCAGAATATTATAGAAATTTACTACAAGATATTAAAGGCAAGGTAAGTAAATATAGGGATATACCATGTTAATAGATTGGAAAACAATTATACATGTCAATTATCCCCAAAATGACTATTAATTTAAAGAAAATTAATCCTTTAAAAATTCTAAATATAATATTTTAATGAAACTTTATAAATGAATTCTAAAATTTATATGGAATAGCAAAGCACTCGGAATAGCCAAGATACTTCAGTAGAAGAATAAGGAGAGGATAAGACTTTCCAAATAAGAAGACTTACTATAAAGCTACAGTAATTAGAGCAGTGTGGCATTATAGTATGGATAGGCAAATAAGAATAATAATAATAATAAAGAATCTACAGCCCAGAGGATCCCATGCTCTTAGGAAACACTGACATAGGCAAAGATGGCATGGCAGATTATAGAGAAAGAAGACTGTTTAGTAATGAAGCTGGAAAAATTAGTTCCATATGAGTACAAAAAATGAAATCAGATCCTTATGTCATAACACACACAGAAATCCTCTACAGGGATAAAGAACTGAATCTTTGTGATAAACACTTACATTATATCTGTGTGCCAGAAAAAGATATAGGAATATACATAGCTTCTTGACAGTCTTGTTCTTAGCATAAAAGAAAAAAAAATGGCAACAATCCAATGTCCATCAACTGGAGAGTAAATAAACTGTGCTTTTTCACACAATAGAAATTATATAACAGTAAAAGTAAATGTGCTATAGCTGCATACAGTATTAATAATACAAAGTGAAAAGGCATGTCCAGAGACTACATATGGTATATCGTTATTATGAAGTTCAAAAGCAAGCTAAAACTAAATAAAATAATGTTATGGCATGCATTAGATGTACCAATTTTTTAAATGGCAATTCAAAAACAGAAAAGCAAATACCGCATGTTCTCACTTATAAGTGAGAGCTAAATGATGAGAATACAGGGACGCATAGCGGGGAACAACACACACTGGAGCCTTTGAGAAAGTAGAGGGTGGGAGCGGGCAGAGGATCAGGAAAGATAACTAATGAGTACTAGGCTTAATACGTGGATGATGCAATAGTCGGTACAACAAAGCCCCGTGACACAAGTTTATGTAATAAACCTGAATTTACGTCTCTGAAGTTAAAATAAAAGTCACACACACACACACACACACACACACACACATAAAATTGTATTTGCATCTGAGAAGTGAAAGCGAGGTAGCTGAGGA
Organism: Hylobates moloch; assembly: GCF_009828535.3. NCBI lineage: Eukaryota > Metazoa > Chordata > Mammalia > Primates > Hylobatidae > Hylobates > Hylobates moloch. The sequence continues at coordinate 90,075,399 of NW_026652287.1, read as the reverse complement.
GGATGGTTTAGGTAGATGTAAGGTTTTCTACTATTTCTATTTTTGGGTTGGGTAGTAGTTTCACAGAAGCTGACTGAATAAATTCTGAATAAATAAATCTATTAATTGACTAAATAAATGGTTAAAAAGAAAGTCATATGTAAAATTAGTAATAACAGCATGTATAATCCAGATCCAAAAATTGAGAGAAAGGTTTTATATTTATTATAAACTAAATCTGAATCTTGACTGAGATGCTCCTCTATTATTTTTCCTCTGCATTCCCTATTTGCTGGTAAGAACTACTGTCTTTCATTTGTAGTGCTTTATCATGTGTTTTATTAGGCAGTAGACAAGTACACCTATATTATTCTTATTTAATACAGGTAGTTCTTTTTTTGAACAGTATGTATTAACTATAAAACATGCACATAAGAACTGTACTCTTAATTTGCACAGTTATTTAGTTACTATGATATTGTGAAAAATGAGGGTACAACATACATGAGTTGCAGTCAGCACCATAACACATAAATTGCAGACTTCTTGTATTCTTTTTATTATAATAATAATTATTTTATGTATGTATGTCTGTATTTGTTTGTTTACTTAGTTTAGAGATAGGCTCTCACTCTGCCATTCAGGCTCTAATGCAGCGGTGTGATCGTAACTCACTGCCGTCTCAAACTTCTGGACTCATGGGCTCAAGCAATCCTACTTCAGCCTCCTGAGAAGCTGAGACTACAGGTGTGCACCACTGCATCCAGCTAATTAAAAAAAAAAATTGTAGAGATGGAGTCTCACTTTGTTGCCCAGGTTGTTCTCCAACTCTTGGCTTCAAGTAATCTTCCTGCCTCAGCCTCTCAAAGTGGTATTACACATGTGAGGCACGGTGCCCAAACAAGCTTGGTATTCTCACATGGAGAGTTGAACCCAGGCTGCCTGGGTGAGATGTATTCTTAAGTCTTTCATTCACACATTCTGCTGGAGAAATTTAGAAATGTGTCAAGTAAAAAAATAAAGTTTTTATTAGAATTGAATACAACTTATAAGCTAATTAGGAAGTAATAATCATATTTGTAATATTGCATCAAAACTATTGCAACAAATAAAAACGTTTGGTAAATTTGTCAGCTATAAAATAAAAATACATGACAAAATATTGGAGGCTGTGTCAGATATAAAACTCTATTAGATGTAATTGGAAGTTAAACCTCATTAGTCCACAGAGGCTCTTTCTGTTCTCTTGGGCAGAACCATCTTCTAACAATCATAACTTGATCAAGAGTGTCTTAACTGCCTGGGAATGTTCTAGGGCACAGATCCACATTTCCAGTAATAGAACTTGATTTCCATGGGATAATGAACTCGGTGAGAAAATATCCAAGTGAAAAACAAGTCTGATAGAGTATATAAGTAGAGCAACAGAACCTGAGTTTTAAAAGAGAAATAGTATTTTCAGAGAGAGTATGAGAATAGACCTCTCCATCCCCTAACATCGCCCTTTGGATGCCTGCTTACTCTAAGACAGAAAACGATGTAAAACAAAGGAAGCATTTACCAGGGCCCCGACATACATGCTATGAGAAACTTCAGCAGACTAGTCATATAAAGAAAAAAACTTTCTTTTCTAATGGCTAGAGGGAGAAAGCATGAAAAATAGAGGATATCTGTGACAACACTGGCAATTCCATCAGCAACAATCTTGGGCTACAGAGGTCATGGATGACCAGAGGAAGGAACACTAAAAAGAAGGACCCCAGAAATGCAAGAAGTAGCCTCATTTATAGCAGAACTCTGTCTCTCTAAGGACTCCCAGGAGAAATAGCTTAGATATTTTGCAAAACCCAAATGGAAACCTAGACTTCCTGTGAGTCAAAAAAGTATACGTTTGGAGATTTGAGGTCTAAGGTATTGTAAGAGTGGCAAGGGACCATGTGGGCGAAGTAAAAGAATCTCCCAAAGCTTCGTTAAATGTTATATGATAATAATATGCTATAGTAACAAAAGTGATTTTATTCCCCTGCCTTCTTTCACTCTGTGACCCTTCAGTCATTGAGGCATTCTACTGATTTGTCTCACATGAACTGAAAACAAGAGAAAAAATAAAAGATGCCATACTTTCTTGAATTTGGAATTTTAAAATTCCACTCTCCCAAGAGCAACAGAAAGGACTCTAGTACACATGCCAGACAATAGATGGGAAAATGCAGGTTACTTAACAGTTAGACTCTTAGCACCTTCATTCTCTAACTCGAAAATCAGTAAAGATTTCTCAGGCAGCGGGAAGGAAGGTGAATTGAAAGAGTAGCAAGTCATGAGTCCCTGTGAAAAAGGCTTTTGTCCCTGTAGAAACACAAAGCAGTAGCAACACTTATACTATCCTCAGTCAATACTGAGGAAGCAGCAATAAACCATATTACAATTTGCTGTGGTAGGTGACAAGACAGACAAGTCAATACAGCACTGAAGAGTTCCATAGCACCCCAGAAATGCAGAAACAAATGATTCCAGGCTGTCACAAAGTAGCACCAGAGTAGAGGAAAGATGAAAAGAGAAGGGACAGAGAAGCAAAGCAGAGGTCATCTGTGTAGACTGAGGCATCATCATGATCCTATCCTTGCATGCTTCTTGCAGCAAACAATTTTGACAATTTATGTTAAAAGCATTAAAGATATATGAATACTTTGACTCAGCAATTTTACCTGTAGAACTTTTACTAAGATATTACCAAGGGAGTTTCAGATTCCAGAAATGCCATGGACAAAAAAAAAAAAAGTAAAATCTCTCATGCTTTAAAATGTTGAAATTGTTTTAAATGCCTGACAGCTTGCGAGGAAGGAAAAATGTCAAGTATCATAAATGAATAGGTAATTGAAAGCAGAATATTTTGAGCTGATGGTGAGGCTACTGTAGGCAGGAAGGATAAGGATTTTCTGTCTGTGTGATACAGCATCTTGGATACAAGACGGAAGAAAAACTGAGACTAACATAAACCTAGAATCCTCAAAGTGCTACACCCTTAGTGAAAGGGCAAACTAGACAAATATTCTCCCCACTGGCACAGGATAGTGGAAAGAAAGCTCATCTGTATTACTGTGGGTTAGGAAAAAGAAGACTCCTCAGAGGTTCCAGTTTTGTACCTCACATTGGTTTAGGGTTCAAATTTTCATTACCTATGTAATGTAAGTACCCCCAATTCAAGAAATTAATATAAAATTTGTTAATAATTCTGAGGCTTCTTTTGCAGAACACAGTGCAAGCTACTACGAGGTTTTCTGACAGCAGAGAAAAATTAAGCCTTCCTAATGTGTGAGCTAACAATAAAAAATTAAAAGCATATGAGGAAAGAATCTATTATGAGTGAGTTAAAAGACACATCTGATTTATAACCCCATGAACATGTTATAATGTCAAGATCACTCAAGTAAGATACAAAATAAATGTAAAATTAATTAAAATGTAAAAGAAAACTTGAAACCTTAGGGAAAAAGCATGACATAGTGAAACAATACATCTCAGAAAAGAACAAAATATATATTTTAAAAATGCAGTTCCATTGAAATATATACATGCATATGTTATAGAGAGACAGACACATTAATAGGTAGACATAGATAGCTGATAGAGATAGGTAAACAGCATTCTATAATTTAGCTGAAAAGGGGATAATTGAAGTGGAAAAAATAGTTGAAAATGTCACACAATTTCTATCAGAAGAAATTACATTAAAAAAGAGATATATTTAAATGCGTTAAAAATATCTAACACTTATCTAAATAGGACCAGAAGAAAATGACAGAGAGGCTGTAGAAAAATAAATGCTTAAGAGGATAATAATTGAGAATTATTCAGAATTTATATTTAAATATATTATAACAAAGTAGGAAACAGAAAACAGAGACAGAGAGAAAGAAAGAACAGAAACAAAAGTGAAAGCAAGACAGAGAATAAGAAAGATAGGAAGAGCTAAGAGAGAAACTGTTCAAAGCTATGAGAGAGTAGCAATATATTACCCACAAATAAATGGCAATCACTCTTACAGAAAAGCTCTTAGTGATGCTCTGATAAATAAGTGCCAGCTATATACCTTTATAAGAGGCAAAAACATAAAGTCAGAGAGTTTTGAAGTCAAAGAATAGAAATTATATATAAAGTAAATGAAAGTTGGTTATATTAATATCAAGCAAAACAGACATATGGACAAATAAAAGAAAAAAATTGGCAAAGCATTACAACATAATGCTGATGCTCTGACCATGTGGGTAACTAATATTACTTCAATATACAAGACATATTTTGGCAATTAGAGCAAATATATATATAGAAAAATATAGTAAAATATAAAGCAAAAATTATGGGAATTCTAGAAGAAAAGTGTACTTCTCTAAAGTTATTGACAGATTACTTTGATTAAAAAGTAAAGTAACAAGAAAAAACATCTAGAATATATACTAAGACATTGACATTATCCCACAAAAGTAAACATATACTAACCATATGATCCAACAATTTTACTTCTAGGTATATATTCAAAAATAATAAAAGCATGTTTTCACACAATGACTTAAACATGAATATTCATAGCAGTTTTATATGTAATAACCTAAACTTGGAAACACTAAAATATCTATCAACGAAATAGTAAATTGGTGTTACATTCATACAATAGATTACTACTCAGCAAAAAAAAAAAAGAAGTATGCAACAACATAGATGCGTCTCACAATAATTATGTCAAATTAAAGAAACTAGACCAAAACGGAGTACATGCTATATGAGTCTATTTATACAAAATTCTAGAAAATGCAAACTAACCGATAGTAAATAAAGGAAGCAGATTAGTTTTGCCTGGGGATGGGGGATGGGGGTAGAGGGATGGGAGAAATGAAATACAGAGAAGACAGGTAAAAGTTTTTGGGATTGACACATGTTCATTATCTTGATTTTGCTGATGACTTCAGTGGTGTTTACATATATCAGCACTTACCAAATACACACTGTTTTGGAGTACTATTCAGCAATTGAAAAAAAAGTGAGATCCTGTCATTTGCAGCAACATGGATGGAGCTGGAGGATATTATGTTAAGTGAAATAAGAGAGACACGGAAAGATAAACTGCATGTTCTCACTCATTTGTGGCAACTAAAAATTAAAACAATTGAATTCCTGGAGATAGATAGGACAATGATGGTTACCAGAGGCTGGGAATGGAAGTTGGATAAGTGAGAAGTGGGGCTGGTTAATGGATACAAAAATATAGTTAGCTAGAATGAATAAGATAAGATCTACTATTTGATAGCACAATGGGACGACTACAGTCAACAACAACTTATTGTGCATTTTTAAATAACTAAACATATAACTGGAATGTTTGTTAACACAAAGAAATGATAAATGCTTGACATAATGGATACCCCATTTACCCTGATGTGATTATGCATCGTGTACCTGTTTCAAAATATCTCATGTAACTTATAAATTTGAGTCTCCCCTGCCTGGTGTTTCATCACACATGGTCCTGCCGTCCTGAGACGTCAGCAGAGCTGGGGTTGGTGTTGGAAACACAGGCGTTCTTCACTTTCCGAATGAGCAGTGGCTTCCTAGAGAAGGCTCATTCTGGAAAGTCAAGGTTGGGCTGCAGGGGAGCTCTCTGGACTCACGCTCGGGGGTCCTCAGCCATCTCTGCTGTCAGGTGGCCCCAACAGGATCAACTGTTATTTTTTGCTCATGGCTCAATGACCACAATTTCCCAGGCTACTTGGCTTTCTTGTGGCTTCCCACGTTTCTTATCTGCATCTGCAGATAGGCACAAGTTTATACCTATACTTTAGAAGCAGACAGTGGAAAGAATAAAACCACATTCCTCATTTATTAAAGGGAATAAAATTAAATGTCTTATTATAAAAAATAAATAAATAAATAAATTTCCATACCTACTATATATCCACAAAAATCAAAAATAAAAAATGATTTAAAATAAAACAAATTTGAAAATTAAAAGAATACTTTTAAATGTGACATTTATTGTCAGATTTACCGCAATAAATTTGCTAAAAAATTATAACTGATTAATAACAGCTCTACAAATCATAATGTGTCATGTCCAGCAAAAATAGTAATCAGAAATTCATACTTTTAAAAGCGCATAATAAAATGAGAAAGGGACTAAAAATTAATGAGCTAAGAATCTGCTGAAGAAGTTAGAAAAATAAATAATATAAACCCCAAAAGAAAAATCACAGAGGATAGGGTATATATTCAAAGGAAGCAGAAGGAAAAAATATAAGGTCTGCTAATATTAAGTTTTAGAAAAGCAGTGAGAAGCAGGAATTCTTGTACATGACTCCTGAAAGTGTTATTTGGAATAACTATTCAGGAAGAAAACTAGCTGAAGTTAAAGATATGCATATCCTCATTTCCCCCTAAATCTGTTTACCTTACAGAAGTTTTTCGCTGTACATGAGGATGCAAATACACAGATATACTTGTGCATATACAAACAATGCAACATTGTTTGTGATAGCAAAATAATTTGAAAATGTAATTGTCTTTAAATATGAGTGGAAAAATGAAAGTTCAGTCATAAAACAGAACATTATATAGCAGTCATAGCTAATAATATAGATCTATCAACATGGATAAATCTCTAAAAAAATAATGTTGGGCAAAAACTCAAGATGCAAAAGGAAATGTACAATGCTGGTGAATCGTTTTTGCTTTTTGTAGATAATTAAGTATGTGACAAATGTTCAGGGTCATTGATGGGAATGGCACATGCTTTCTCAAGGACAGTGGGTACACGGGGGGAGGTAGGGAGGACAGACTTCAGCTGAATTTGCTAAATTTCATTTCTATTTATTTTTTAACTCTGTAATGTAAATTAAATATGACAGAATAGATACAGAGTTGTTATATATCTGTATACTGTAGGATATTTTAAGTTATTCAAAATTAAAATGTTTAATTTAAAAATATTTAAAAGGTATGCATAAATGTGTAACTATTAGAATGCTCATTGAGCATTTATTTTTTATTTTAAAAGAAACTATAAATAATATAAATGTCTAATCATATGGAAATTATTCAATAAACTGTAGTACATTAATAGAATAAGATAATAATCATGCATTAAAATAATAAGTTAAATAATACTTGATAACATAAAATATGTTAAAAATAAAATAAAAAATAGATTAAGATAACTTGAGTACTATATTATTCTATTACTATACTATTCTAACACTAATTATTAGAATAGTACTATAGTATTCTTCATGACATGTTTGTATATATGCATATCTACACACACGCACAACCACGTGGAAATAGTTATAGAAGGAAAGTGATCCGTTTCCTCAGGATCGAGGGCTTTTTCAGGACACAGGACTTTCAATGCCAAAACCAGGAACGTCTCAGGTAACTGAGACAGTTGACCACCCTATCTGGAAGATGCTGCATAAAGAATTAAAACGAGCAAAGTAAAATTTTAACTCAAAAATATGGCACAAGATGCAGTTGGAATTCCCTCACTGTGTGTGGGGAAACTAACTATAATTTCTGCAAGTTGAGAACATAAAAAAGCTAGTTCTGGTGTTACCTGATAAGAACAGATAGAGTTTATCATCGATTTTGTGAGCCTGGCTGGACAGGTCAGAGAATATTAGAGCTGGAAAAGACACATCTTATCACAACTCCTCTCTTTAGAGATTCAAAAACCAAAAAAGTATGTAAAACAGTAGTTTACAACAACTGGTAATTGCCCTCAGGAAACAAGTGGCGATGTCGGGAGACATTTTTGATTTTCATAATTGAGGGTGCTACTGGCATCGCATTGGAAGAGGTCAGTAATGCTCCTAAGCATTCTAGAATACAGAGAACAGTTTCTCACAACAAAGAATTATCTAGCCCAAAATGTCAATAGAACTAAGGTTGAGAGACCTGGTTTAAGACATTTCCCCATTGATATCACAACTAGATCCTGACAAAGAAGTTTCCATTGTCCTGACCTTGTTCAGCATTCTTGTCACTATGTAACTTTGGAGGGCTGTTCTCTAAATGCCAAGCATGAAATGGACCTTTCGATTATTTCATTTCTTCCTGGATATAGTTTATATATACCACTCTCCACTTACACTTCTTCATTCTTTTGGGTATATTTGTATCACTCTCCTGAGTTAATCCATTCTAGACAGATATTATTCTTAAAAAACAGCCATCCATCAAGTCTGAAAAAAAATAAAACCTCATCTGAAAAACAAATTGGTTGCAATTGTAGATTCATCTGGTTCCTTGATATATATCTGTAATGCTGATTTAGTACTTCTGATAAGCATTTCCCCAAATGCATCTTTTTAGCAGCATTAGAAATAATGGCTAAAAGAAATGAGTCTTTTCATTTGCAGTATCTACAGTTGGAGAGTACTTTAAATCAAATTGATTGCTAGGGTATTTGTAATGTCCAAATGTTTGATTGCTTTGCTGTGTACCATGTAGAAAAGTAGTAACACAGAGGCATGCCATTAAACAGCCTTGTTGTTTTCTTTCTTTTTCTTTTCTTTTCTTTTTTTTCTTTAGTTTTATGAAGCTGCAATTAATAGAAGTAATTTAGCAGCTGTTAGGAGAAACTGCCTAGGATAGTTTGTGTATGTATCCAGTGCTAGAGAATTTTTGCTCTGTTGTAGATCTTTATCTATACTTAGTTGTGTTTAGGATTTATGACAAAGCCATGTTTTAATATCTCAATTATCATTCTGGTAAGAGAGGAAGCATCGTAGTTTCCTCTTAAGAGAGAATAATAACCTAGAGAGATAAGGAATATGACCTTGAAGTGTTTTTGTTCATGCATCAAAACTCAGTTCATGCCTAAGTATGCTGAGGGAGTAATCAAGGTCGCTGTTTCTGTCTTCCATGACTGCTGGGTGTTATTGCCCAAATCAAGCACATTAAAGATATTGTGGAGGACATAGGAAAAGAAACGAGACTTTAAGTATATGCCTAAAAGGTATTTTTAACTTAAGAGTCTGTCTAGGTCGGGCGCGGTGGCTCACACTTGTAATCCCAGCACTTTGGGAGGCCAAGGCGGGCAGATCATGAGGTCAGGAGATCGAGACCACGGTGAAACCCCGTCTCTACTAAAAAAATACAAAAAATTAGCCGGGCGTGGTGGCGGGCGCCTGTAGTCCCAGCTACTCGGAGAGGCTGAGGCAGGAGAACGGCGTGAACCCGGGAGGCAGAGCTTGCAGTGAGCCGAGATCGCGCCACTGCACTCCAGCCTGGGCGACAGAGCAAGACTCCGTCTCAAAACTGAGGCAGGAGAATGGCGTGAACTCGGGAGGCGGAGCTTGCAGTGAGCCGAGATTGTGCCACTGCACTCCAGCCTGGGCGACAGAGCAAGACTCCGTCTCAAAAAAAAAAAAAAAAAAAAAAAGAGTCTGTCTAACAGGGAATCATTTTCCTTTTGAGGAGCAATGGATGGTCAATATCAGTTATTTGCCAGAATGTAAGTTAAAAAGAGTGTGCCCTAGGTGGGCACTTCTGAAGATAATTTTGTTTTTGAAAAAATAAAAATTATTTTACAATGAGAACTTCTCCATACCATCAAGAACATTGCTCTATTCAGATACTATATGACGTCAAAGCATTCCAAGTATTGCCAGAATTTAGTGCAGAGATGCAAGTTTGTGAGTGGTTAATAAAAACCTCTTGGCTTAAGTAATAGAGAAAGTAATGAAAAAATATCAACACATGAGTTTAGCAGAATAAAGGCCTTTAATCTTATCTAGACACTCAGAAATTATTTGGCACAATCTCAAGTTAATCATTCTGTTTACAGGAAAATGAAGCTTTTAGTACAAAAGAAATTTTTTCCTCTTAATAAAGTGCAAGATAAGAAAACAATTTTTCTTTTGTCCAATCATTGGAATGATTGGAATAAGGAAATGTGAATACCCACTGAAAAAGAATCTGGCTTTAAAAAATGGTGCCACTGAGTGTCCCAAAGTTTGTTTCTCTTGATGTCTTGAGATTTCAATGTGTGCCAGAATAACTGGGCTGTGGCCAAAAATTCAGGCTAGCATTGAGATTCTTTCCTACTGCTGTGAAACTTCACCAAAGAGTGCAACTACAGGGACTCTGAAATGTGCTCTCACTTTGCAATTGTAGGAATATTAATAGCTGATTTCATAACCATTCATTGTCTTCAGAAAACAGGTACTTTTTTTCTATCGAAGACCATTAAAAACAGTCATAACACACATATAAATACAAAATAACTTGTTGGTCATAGCAGCATACTTTGGATGTTTATGCCTTCCAAATCTCATGTTGAAATGTGATCCCTAATGTTGGAGGTAAGGCCTGGTGGGAGGTGTCTAGGTTGTGGGGGCAGATCCCTCATGAATGGCTTGGTGCCCTTCTTATGGTAATGAGTGAGTTCTTTCTCTGAGTTCCCCTGAGACCTGGTTGTTTAAGAAAGATATGATACCACTTTCCTCTTATCTCTTGCTCCTGATCTTGCCTTGTGATATGCTGACACCCTCTTTGCAGGGCACAGTGGCTCACACCTGTAATCCCAGCACTTTGGGAGGCCAAGGTGGGCAGATCACGAGGTCAAGAGATTGAGACCATACTGACCAATATGGTGAAACCTCGTTTCCACTAAAAAAAAAAAAAAAATATATACAAAATTTAGCTGGGCATGTTGGCACGTACCTGTAGTTTCAGCTACTTGGGAGGCTGAGGCCAGAGAATTGCTTGAACCCAGGAGGCAGAGGTTGCAGTGAGCCAAGATCGTGTCACTGCACTTCAGCCTGGTGACAGAGTAAAGACTGCATATCAAAAAAAAAAAAAAATCTGCTCTGATTGTAAGCTGTCTGAGGTCTTTACCAAAAGCTGATGCCAGCGCTGTGCTTCATGTACAGCCTCCAGAACCATGAGCCAAATACATCTCTTTTCTTTATAAATTACCCAATCTCAGGTATTCCTTTTAGAGCAACATAAATGGAGTAACAAATAGCATAAACAATTTTTACCCAACAACATCCTGCTTTTACTTTCAAGCAACCTATGAAAACATTGATGAATATATACAGAATGAATGAATTATTCATATAAATTTTAGGCTCATATATTACCTCGCATATTTCACAAAAATTTCAGAAATTGGTTATTTACCTTTCAATCTTTGCTTTAAGCAAGATGAATCCCATTTATGGATGAGGAAACAGGTTCAAGACTGTTGCGTGTTTTGCATAAGGCTACAAAATTAATAAATGCTTGGGATGAGAATAAAAATGGTGTCTTTGGTACTAATGATGTCTTTTATCTGACTGACAAATAAAAATTATACTATCTTTGGTGAGAGATAATATAATCTAGAACATCTACAATTTTTTCATCTCAAATTCAGAAATCTGATAAAAATATATAAGAAATCAACAAAATAACAGGCAAAAGAAAGAGAGCAGATGGTTTAGTCTTTAAAATAACTACAAAATGGTCAATAAAATAAACACATTAAGAATTTGAGCAAGGAATTAAAATCTATTTTTAAACAGGCAATTCTAGAAGGGTGCTATCCAATACAGTAACTACTAGCCACTTGTTGCTATTTAAATTTAAATTAATTCAAATTAAGTGAAATTTAAAAGTCAGTTCCTTAGTTACACTAGCTGCATTTTAAGTGCTCAGAGGTTAGATATGGTTGGTGGTTACCATGTTAAATAGTGCAGGTTACAGGACATTTCTATAATCCCAGAAAGTTTTATTGGACAACAATGTTCTAGAAATAGAAATTATAATAATTGAAATTAAGAAAGCCATAAATGGGTGTCATATCATACGAAATACAGCAGAACAACAGGTTAGTAAACTGAAAAAAATAGTAACTTGTAAACATCTAAATTTGTAATGGCAGAGTGAGATCAACAGACCTTTTCCCCCTGAAAAACAGCTATTAAAATGGATAAAATAATTTAAAAAAAAAAATCAATAAAGTCTCTGGATAGAGTCCTAAGGACATACAGAATATGGAGAAACTCTCTTAAAGAAAATCTACTAAATCTCAGTAAGAATAGGCAGAATTTGTAGCAATTGCACCATTACTTGTTCCCTTCCTTACACCCCACACCTGCTCAGACTTATGGAAACCCTACTCCTGGCACATGCAACCAAGAAGTCAGGCATTCCCTCTACACTCAATTTTAAGTCTAAAGCTATAGCTTCACTGGTATTTCTCATACCTCTTAGCACTGTATAGCAAATTTTAGGTGAACAAGGCCAAAAAATCTGAAACTCTTATCCTACCCAGCACCTACTTACAGGGAAGAAGCTGTACTTCATACACAGTAGTCCAAGACTACTTGGGTCTTGACTACCCCATGCAAGCTCACCTGTAGGATAGATTTTCAAAGCTTGATGAACAAGACAGTAAAGCAGGGACTACCCTTGTACCCAGTGTTCACACTCTGGGAGAAGTGGATCTCAGTTTCAACCCCCAGTTCCTGTACAGTGGCACAGAGTTTCTGCCCAGTGGAAGAGACAGGCTATAAGAGGACAGACTTTCTTTAGAACAGTAAATCAAGCCTAAGGCCATACCACCCTGAATGCGCCTGATCTTATCAGAACAGTAAATCAAGAATTTCATGCTTTAAAGTCATGTCCAAGTATGTTCCCTCTCAAGAGTGATCAGAGAGGGAACATCCAAACTTTTGATTATATATGTGGGAAAAAAAGTAAACTCTGAACTGTGACAGCAACCTTCAAGCCAGGCATACAAATTCAGTGGTAAAAGATAAGGATCTAACTGACTAAGATGACTAAAACACAACCTTTGACCCATAAACAGCCTATGATAACACAGGAATGGTAGGTAGCTGCTAAAAAATAAAACCAAAAGAAAAAATCTGAACACGGTTATCAGAAGCTGCACATTAAGGAGGGAAATAGACTTCATAGAATTAGTTCTTTCAACTCATTAAACAAATAAACAAAGACCAAACAAAAACAATAATAACATTAATAATATTTCCAATGGGATCAGTGCCAGTGTTGCTACAATGTATTACCTAGAATGTCCACTTTTGAACAAAAAATATCACAAGACATGCAAAGAAACAGAAATTATAACCTATATGTAGTAAATAAATGAAACTTCTTTTGAGCTGAGACAAGTATCAGATATAACAGAAATGGGTTTCAGAGAGCAAAGAAAGCCCTGTCTAAACAATTAAAGAAAATATAATAAACATTTTCCACTAAATAAAAATATAAATGAAGAAATAGAAATTACTTTAAAAAGAACAAAATAAAAATTCTAACATTGAAAACTATAATCAATAAAATGAAAAATTATTGGAGGGTTCAATAGTAAATATGAACAAACAGAGGCAATAATCAGTGAATTTCAACATAAATAGATACAAATCAGACAATCTGAAAAAGAGAGAGAGAAAATAATGAAAAAGAAAACAGAGCCACAGAGAAATGTGAGATGCCAATTAAAGCAGCCACAAAAACAAACGTAATAGAAGTGAAAATGAAAAGGGGGCAGAAAAAATATTTGAAAAAATAATGGTTGACAAACTTCACAAATATCTTGCAAAATATTAATACATACATCTAAAAAGCTCAACAGATACCAAATACGATAAAAGCAGTAAATGACACCAGATTGCTACTATAGTCGAAACTTTGAAAATTAAAGAGAAAATCCTGAAAGCAGTAAGAGGAAAAGTGACTCATCACAAACCCAGGATAATTAACAGCTGACTTCTTATCAGAAACAATGAAGGCAGAAAGCAGTGGGATATCATATTTAAAGTGCTGAAAGTGAAATAGCTGTCAACCAAGAATTTTAGATTAGGCAAAAGTATCTTTCAAAAATTAAGGTGAAATAAAGACATTCCAAGGCTAGTAAAATATCTTAACATGTGTTCTTAATAGACCTGCCTTACAAGGAATATTAAAATAAGTTCTTCAGGTTGAAATCAAGTAACACAAGACAATAATTTAAATCTGTGCACAAATAAACAAAGAATGTCAATAAAAATCATTAGGTACATAATCACAAAAGATGATCTAATTACATATTCATTCTCCTTTATTCTCTTAACTTACTTGGAAAGTTATTGTAGGGCATTCTGGTTTTAGCTCTAACATGTAAAGAGGTTGAAATTTTTGATATATGTTTTTACAAGAAAAAGTTGAAAAATGAAAGACTAAAAATTGTTTTTAAATATTTGATATTAAAATTTAAATTTTAAAATGTTACTTGAAACAGAAGCCATCAGCCATGAACTGACCCATCCTGCCAAAAATTTTAAAAGTTCTTCAGGATAAAAAAAAAGATAAAAGTCATAAACTCAGTTTACATAGAGAAAGAAAGAGCATTGGAGAAAGAGTATATGAAGGTAAAATAAAAAATTTATTTTTCTTAATTTTAATTGATCTGAAAGATATCATTTAAGTAACAATAGTGAAAAGGTATTGGGGAATTAATAACATATGTATAAGTAAAATGAATGTTGGTAATGCCAATTCAGCCAATGATGGCTGTGAGGAATTGGTAAGACTATTAGAAGGAATGTGTACTAACTGTGAAGAGGTGTGGTATTATCTGATGGGAAACATAGATTATTTAAAAAGACATACTGAAAAATTTGGGAAAACTAATAAAAATATAAAGAAATTTTATATAAATGATATGCTAACAGAAGAAATAAAGTTGAATCACATAATTAATCAGAACTAGATAAGGCAGAAAAATCAGAGTGGAGGAGAAACAAAGAACAAATTTAATAAGTAGAAAATAGTTACAAACATGGTAGATACTAATCCAATTATATTAATAATCAATTTGAATGTGAATCATATAAATACATCAGTTAAAAAACAGAGATTGTCAGAGTGGATAAAAACAAGACCTAAACATATGTGGTCTATAAGAAACCAGATTTAAATGTAAAGATGCAGATAGGTTAAAAGTAAAGAATGAAGATCTATGTCAAACTAACTTTAACCCCACCCCCTCAAAAAAATGGAACAGCTGCATTAATTTTAAAAAGCTGATGTCAGAACAAGCAAAATTTTTAGATATTAAAAGGAGCATTACATAATGATAAATTGATCAATTATCCAAGAACACATAATAATTCTAAGCATAAAAATAATGTTAAAAGGAAAGAATAAAGTTGGAGGAGCCATACTTCCCAATTTCAAAACTTACTACAAAGCTAAGCAGGAAAGTGGAGTACTGATATGAGAGTAGACCATCTGGTCAATATCGTAGGCTTGAGAGTTAGAAATAAACCCACAAATTTTTTGGTCAAATCATAGTCTACAAGGGAGCCAGGACAAATCAATGGGGGAAAGAAGCATCTTTTTATCATATGGTACTGAGACTTCTGGATATTCACATGTGAAACAATAAAGTTGGACCTCTACCTCTCACCATATACAAAAATTAACTCAAAATTGATCACAGACCTAAATGGAAGATGAAAATTATAAAACTCTTAGGGGGAAACATATAATTAAGTATTCACAGTCTTAGATTAGGCATGCTTATTTAAATGACAACAGAAACAAAATCTATAAAAGAAAAATAGATTAATTTCATTTCATCAAAATTAAGAACTTTTGTGCTTCTTAAGACACCATCAAGAAATTGTAGAGAGATGTCAAAGAATGGCGAAAAGTATTTGTAAATCACTTATCTGATAGAGACTTGTATTCAAAATATAAATAATGTTACAAATCAACAATAACAACAAAACCCAAATGACCCAATTTTAAAATGGGCAAAGTATTTGAATTGCTATTTCTACTACATATTGTATGGAGTACAATACACTTATGGAATGTTCTGCATATAAAATGGCTAGAAACAGTAACTCTATAGATACAGGGTTGATCAGAAGTTGCCTAGAGCTGGGAGTGAAAGGGAATTAATTACTGATAATGGGTAGAAGGTTTCTTTTTGGGTGGCAAAATGTTTTAAACTTAGATTGTGGTGATGGTTGCACAAGTTTATAAATATACTAAAAATAATTGAAATATACACTTTAAGTTGGTGAATGTTATACTAATTATGTCTCAATAAAGATGTGTTTTAAAAGATCATATGCAAATTGTCTCACAAAGGAAAAATTTAGAAAAAAACAAAAAAATTTATAGATACTGTATATTAGGACCATCTTAATTTCAGCTTTTCTGTGTTCTCATTTTTGACTCTCTCTCTAACACATTAGTTATTCAGAAAAACATGTGTGTTAAAAAATACTTTGCTATTAATTTGAAGTTTTAAACATTGATACTGTTTTTGTATTATTTTAATATGGAGATATGAGAAATGTACTTTTGTCTATTGATGACTCTTTTGTTCTTTGGATGCTTTAAATGAAAGCTCATTCTCTGCACAGTACAAAATAGTAAATAAATATGTTAAATTGCTGTATTACTTACATTATTTAAACTCCATTAAAAACATTTTTTGTTTATATGACCCGGAAAAGACAGAATGTTACAGACAATATAAATAACCAAATTGGAGTCTGTTTAAACTCTGATTATCACATTTTCAACTTTTAAGTTATATAAGATTTTAGTTTTATCTTCTTTGTTTTTAGCTTTACATATTAGACACAATTTATTTTGCTTAATATAGTCAAGTTTGCTTTGAAATGCTTAGACTTTTACTAATTTCTTTGCTCTATATTTCTTTTTAAATCCCACAACCTGCCCTTGGATCATTTCCCCTTTCATTGAAATACCACTTTAACACCTTATTTATTGCAGATCTATTGTTTATCCCTTTATCATGGAAATATATGTATTTCACCCTCGTTCTCTAAAGAGAATCTGGATAAATACAAAAATTAAGTTGACAAGTTTTCCTTTCTTTTTTCTTTTTTTTTTTTTTTTTAACCACACAGCTCTGAATCCTACACATCCTACTGTCTATTTTTCCTTTGGAGAATTCTGTTGCCAACCTAGTTTTTGTTCCTTTGTAGGTAATCTACTTTCCTCTCGAGTTGCTATTAAAATATTTTATTTTGGGTGTTTTTCAGTTTCACCTTGGTGAACCTAGATACTCATTTATTTTATTTATATTGCTTAAGAAACATTATGTTCCCTATATATTCAGCAATTTTGATACCACATAGCCACAGTGACTATTTACATAGATGATTGTGCACTGAGGAAAAGGGAATTCTCAGACAGTTCAAGGATTATTGGTCTAAGGACTAGAGTTGACATATCTAGAGAACTGAAGTATCATCAGGGCCCCACTTTTAGAGTGGGGACAAATAAATGGCAGTAGTGAATGAAGCCGTGGTCAAAATCCAGCTGGTAATGAGCCCACTGGGTCCACTGACATACCCAGTACTCAATTGTGCAGGTCCTGAATCTATAATTGGGATCAACATACTTGAAATTTGGATTGATCCCTACATTGAGTCTTTGGTCTGTGAGTTAAAACCCAGCAGGTAAGGAGCCAAATGAAAACCTCTGAAACTACACTTCACTCCAATCACCATAGTAAATTAAAAATAATTAGTAATTTAAAAATAATCATGCTTCAGAGGATGGTGGATATTTACCCCATCATATTTTCTACAGAAATTGGATGGACCTTGAAGAATAATTTTAGTCCATAGCAAGTTGAACTAAATAATATCACTGATCACAGTTTCCATGCAAGATATGGGATTTTTCTTACAGCAGAATAATATGACCTTAGATACATGGTATATGGCTCAGTTATGGTCTTCTCAGAATTCATAAGTTGAAGGCCTTTCTCTTAATACCTCAGAATGTGACTATATTGGAGATAGAACCTTAAATTGGCCTGAGGTGCATGTTGGCCCCTTTTAACCACAGCTGGATCTGAAGCAGCTGGGAGGCAGGGCACTATGTCACAAGGCTGCATAGAGTAAGTGGGCCCTGGGCCAAGCCTTCAAAATCATTTTTCCCTCCTAGTCCTCCAGGCCTGTGATTGGAGGGCTGCTGTAAAAGTACCTGACATCCCCTGAAGACATTTTCCCCATTGTCTTGGTGATTAACATTCTGCTCCTTGTTACTTATGCAAATTTCTGCACTGACTTGAACTTCTCTCCAGAAAATGGGTTTTTCTTTTCTATTGCGTCATCAAGCTGCAAATTTTCCAAATTTTTATGGTCTGCTTCCTCTTGAATGCTTTGCCACATAGAAATTTATTCTTCCAGATACCCTGAATCATCTCACTCAAGTTCAATATTCCAAAGATCTCTGGGGCAGAGAAAAATGCCTCCTGTCTCTTTGCATAGTAAGAGTTATCATATTACAGTTCCTAACAAGTTCCTCATCTCCATCTGTGACCACATCAGCCTGGACTTTACTGTTCATCTCACTATCAGCATTTTGGTAAAAGCCATTCAACAAGTCTCTAGGAACTTCCAAACTTTCCACATTTTCCTGTGTTTTTCTGAGCCCTCCAAACTGTTACAACCTCTGCCTGCTACCCAGTTCCAAATTTGCTTCCACATCTTTGGATATCTTTACAGCAGCACCCCACTCATGGTACCAATTTACTGTATTAGTCCATTCTCACACTGCTAATAAAAACATACCTGAGACTGGGTAATTAATAAAGGGAAGAGGTTTAATTGACTCACAGTTCAGCATGGCTGGAGAGGCCTCAGGAAACTTACAATCATGGCAGAAGAGGAAGCAAGCATGTCCTTCACATGGTGACAGGAAGGAGAAGAATGAGAGCCAAGTGAAGGGGGAAGCCCCTTATGAAACCATCACATCTTGTGAGAAATTACTCACTGTCATGAGAATAGCATGGGGGAAACCACCTCCATGATTCAATTACCTCCCACAGGAGTCTCTCCAACCACATGTGGGAATTATGGGAACTACAATTCAAGATGAGATTTGGGTGGGAACATAGTCAAACCATATCATGCATCTTCTATTGCAAGAACAAAGCATGATGCCTAGTAGGTCTCTTTGGGTTCTCATGACAACACATCTAGGAATACTCTTCTGGCTCACAGACTGGGTGACATAAAAAGCTGCCAATTTTATGTAGAACCTTGAGTACAAAAGGGCTCTGCAGCAGATCCAGAATGTAATATAATCAATCACACAATTAGGTCAGGTAGTCTGAAAGACCCGATGGTGCTATTGTCATCAGTGGTAGAAAAGATGCAGTGTAGAATTTATCCCAAGCCATAGAGGAAATATCAGAATGACCTACCAAGTCATTAAATTGAGGAAGTCTAGCAGCATCCATTATAAAGTAGAAATGGTACAATCAGGATAAAACATGAGAAGTAAGTAGTAGAGATGATGAGTTAAGTTTTATGAGCAGATAGCTCAGGCCCCCATGTGACTCACAATGGTTTCTTCAGCACTCCCCCCTCGTTTCACATCTATAGCCATATGCAGCTATGACTTGCTGAAAAAGTATAAAAGAGGTCAGCTTAGTACATGGTTGAAATACAGTAGTAGCCTTGAAATACAGTAGCTCAAAAATAATCTCCCAGTAGGCAGAAATTTACATGGTGTACCAGGTCATCTTTTTTATATGGAAGAAAAAGTTGGCTGAGGTGAGAATATATATAGACTCAAGGGCAGCAACCACTGACTTTGCTGATTTTTCTGGGTTCTGAAAGGAAAAGTAATACACAAGTGAAGATAAGAAGCTCTGGGAGAGAGTTATGTGAAGGGTAGATTAACATATGATGGGGAGGAGCATACTAATACTCATCAGAAAACACTCACCATGGAAGAGAAACAGAAAAATCAATCAGACAAAATAAACCAGTCAATTGATGTTAGAGTCTTTCTCATTGGCTACATGGAGGCTATGCATGGGCTTAACAGCATGAACTCCCACTTACCAAGGCTGTCTAGCAATGGCTGCCTCTGCATATTCAACTTCCCAGCAACAGAGACCAATGCTAATCTCCTGACATGATATATACCAAGGGAATATTTGGTAGCAAGTTGACTATATTGGACCATTTCTACCTTGGAAGGCTCAGCAACTTATTCGGAGTATGTGTTTGCCTTTCTTGCCCACAGAGCCTCAGTCAGCACTGAGGGGCTTACAGAGTACCCGATCCCACAGAAATGGAATCGAATCTGACATGGGACCCATTTTATAGCTAAACAGGTATAGGAATGGGACTATGACAACAGAATACACTGTTAGCATTCCATCTCCACTGTGTAGAAGTTGCCGCTCCAATAAAGCATTAGAACAGACTGATGAAAGCACACAGAAAGTGATGCTCCCAGGGAATACTCTGCAAGAATGGGATGCTACCATCTATCATGCAACATTTGCACATGCGATATCGGAGATTTCTGTTTGATGCTATTATTTGGTGGAAACCATCCGTCTAGGTACCAAAGGTTGGAAAAGAAGGTGGTGCCACTTATCATCATTTCCAATGACACACAAAGGAATTTTATACAACCTTACCTGCAGAATTAGAGGGCCTTGTCCCAAAGAAGGCAATTTGTCCAAGGGACAAAATAAAGATTACATTGGAACTACAAGCTATGGCTGCCATGTGAGCACTCAGGACTTACTTTTTATAGAGACCAGCAGGCAAGAAGAAGTGTCACCATATTGGAAGTGGTAATTGACCCTATTTACATGGACAAGATAGGGTCTGCAGACGTACATGTGGAACTCAAGTAATCAGTTTGGACATCTCTTGGTACTCTCTTGATTACTTGGGACTGTGACTGCACAAATACAGAACTCTCTCCTGACAATAGTATGGTTGGCAGAAACTCGGTTATCTCAGGAAATATTGTGGGTCACAGCTTTGGTGAGCCACCAAGATTGGCAGGAGGTGACAGCTGAGGGCAAAAGAAATTTAGAATAAGAAGTAAAGGTGTAAAATAAGTGCCAGCTGTAATCCTGAATATAGCTGCATCATTGAGGCTGTAGCTCATCCCACTAACCTCCCTCCTAAATATTCCCCGAAGAAGAAAGACCCACCAAAACATGTGAGGCTTCCCAAAAGCATATGGTACCTATATAAGGAAGTGGTGGACTGCAGCAGCCATTGAATTCCCTACACAGGTCTTTCATAAAACAATTTGCTGCTGTTCTGCTGCAAGAAGTGCAGTTAGGAGGACCACTCCCACCTTCAGCACCTTCAGGATCTGCCTCAGCTTTCAGGTTGAGGCTATGAATTTCCTGAGCAAATCAGCCAAGAATAAGCATGGAGGAAGTACTATGTCTAATCATTTCTGCCTAACAGAGGACCCCTCTAAAAATGGATCTTTGCTTCAAAGTTCTCCTTCTGTTTGGCAGAGACTTATTTCTATGCATTGTATGGTCTGCCCAACTCCTGCTTCCTCTCCACTTCCTTTTTACACATATTAGATCTAAAGGCTTTCCAACCAATTTTTCTTATTCATCATTTTATCTTTTACAGTACGTATAACCCAATAAGTTGTTGTCACCATTAATTCTGTCTCAGTGTCTGTTTCCCAAGGGTCCTATCTAATGCAGGACTCCAGAATATTTTACAAGTATATTTGTTAAGATTATTCAGCATCAAGGTAAATTTTAGCTGAAGGGCTTTTCACAATATCTTGTATGACACATGCTCCAATTGGAAATCAATTACACTTGCAATTTCTTTGGGGTTTGTCCTCCATATTACCAATATGCACTTCATTTCTTTGATAGTTTATTTTCCTCCTCCCTTTGTTGACATACTCCTATTTTATGTCCTTTTATTATCTTTCACCATTTTTTCCTGAGATCTCATTTTTGCTTCAAGATTTTATTCATATTAATATTCCTGCAATAACCTTAATTCATGGTGATACAGCTGGTGACTAATTGATTCAGTTCTATATCTGTATTTTTCAGGTGATTCTACTCTAAAGTTTTTCCTCTTCTTTTTCTCCTCTTTATAACATTATTTTATAGAACTTATTTCATTTATTATTATTATTGTTAATCTTTGAATGAGGTGTTAAAGAAAATCTGAGCTTTATTTCAAGTTAGAAAGAACTTTTCCTGGTTCACATAAAGTTCCTTATAAAGCACAAAGTTGTAGAAATGAATGACCTGATTTTTTTCTGGACAAAAGTGATTGATAGCTGAAATATTGCTCATTTCCCTCCATTTGTTTCTTGAACATAGGTGTGTCTTGTGCTTCTATATTTGGCAGCTCTTCTCTTCCTTCTTAAACTCCAACTAAGTCTAGGGGATCTCCTGCCAATAGACGCACCATGTTTCTATCGTTGAAAATAAGAAATGTTGGTTTTCTCTTCTAATAAGTGTCATCTACTTTGCACTGCAATGTCCTGTAGGTCTCTCCTTAGAGCTGCACCTCTGTTTAATTTTTTTTCTTTTTCTTTTTTTTTTGAGATGGAGTCTTGCCCTTGTCATCCAGGCTAGAGTGCAGTGGTACGATCTCAGCTCACTGCAATATCCACCTCCCAGGTTCAAGCAATTCTCCCGCCTCAGCCTCCTGAGTAGCTGGGATTATAGGTGCCTGCCACTATGCCCGGCTAATTTTTGTACTTTTAGTAGAGATGGGGTTCTGCCATGTTGGCCAGGCTGGTCTCAAACTCCTGACCTCAGGTGATCCGCCCACCTGGGTTTCCCAAAGTGCTGGGATTACAGATGTAAGCCACCATGCCTGGCCACCTCTGTTTAATTTTTATGGTATTTGACAACCCATTCTTTCACATTATAGTTGATATTCATATGACTTTTAGTTTTATCCAAAATGAAGATAACATTTTTTCCTTTCCTTTCTCTTTATTGCTTGAGGATAATTTCCAAGAAGAGAAAGATATTAAACTGTCTGTCTACTTCAATATTTTAAAACCAGAGTTTTATATTTATATTTTACACATAATGCATTAGGGATACAATTTTCAAAACTATTAAACAAAGTATTTTTTACTCTTTTTCTTAATAGTTTTAATAAAGTTGAAAATGATTTTCATGACATTAAATTAGGAAAACAGGGTAAAAGTTTACCTTGTATATAATGTAATTTCAATTTTGTATATTTACTATATGCAAAAACAAATTAAATTATTAATGTTTCTACAACCCTAATTGTCATGTCTCTATTTTTCTGATTTTTGGTAGAAAAATTGGAAACTTACCAGTTGAATATATTTAGCTTCTTAAAGTTTAAAAAAGTTTATTTAAGTTACTTCAGAGTCCTTTTTCTTAATCACACGTTTCTGATTCTCCCTACACATTGAATCAGTGACATCACTTCAGAGAGAGAGAAAACACCACACAGCATTTTTTTTTAAGTACTGCTTAGCTTCATGTCTAAAATTAAATTTTGGCAAGTCTTATGAGAAAAGACTATATAGTAATGCTTTGTTGTAAACAAAAATAAACTATTAAACAATAAATATCTTCCTTAAGATACAGCAAACAAAATGTGAATCTGACTATAGTTTTTCCTATTAACTATAGTTTATGGAGGATGGAGGATATGACATAAGAAAGAACCAAGATAGGAACAGAGCCCTAATAAAGGAAGAATTAAGATGGAGAAAAAAGGGCAGAATTGCAGGTTGTAGTTATTCAGGCTCCCCTCTTGTAGTCAAAATATAGAGGAAAGTTGCAACAGGTGATAGAAACATGAGGGCTATTTGGTGTAGCTAGCATAGCTAGCTCTCTGTGTGGCTAGTCCTTGCTTTCTAGGACACATCTCAAGAAAACTGCAAGCTCTTTGGAGAGACTTATGATTAAGGGGAAACCTGACATACAATGAGGAGAAACCTGACATATATAAAATGGTTAAAACATGATCAGCATATGGGTCTATATCAGGACCTCTCAGTTCTTTGTGTTTAGTGTGGAACAAGGGGGAAATCCAGAAGTTTCTATATACTCTGCTCAGAATAGCTGAGCAACCAATACACAAAGAGAGGCCAGCAACTGGGACAAGGAAGTTGCTGAGTGTGATGACCTTGAGCTCAGAGTCCATGAAAGTCAGACAAATTTCAGGAAGATTTGCAGTTACCATAACCCAAAATTAGTGAAATTCTCAGAGACCACAAGCATAAACATGCAGTCCAGTGGATTGACATGCAGTCCAGTGGAATCAGTCGTGGTGAGGTACTTATGAGGAGTACTTACATGTATTCCCTGTTTGCAGATGTATGTCAACAGGAAAAACTGGGCTAGAGATTTCTGAAGAGAGAAGAGACTGCTGGAGAAACCTATGCCAACAAGACCTGAAGGGAACTTGGTGAAGAATGTCCCATGCCAGTTGTTCTTAGCTCTCAAGAAGTGTAGAAGAGGACCTAGTACGGTCTGCAGATCCAAGTGAAGTATTAGAAAGGTTAGGGGAAAAGGAGAGTTACCAAGGTAGGTCTGGAAAAAAAAAACAACCTTCCCCACTGGGAGGGCTGAAGGGAAATTAGGAGTAGTCATCCATAGTTGGGGATACAATAAAACTAAACACTCCCCCAAGAAACTATTCTCACCGTCAATTCAGAGACCAACACAACAGCAGGAGACACGGGAGGTAATAGAATCAGATCAAATCAGAGAGAGAACAAGGACACCATCTAGAGACACTTTCTTGGGACACACACTGGGACACAGGCCGTTTTCATAGTACAATCTATTCTCTTCTAGTCTCTCCCTTGTCCTGCCCACAGGGGATAGATTTTGAAGGGGAAGTGTGCCCAGAGCCACAGCTGCCTTTCTGCCTCACCTCAAATCTCTTTGATCCAACAGTCTAGTTTTGCTGAGAAGGGGGCAGGCTTTGAGTCAGATAAAAAATATGAAATCTGAATCTATATAGTACTTACTACGTTTCCATAAGTAAAAAGTATTCAGAAGTTCATTAATTCTCCTCAAAATTTTGTTGAAGGATAGTGAAAGGGGGATTTAACATGCTACAATTCAAATCAGAGACTAAGAAATAATACTATTTCAGCATATATACCCAAAAGGCTGAAACTTCTTAGCCTTTTTAATGAACCAATTATACCAACGGATTGAAATTAAGAGTCTAGTGCATTATAGCTTCTAATTGTTTTCCCTCTAGATTTTCAGTTGTTTCTTTAGGATAGATTCCTAGAAATAGAATTACTGTATTAAAATGTTTTTGGTTATGAGGAATAGAAACACATTTGAACTATCTTGTATTAAAGAAGGAGATCTCACTGTGATATAATCACAGAAGTGTGACATGAACTCCATGGACGAGGATGCCGCTGGGCTTCAGGCTAGGATGTACTCAGGAACTGGAACACTGCAAAACTTTTCTATTTATCATTTTGATTGTCTGCACATCTGCCTGTAATTTCTCTGTTGACAAAGTAGTTTCTTCTGCCTCTCTTTAGTCTGAATTTTTACACTAGAATCTTTAAATACTCTACAACTGATTTTATTGTATGATTTAAGACCTAAGTGTCTCCAAAAAAAAAAATTCTCAACACCTAACCAGTTGTCCCAGCTTTCAAATGAATAATTCACCTTACCTTACTGATTAATGTTTCTACTTTATTATATATTAAATTATATAATAGAATTTATTTATAGTCAGACTAATTCTTCATAGTTCTGTACTGATTTCATAATTATAGTTTCAGAACATGTTTTAGAACCTGGGAGACCTAATCTTTCTAAAGAACATTTTTCTTTGTTCTTAGCTATTTTTCACTTTTTCATGTAGTTGAATTTCAAAATCATCTTGTCACAATTAAAAATGAAAGCTTCAATGATATTTTGACTGGGATTAGGTTAGATTTGTGCATTAATTGTTGCTCCTCACTGGAATATGGAATATCTCCACATTTACTTATTTCATATTGTGTGTGCATAGTAATTTTTGGTTGCGTTTTTAACAGATCATACATGAATTTATGAAAGTATCAATTATAAGATATTACTTTTTATTTATTTTCTAATGTATTTTTGCTCACATAGAAAATGTATTAGTTTGTTGCATTTTTTACATACATAGTTACAGAACACTTACTAGTTCTAACAATTTTATCAGTAGATTGTTTTGGCTCTTTAGTTGGTTTTTGTATTTTGTATAGTATTACTTCCTAGTTTACACTAGACTTGCTCTTTTCCTTTTTATCCCTGGGCACATGGATCAATGCTTCCTCTTCTTCCTGCTTCAATGATATGGTGCATTTTTAGCTTGCAGTTGCAGTGCTTTCTTTTACATGGGCCCCAAGAATGACAGTATGCATTGGAACAAAGCAATCCCACAAATATACATTATTTATAGTTTATTGATTAACAATATCTGTGCTTCTAAAAATCAATTAAACAAGATTACATACTTACTATAGCAGTTTCCAAACAGTGCCCTAAAACTGTAAACTATAATTAGTGGTATATAGTTCATGTGACAAAATGTACAAACAGCCTGCAGCCCTGGTGAAAGACTCTATTGCCTCTAACAGATCAGTTAGTTATTGCTTACAGTTCAAAAACTGAATAACTGTGTCTCCTTTTGAGAGTAAACCCAGGTCCGGATATGCTGGAAAGCCTCTACTACCTAGAAGGATCCAGACAATATCGTCTTAATTGAATTGACATGAGTAGAGGTAGATGTTCTGGGTTCACTTACGTCTATTAAGGAAAACATCCTTCTCTTAAATTTATAATTACCCAATTGATATTTCTCGCTAGATAAAGATTCCTTCTGTTGAAACACTTAAATGTAGAGAAAATACCACTCAGGAACAAGATGAAGGAATTTGGTATCATTTTTCCTGCATAGATTCCTTGGAATCTCACATAAGGGTTCTGTCCTATTTAGGTTAGCCCTCTTAGAGGAGTCAGGAGCCTGGCCTTCAGTGGATGCCATGCCTAGGTCTTTCATTGTTAGCCTAGTCCCCCCACAGGCTTCTTGTCAATGGCACTGTCTTTGTTCCTGCCTTTTATCTCAGAACCACTGACCTGATATTGCTTGAGCTGAAATAAAATAATAATATCTGTAGATATTCACAGTGCTCCAAGTGGGAGGCTTGACATCACAGTAACTCAGAAAAAAGATAAAAAGGTATAGCTAGCAAACAGCAGAGTGCACGGGCTCCAACTTTAATTGGAGCTGCTATGTTTGAACAACCAAGAAAACAGGTTGACTCATTTGGTTTCTATTGTACTGGAGTGATGGGGTTATTTTGGTATGTGTCCTAGCTATTCCTTCTAGAGCATCAAATAGAAATAGATTGGTCCAAGCCCTAGTGAATGCATTTGGCTCATAATATAGTTTGCATTTAAATCAAATTTATAGTTGCCCAAAATAGATTCTCCAACTGCGCAGAAGTCATATAAGTAGCAGGCAGAATGATAAGGATTTTTTTTTTCATGCATTCAAAAACACATAAATTGCTAAAGATACACTTTTCAATTGTTATCCATCCTACTGAGACTATTGCAAGGGTTCAGGTTCTCCTCAATTACACTGAAATGATGCACTTTTGTCTGCTGTTCTTTTAAATCCCTATTATCTCTAAATGGGTTTTTCTGCAATATTAAAAGGTGTCAAGAAAACAGCAAGAAGCTCAAAAGGTTGTTGGTTCTTTCTTTATCTTTTTCTGCATTACTTTTTCCCCTTTTTCTTTCTTTTTATGAGGGTTCATGGGTACAGTTTAACTTTATTCTTCCAAAGCAAGTGTTCTCAACTGGGACATTTTGCTTCTTAGGAGATCTTTGACAATGTTTGAAGACATTTTTGGTTTTCACAACTGTGCATGGATGGGGAGATTTGCTACTAGCTAGTGGGTAGAGGCCAGAGATGGTGCTAAACAATCTATATTGTATAGGACAGCCGCCACAACAAAGATTTATTCAGCCCAAATGTCAATAAGATTGAAATTGTTCCAAAAGAAAAACACAAGATTGATTAGAAATATCTTTAATATGACTTTTAGAGAAGGCGAATTTACATATTTTCACTCTATAATTTTGAATTTAGATTGGGGGATTTGTGTCTCGTGGGGCTTATACAAGTGGACCGTGCCTTGAAGTTGCCAATGAATCATTAAAATTACTATTTTTTAAAAAGTAAGCCATAGATCTGATGCTACTTTTCCATTTCATATTGTCCTCTAATATATCACTAATATATCTAATTGAAATTATTTGTCTGTGATGGAAAAATAGCCAGTTACATTTACTTAGAAAGAGTGGTATTTAAAGAAATTTTAAGTTGCTTTTTAAAAAACTTTTGATGAGAGGATAGAGGACACTCTATTCTAAAAGGTGGCATCTTAGCATTTGAAAAAGCAGCAGGAGAAGGAAGGTCACTCACACCTTCCCCTGGCATTTTTCCTGAAGCAGGTCATAAAACCTAGGAAGGACCTTCCTATGCTCTTCTTTCCTTAAGCACATCATAGGACTCTCAGTCAAAAAGAACTCACAGGGCTCTCAGTCAAAAAGAACTCTTCCTTTACTTAGAGGCAAGAAATATTCTTATTAACAAAGACACAGAAACACCAGGAACACTTCAAAAAAAATAGGCCCTTGTCAATTTCCCCCAATAAAAAGATATTAGATCATATCTTTTTGTCCTCCAATCATATTTCTTGACACCTGTTAACTCTTTATCAAACCTAAAGATAAAAATACACGAGTTTACCAATTTCTTTGGGTCTTCCTTTTCAAAGGCTCTCATATCCTGTAAAAGCTATATTAAATAAATATGGGTGGGTGGAGCCAAGATGGCCGAATAGGAACAGCTTCGGTCTCCAGCTCCCAGCCCGAGCGACACAGAAGATGGGTGATTTCTGCATTTCTGCTTGAGGTACCGGTTTCATCTCACTAGGGAGTGCCAAACAGTGGGTGCAGGACAGTCAGTGAAGCGCACTGTGCGCGAGCCGAAGCAGGGCGAGGCATTGCCTCCCACGGGAAGCGCAAGGGGTCAGGGAGTTCCCTTTCCTAGTCAAAGAAAGGAGTAACAGACAGCACCTGGAATATTGGGTCAGTCCCATCCTAATACTGCACTTTTCCAACGGGCCTGGAAAACGGCACACTAGGAGATTGTGTCCCGCACCTGGCTCGGAGGGTCCTATGCCCACGGAGTCTCGCTGATTGCTAGCACAGCAGTCTGAGATCAAGCTGCAAGGCGGCAGTGAGGCTGGGGGAGGGGCGCCCGCCATTGCCCAGGCTTGCTTAGGTAAACAAAGCAGCCAGGAAGCTCGAACTGGGTGGAGCCCACCACAGCTCAAGGAGGCCTGCCTGCCTCTGTAGGCTCCACCTCTGGGGGCAGGGCACAGACAAACAAAAACTCAGCAGGAACCTCCACAGACTTAAATGTCCCTGTCTGACTGACAGCTTTGAAGAGAGTAGTGGTTCTCCCAGCACACAGCTGGAGATCTGAGAACGGACAGACTGCCTCCTAAAGTGGGTCCCTCACCCCTGAGCAGCCTAACTGGGAGGCATCCCCCCAGTAGGGACAGACTGACACCTCATTCGGCCGGGTACTCCTCTGAGACAAAACTTTCAGAGGAACTATCAGACAGCTGAATTTGTGGTCTCACGAAAATCCGCTGTTCTGCAGCCACCGCTGCTGACACCCAGCCAAACAGGGTCTGGAGTGGACCTCTAGTAAACTCCAACAGACCTGCAGTTGAGGGTCCTGTCTGGTAGAAGGAAAACTAACAAACAGAAAGGACATCCACACCAAAAACCCATCTGTACATCACCATCATCAAAGACAAAAAGTAGATAAAACCACAAAGATGGGGAAAAAACAGAGCAAAAAAACTGGAAACTCTAAAAAGCAGAGCACCTCTCCTCCTCCAAAGGAACGCAGTGCCTCACCAGCAATGGAACAAAGCTGGATGGAGGATGATTTTGACGAGTTGAGAGAAGAAGGCTTCAGACGATCAAACTACTCTGAGCTACGAGAGGAAATTCAAAACAATAGCAAAGAAGTTAAAAACTTTGAAAAAAAATTAGAAGAATGGATAACTAGAATAACCAATGGAGAGAAGGGCTTAAAGGAGCTGATGGAGCCGAAAGCCAAATTTCGAGAACTACGCGAAGATTGCAGAAGCCTCCGTAGCAGATGCGATCAACTGGAAGAAAGGGTATCGCTGATGGAAGATGAAATGAATGAAATGAAGAGAGAAGGGAAGTTTAGAGAAAAAAGAATAAAAAGAAATGAACAAAGCCTCCAAGAAATTTGGGACTATGTGAAAAGACCAAACCTACGTCTGATTGGTGTACCTGAAAATGATGGGGAGAATGGAACCAAGTTGGAAAACACTCTGCAAGATATTATCCAGGAGAACTTCCCCAATCTAGCAAGGCAGGCCAACATTCAGCTTCAGGAAATACAGAGAACGCCACAAAGATACTCCTCGAGAAGGGCAACTCCAAGACACATAACTGTCAGATTCACCAAAGTTGAAATGAAGGAAAAAATGTTAAGGGCAGCCAGAGAGAAAGGTCGGGTTACCCACAAAGGGAAGCCCATCAGACTAACAGCTGATCTCTCGGCAGAAACTCTACAAGCCAGAAGAGAGTGGGGGCCGATATTCAACATTCTTAAAGAAAAGAATTTTCAACCCACAATTTCATATCCAGCCAAACTAAGCTTCATAAGTGAAGGAGAAATAAAATACTTTACAGACAAGCAAACGCTGAGTGATTTTGTCACCACCAGGCCTGCCCTAAAAGAGCTCCTGAAGGAAGCACTAAACATGGAAAGGAACAACCGGTACCAGCCACTGCAAAAACACGCCAAATTGTAAAGACCATCGAGGCTAGGAAGAAACTGCATCAACTAACAAGCAAAATAACCAACTAACATCATAATGACAGGATCAGATTCACACATAACAATATTAACTTTAAATGTAAATGGGCTAAATGTTCCAATCAAAAGACACAGACTGTCAAACTGGATAAGGAGTCAGGACCCATCAGTGTGCTGTATTCAGGAAACCCATCTCACGTGCAGAGACACACATAGACTCAAAATAAAGGGATAGAGGAAGATCTATCAAGCAACTGGAAAACAAAAAAAGGCAGGGGTTGCAATCCTAGTCTCTGATAAAATAGACTTTAAACCAACAAAGATCAAAAGAGACAAAGAAGGCCATTATATAATGGTAAAGGGATCAATTCAACAAGAAGAGCTAACTATCCTAAATATACATGCACCCAACACAGGAGCACCCAGATTCATAAAGCAAGTCCTCAGTGACCTACAAAGGGACTTAAACTCCCACACAATAATAATGGGAGATTTTAACACCCCACTGTCAACATTAGACAGATCAACGAGACAGAAAGTTAACAAGGATATCCAGGAATTGAACTCAGCTCTGCACAAAGTGGACCTAATAGACATTTACAGAACTCTCCACCCCAAATCAGCAGAATATACATTTTTTTCAGCACCACACCACACCTATTCCAAAATTGACCACATAGTTGGAAGTAAAGCTCTCCTCAGCAAATGTAAAAGAACAGAAATTATAACAAACTGTCTCTCAGACCACAGTGCAATCAAACTAGAACTCAGGATTAAGAAACTCACTCAAAACCGCTCAACTACATGGAAACTGAACAACCTGCTCCTGAATGACTATTGGGTACATAATGAAATGAAGGCAGAAATAAAGATGTTCTTTGAAACCAACGAGAACAAAGACACAACATACCAGAATCTCTGGGACACGTTCAAAGCAGTGTGTAGAGGGAAATTTATAGCACTAAATGCCCACAACAGAAAGCAGGAAAGATCCAAAATTGACAGCCTAACATCACAATTAAAAGAACTAGAAAAGCAAGAGCAAACACATTCAAAAGCTAGCAGAAGGCTAGAAATAACTAAAATCAGAGCAGAACTGAAGGAAATAGAGACACAAAAAACCCTTCAAAAAATTAATGAATCCAGGAGCTGGTTTTTTGAAAAGATCAACAAAATTGATAGACTGCTAGCAAGACTAATAAAGAAGAAAAGAGAGAAGAATCAAATAGATGCAATAAAAAATGAAAAAGGGGATATCACCACCGATCCCACAGAAATACAATCTACCATCAGAGAATACTACAAACACCTCTATGCAAATAAACTAGAAAATCTAGAAGAAATGGATAAATTCCTCGACAAATACACCCTCCCAAGACTAAACCAGGAAGAAGTTGAATCTCTGAATAGACCAATAACAGGTTCTGAAATTGTGGCAATAATCAATAGCTTACCAACCAAAAAGAGTGCAGGACCTGATGGATTCACAGCTGAATTCTACCAGAGGTACAAGGAGGAACTGGTACCATTCCTTCTGAAACTATTCCAATCGATAGAAAAAGAGGGAATCCTCCCTAACACATTTTATGAAGCCAGCATCATCCTGATACCAAAGCCTGGCAGAGACATAACCAAAAAAGAGAATTTCAGACCAATATCCTTGATGAACATTGATGCAAAAATCCTCAATAAAATACTGGCAAACCGAATCCAGCAGCACATCAAAAAGCTTATCCACCATAATCAAGTGGGCTTCATCCCTGGGATGCAAGGCTGGTTCAACATACGCAAATCAATAAATGTAATCCAGCATATAAACAGAACCAAAGACAAAAACCACATGATTATCTCAATAGATGCAGAAAAGGCCTTTGACAAAATTCAACAACCCTTCATGCTACAAACTCTCAATAAATTAGGTATTGATGGGACGTATCTCGAAATAATAAGAGCTATCTACGACAAACCCACAGCCAATATCATACTGAATGGGCAAAAACTGGAAGCATTCCCTCTGAAAACTGGCACAAGACAGGGATGCCCTCTCTCACCGCTCCTACTCAACATAGTGCTGGAAGTTCTGGCCAGAGCAATCAGGCAGGAGAAGGAAATAAAGGGTATTCAATTAGGAAAAGAGGAAGTCAAATTGTCCCTGTTTGCAGATGACATGATTGTATAGCTAGAAAACCCCATTGTCTCAGCCCAAAATCTCCTGAAGCTGATTAGCAACTTCAGCAAAGTCTCAGGATACAAAATCAAACAATCTACAAAAATCACAAGCATTCTTGTACACCAATCACAGACAAACAGAGAGCCAAATCATGAGTGAACTCCCATTCACAATTGCTTCAAAGAGAATAAAATACCTAGGAATCCAACTTACAAGGGATGTGAAGGACCTCTTCAAGGAGAACTACAAACCACTGCTCAGTGAAATAAAAGAGGATGCAAACAAATGGAAGAACATTCCATGCTCATGGGTTGGAAGAATCAATATCATGAAAATGGCCATACTACCCAAGGTAATTTATAGATACAATGCCATCCCCATCAAGCTACCAATGACTTTCTTCACAGAATTGGAAAAAACTACTTTAAAGTTCATATGGAACCAAAAAAGAGCCCGCATCGCCAAGTCAATCCTAAGCCAAAAGAACAAAGCTGGAGGCATCACGCGACCTGACTTTAAACTATACTACAAGGCTACAGTAACCAAAACAGCATGGTATTGGTACCACAACAGAGACATAGATCAATGGAACAGAACAGAGCCCTCAGAAATGATGCCGCATAGCTACAACTATCTGATCTTTGACAAACCTGACAAAAACAAGAAATGGGGAAAGGATTCCCTATTTAATAAATGGTGCTGGGAAAACTGGCTAGCCATATGTAGAAAGCTGCAACTGGATCCCTTCCTTACACCTTATACAAAAATTAATTCAAGATGGATTAAAGACTTAAATGTTAGACCTAAAACCATTAAAATCCTACAAGAAAACCTAGGCAATACCATTCAGGACATAGGCGTGGGCAAGGACTTCATGTCTAAAACACCAAAAGCAATGGCAACAAAAGCCAAAATTGACAAATGGGATCTAATTAAACTAAAGAGCTTCTGCACAGCAAAAGAAACTACCATCAGAGTGAACAGGCAACCTACAGAATGGGAGAAAATTTTTGCAACCTACTCATCTGACAAAGGGCTAATATCTAGAATCTACAATGAACTCAAACAAATTTACAAGAAAAAAACAAACAACCCCTTCAAAAAGTGGGCAAAGGACATGAACAGACACTTCTCAAAAGAAGACATTTATGCAGCCAAAAAACACATGAAGAAATGCTCATCATCACTGGCCATTAGAGAAATGCAAATCAAAACCACAGTGAGATACCATCTCACACCAGTTAGAATGGCCATCATTAAAAAATCAGGAAACAACAGGTGCTGGAGAGGATGTGGAGAAACAGGAACACTTTTACACTGTTGGTGGGACTGTAAACTAGTTCAACCATTGTGGAAGTCAGTGTGGCGATTCCGCAGGGATCTAGAACTAGAAATACCATTTGACCCAGCCATCCCATTACTGGGTATATACCCAAAGGACTATAAATCATGCTGCTATAAAGACACATGCACACGTATGTTTATTGTGGCACTATTCACAATAGCAAAGAGTTGGAACCAACCCAAATGTCCAACAACGATAGACTGGATTAAGAAAATGTGGCACATATACACCATGGAATACTATGCAGCCATAAAAAATGATGAGTTCGTGTCCTTTGTAGGGACATGGATGAAACTGGAAAACATCATTCTCAGTAAACTATCGCCAGGACAAAAAACCAAACACCGCATGTTCTCGCTCATAGGTGGGAATTGAACAATGAGAACTCATGGACACAGGAATGGGAACATCACACTCTGGGGACTGTTGTGGGGTGGGGGGAGCGGGGAGGGATAGCATTAGGATATATACCTAATGCTAAATGACGAGTTGATGGGTGCAGGAAGTCAACATGGCACATGGATACATATGTAACAAAGCTGCACATTGTGCACATGTACCCTAAAACCTAAAGTATAATAAAAAAATAAAAAATAAAAATAAATAAAAAAATTTAAAAAAAGAGACCAAAAAAAAAAATATGTATGTGTTTCCATTCTTAATCTGTCTTTTTGCACAGTGGCCTCAGCTATGAACCTAGTAGTAAGTAAGAGAAAGATACTGAATTTCCTCTGCTACATTGAGAAGGCTAGTACTTTGATTCTATCAACATATAGTGAAGAGTCTTTGGTGAACCCTAATTTTATAGTTTCAGTGTTGGCCTTTCCTTTAACACTTTTACTTTTTATTCTTTACTTAAGTTTTACTTTTCTTTCTTAGTTTTTTCAAGGATTCTGATAGGCAACATTAGTATTTGAAGTTTTTCAATACAAATGCTCTTATAAAATATGGAAAAGTTATACACATATTGACAGTTCAGAAATCACTTGATCCAAGGCACAATGTGATCAAAGCCAAACAGTAAAATCCACATGTGTGGGCTGGCTGGGGCCAGTCATCATACAAATAATAAAGGAATTAAAGAGATCTGTCTTCTGATACCTGTGTTCACATCTGGTATGACGTCTTAGATAAAGAAACATTTTACCTTAACCTGACCTCAACCCCTTCTCAGGCTTTCAGGATTAGATTTACACAATTACGTCAAAATTTTTAAAAAATCCTTTCTAAAACAGCTCCAACAGAGGAAAAAAAAAAAATGTGCTTCCTTCAGAGACTACTACTAAACATCAAGTATTCAATCTGGTGTTTCTCCAAACCTATCAGTAGAAATAAAAATGTCACTACTGAAAGCAGTGCTCCTTCACTGTGGATGGTTCTATCCCCCAAGAGATGCATGACATCTGGAGACATTTTTGGTTGTTACAATTGGGGAGGGTGGTATCACTATTGACATTGAGTCGGTAGAGGACAGGGATGCTGCTAAATTCAGGACAGCTCCCCCACAACAAAGAATTACACAATCCCAAATATCAATAGTATTAAGATTGAAAAACCCTGATTAAAAGGATGAACCAAAGATGAGTTCATAGGTGAACCCCATTCTATTTAATGTAGTTAACTACAGAGTAAGAAACCAGACTGGAAAACATGTTTCTAAACTAATGGGGTTTGTTTCTCTCTTTTTATACTTTTACTTTAGGGATTTTGGATTTAGTGCTTATGATAGTGAAAGTGTATGTTTAAAAATTTTATAAAGCAAATTAAAGGCTTCATTGCATTTTTATTCCCATTTTCTCATGTTACTCGACGTCATCCCACAGTATGCAGGCTTTCAAGGCAAACTAGTCTGTCAGTCACTTGAGAGCACAGACCACTATAGAAGCCAATTCTGACAAATCTGATTTGAAATAGTTCCAGAAAGATTCTGCTGAGACTGACTTTTCCATGGATTACACCTAAAGGATGCTCTAGGGCCCTTCAACTGATATGTCACTTTGTGAATACAGCAGCAAAATCCCTGACCACTAGTCCTCTTGGGTGCTCATAGCATAAAGCTTGAGTAAGACATAGTTGGAATAAATAAAAATTAAGAGGTGGTACAAAGGAAAAATATAAATAGCTTTGAATACGGTTTGCCAAAATTAAACAGTAGATAAAGAAATTAAAATAAGATTAAAGGAAGAAGAAGTAGATTATGATTATAATAATGGGTTATTAATGAAAAACAGACATTCAGGCCATGTTTTTGACGTTTGATGTTAACAAGAACCATAGACAGCACTTTCACCCTGCTGCTGCCTAACCCATTGTGGGCCAGTTCAGGGACATTGTTAGACTGAAAAATATCGTGGGTCTGAATTGCGTGGTCAGCTTCATTTCAACTTTTAACACGTACAAATTGTGAAAGGGCTTTTGATGTTCTAAATAACATAAACCAGCCTAGTTTATTTTGTGTAGTTCATAGTAGATGCACACTAAATATGCATATGTTCCACAAGTATGAAAAATATTAATACCGATAAGTTACTCTAACGAAAACATTTAAAACTGACATTTTATAGGTGAGCAAACTAAAGCACAAAGTTTATGTAATTTTCCCAAAGGCTCTTATAGAGTGAATGGAAGAGCCAGGATCTAAACATTACTATGCAAATCAAAATAGAAAAATGTAGATAAGAAGCACCAGTAAATTCATCATCAAGTATTTTTTTTACATCTTTGTATATATTTAAGCCTAGATGTACACATAAGTTTTTAAAAGTAAGAGTATATTATTCATTTTGTCTTGCAATATTCTTTTCTCTCTTAACAATGCATCATAAACATTATTCAAAATCAGCAATCAGCAGGTCCCATATTGGTATCTGATTGGTAATCTGTGAATCCGTATTCCACAAAATGTTAAGAGTTGTGCTGCCAGAACCTAAATCAAAATAAAAAGATAAACCAAACCAAAGTGAATGGTTGCCAAGGGTTGGAGGGACAAGAAAATGTGGAGTTGTTGTTCAATGGGTATGAAATTTCAGTTACACAAGATGAATAAGTTCTAGAGATTTGATGTAAAACATAGTACCTATAGTTAACAATACAGTCTTGTGCACTAAAAAATTGTTAAGAGGGTAGATCCCATGTTTGGTGTTCTTACCACAGGGGGAAAAGGGGAGCACAAAAAAACTCTTGGAAGTGATGGATGTATATATTACTTTCTTGTGGTGATAGTTTCATGGGTATATGCATATATGCCCAAATTTATCAACTTGTATACATTAAATATGTGCAGGTTTTCTATATTGATTACACCTCAATAAAGCTGTTAAAAAAAGAAAAAAGAAAGAGAAATTAACAAAAACATATTTTAAAGGTCTTGCTAATATAAATAGCTATCATTAATGTTTTGCTAATATTATTAACTATTATTTCAAAGGGCAGTGTACACTTAGGGTAAAGTTCATCATGATGGTAGTTGATGTAAATATGTATCTTTAATAGATCTTAAATTCAACTTTTCAGCCTATTTCTTGTTAGATCCTATTAGACTGTTGGTGTTTTTAACTCATAATATGCCTGATTATGAGCACAAACAGGAATATATATAACTGAAGACCGCAATACACAGCAATAAGCTCAAGGAAAACAGGAACATCATCTTTTTATGGATCTCACTCTTTATAGGAACCATCATGTGACTTCACATGCAAACTTCTGACATATGGACCAAGTGAGGTTCCAATGTCAATGAGGATATAAATACCAGTGAAAATCTACTTAGAAATTACAGCATTTTCTTTCCATATCATCGTGGATCAGCTTAAGAATCATGGGCTTATGAAATATACTTCTGTGAAATGTTACAGGTAGAAGAGAGATTACTATGAATTAATGAGAGAGTGGGAGGAGAGGAAATAGAAATATTCCAGATGGACTTGTATTTCATGTAAACTTTCCAAGAAAGAAAGGAAGGAATTCTACATAAAAACATGAGGATGTCAAGGAAGTCTATGTACTTCATTTGTTCATTCTTAAAATTAGTATTTCTTGAGTATGTCTAAATATCAAATATATGTTGGTGGAAGAAAAGATAGTGGAGAAAAATGTATTCTTTCTCTCATGAGATGTGTTCCTTCTCTTATAGATGTATTCTTGTCTCTCATGTATTTTTCTCCTCTCTCCACTGGCTTTAATAAGGAAAAATTGAATGCAGGACCAGAGACTTAACTATTGTAACATACGAAAAGAGAGCTTGCTTTCTGCAGTCAGTAGAGCTGGGTCGATATATGAACATATCTCATCTAGAAAGATACAGCTTTGCCAAGCTCAAGCTCAAGCTGTGCCAGGGACCAGAAATGAATGCAGAAGTAGATGAATGGACAAGAAAGAACCAGTGTGGCAATACAGGACCAGAAAAACAAAAGAGATGGATGGTAACCCTGAGGTGAATTGCAGTCATTTCCTTCATCATCTTAGGACAAATTTGAATGATGGAATCCAGTGAGCAGAAATTGGAAGTTAAACCAGAGCCATCTTATATGTCAATCATCCCTTATCAATTAATTTCTAAATTCATAAATATCTACTCAGTGTTTGACATACCCCAAACAATGTATTCGGTATTGACAATATAAAAATAAAACAGATAGACATGTTTTTTGCTTCCACATTTGTTTTTTAATTGTTGCTATACCTCTGAATTATTTAACAAAGTACATATAGTCTATTTCATAGTGTCAGATGTTATTCTTAATTAAATTTTACACACGGGTCTTGAGCAGGAAAAAAAGACACCTTCAATACTGGGTAGGGAGAAAAGTGAACATGGTGGATTCCCTAAGTGGGCAAAATTGTTTAGAGTAGTACATAAATCTATATCATCTCACTGAGATATACCAACAGCTTCAAGGACACAGGTATAGCTTCTTGTTTTCTGGAAATCCATTATGTGAAGTATCTCAATTATTTTAAAGGAAAAAAGTCATCTGAGTAACCAAAACAAAAATATAGTCATGCTTTGTTACACCACTATGTATGTAAAAGCAAGAGAGAATACACAAAGATAACTCATTGACAGTACTATTGAAAAATGGTTTTAAATTTTTCCTCTCCTTTGAAAATTTAGTTTTAACTTTTAATATCCTTAGTCTTGATACCAAGCAATTTCATGAATCCTGCAGCCCCAACTTTATGTGCTATATTAAAAACATACACGCATTATTATTTCAAACCATACCAAGGAGATAACACTGCCTTCCCAGAGTGAATAGATCATTGCCAGTGAAGTAGCTCACAGGGGATAGAAAAAAAGGGCTGGAAAAGAAAATGACAAGAATAAAAGAGAGAAAAGATAGATAGAGATCAAGAAGGGAAGACATCCCTTTTCCAATCCAAACAAACTTTATATGTGCAGCAAAATCTAGATGTGGTATGTTGCTTTTTTTTCTTTTGGCCCAATATTTTTATTTTTTTTAACTTTTATTTTAAGTTCAGGGATACACATGCAGGAGTACAGGTTTGTTACATAGGTAAATGTGTGCCATGGAGGTTTGTTGTACAGATTATTTCATCACCCAGGTATTAAGCCTAGTACCCACTAGTTGTTTTTTCTAATTCTCTTCTTCCTCCCACGCTCCACCCGCAAAAAGCCCCAGTGTGTGTTGTTCCCCTCTATGTGTCCATGTGTTCTCATCATTTAGCTCCCACTTATAAGTGAGAACATGTGGTATTTGGTTTTCTGTTCCTGCATTAGTTTGTTAAGTATAATGGCCTCCAATTCCATCCATGTCCCTGCAAAGGACATGATCTCATTCTTTTTTATGGCTGCATAGTTTTCCATGGTGTGTAAGTACCACATTTTTTTTTTATCCAGTCTATCACAGACAACCTACAGTATGGGAGAAAATTTTTGCAAACTATGTATCTGACAAAGGTCTATCCAGCATCTATAAGGTACTTAAGCAAACTTACAAGAAAAAAAAAAACATCCTTACTAGAAAGTTTTTAGGCAAAGGCTATGAACCGATAATTCTCAAAAGAAGACATACATGCAGCCAACAAGCATATGAAAAATAGCACAACATCACTGATCATTAGAGAACTACATATCAAAATCACAATGAGATACTATCTCATGCCAGTCAGAATGACTATTATTAAAATAAAAAAATAACAGATGCTGGCAAGATTGTAGAGACAAAGGAATGCTCATACACTGTTGGTAGGAGTGTAAATTAGTTCAACCACCGTGGAAGGCAATTTGGTGATTCCTCAAAGACCTAAAGACTGAAATACCATTTGACCCAGCAATTCCATTACTGGCTATATACACGAAGGACCATAAATCATTCTATTTTAAAGACACATGCATGTGTATTCCACTTTTTTAACTTCATCACTTTCAACCTTTTGTATTTCACGAAATAATTATTCCCTAATTGAAGAAGTTCTTTAATGTAAAAGAACTATGAATTAAGCTATGAAATGGATTAAACCTTTGGAATTAATCAGGAGGCTCTGGTAGAAGTCATCATTGTAAAGGATTGTAAAGGATCAAGGATTAATAATAATAACAAATAAATAATAAAGTAATAGCATCAAAATTTGGCATCCAACAGTGCAAATTGCTTTTTTCTTTGCAAATTAGATTCCTTTTCATAGGACTGTTTTCTGTTAAACTATGGTTTTAATCTACTTTCTTGTTTTTTTTTTTTTTTTTGAGATGGAGTCTTGCTCTGTGGCAAAGGCTGGAGTGCAGTGGCACAATCTCGGCTCACTGCAAGCTCCGCCTCCCGGGTTCACGCCATTCTCCTGCCTCAGCCTCTCCGAGTAGCTGGGACTACAGACGTCCGCCACCACGCCCGGCTAATTTTTTGTATTTTTAGTAGAGACGGGGTTTCACTGTGGTCTCGATCTCCTGACCTCGTGATCCGCCCGCCTCGGCCTCCCAAAGTGCTGGGATTACAAGCATGAGCCACCGCGCCCGGCCTTAATCTACTTTCTTTTCTAAAACTTTCATATCTAAGGAGTCAGTCGAATAGTTGGAGCTACAAGAATAGCTCAGTTTATGGTTTCCACCCTACTCATGGGCCCAACTGTGGCACATAACAAAGGAGCCAAGTCTTGGTTTTTGGTTTTTCATTTTTCTTTCAAAGGGGGACTTAGAATACGTGAGGTAGGAAAGGTGAGAGAACAAGTCATTATGTGTTTGGAGAAAGTACTTATTATTTATTATCTAAATGTATTATTTTCCTCCTATGGTAATATAGGCAGCCATAATCATGTGAGCTCTGAAAATGAGAGAGAAATAATTCAATTCAGCAAAATTATACTGATTGAAATGGATGTATAAAAAATATTAAACTACATTTTATAGGAAGTGTCCCTTTTGTTCATAGGAATTATGGAGAAGTTTGAATAAACTAGACAGTGTTATAGGTGTCTATAAGACATTTATAATTCTACTATTGA
The DNA here is from genome assembly GCF_009828535.3 of Hylobates moloch. NCBI lineage: Eukaryota > Metazoa > Chordata > Mammalia > Primates > Hylobatidae > Hylobates > Hylobates moloch. Next base: position 90,033,701 of record NW_026652287.1, on the reverse strand, counting down.
AGTACTACCTTGAAAAACTCAGCTCAGATAATACTGAGAATTACCTTCTCAATAATTCACAATCTTCAGAATGCAGCTGCTAAGACAAATGAAGGCACAGGATTTAGGTAAAAACCAAGATTCTCTTTTCAGCTGTGCCTCCCTGACCTATCTGGATTTAAAAAAAAAAAAAGTTATTCTTTACAAGGCATTTTGTAGCTTGACCCTTCTACATCTTTTCATATCTCACCATTGGGATATCAAAACAGTTATATGTTTATGGATTACAACATCCTTAAGAAGTACACTAACTAGCGAGCACAGAAATAATTAAAATCATGGAAAAAAGTATGAAGGAATAAGATAGATTTCCTAAAATCACAGACAAAAACAATTTCTGTTACTACACACATGAGAATCACACTTTTTTTCTGACCTCTTATTGCTGACCCCTTTTCCTAGGAATATGTGAGCCTGGGCTACAATTCTAGCATCTGAGATTGAGTGTGGAAATGGGGGAGGGAAACGAGCATTTGATCAAAGAACAAAGTGGGATTGATAGCCGGGTCCCAGATGAGACTGTGGAAAGCAAGTAGAGTGGAAACATTAAGTGTAAACAGAAGGTGGAGACTAGATATTAAGGAAGACAGATTTGGGAGGTAAAGCAAAGACATTTCCAGACATAATGAGATGCACAGCACTGGAGCCCTTTGCTCTGTGCCATAGTTGAGCCCATGGTTGGGGTGGGAACCGTGAAGCTGAGCTGTTCTTTTGCAGTAAGGATTCAATTGACTCCTTACATATGAAAATTTTAGAAAACAAAGTAGGAGAAGAGACAGCTATGAGAAGAGACAGCTGGTTGAAGTATTCCATTTTGACAAACATTTTCTGTGGTTCTGTGTCAACCTGGGGAGACACAGGTTTGTTTTTAATTTTTAAGTTCAGGAGTACATATGCAGGAAGTACAATTTGTTACATAGGTAAATGTGTGCCATGGAGGAATAAAAGTAGGAATTAAAAAGTAGGAATAAAACCATAGTTTCACAAAAAAAAAAATCCTATAAAAAAATATAATTTGCAAATAGAAAAGGAATTTGCATCTTTGAATGCTAAAAATAAATTAGGTCTCTGAATCAGTCCACGTTTAATAAATCACAATGCTATGTTGTCTGAAAAAAAGGAAAAAAAGAAAAACAAAAAGTAGTTTGAAATGAGGGTGTTTCAATTACTTCATAAAGTGCAGTTACTGCACATACGAGATTTTCCTCAGTTTCAGAAAAAAAATTAATGATTGAACCTATGAAAGGTAAGATTTTTAAAAACAAAGTAGGTGAGATTGTGCTTTCAGAAAACTAGTGAGACCATAGAGAAGTTAACGTCTAGAGGGAGCACTCTGTTGAGGCCACATGCCCAATAAAGAAGCAAGCCTTGCTCACAAGTTGAGAGCAGAAGATGCTGAAGGAGTGAGCCTTCATGACTCATTGCTATTAAGACAAACCAAATAATGAGAGAGGAGAAGGTAGGAATTCCAAAGGGCAAAAATAGATAATTTTTTTGTCAGTACAGGATTACTTGAGGATCAGAAGAGGCTTCCTTGATAGTCATTCTCTTTCAAGTTGCCAGGAGGAAGGAAAGGACCCAAGAGAGCCATGAGTAATTGTGGAACACTGGTAATAAGCCTGAGATCCAGAGAAAAAAACATAGAAGATACACTGAGAAGACCAGGAAGACTAATCTGAAAAGCATAAGCAATCCCATTGGACCAGTGGGAATCTACGAGTTTAGAATCTTGTGTTGGTTTTAGCAGAATTTGAATGGATTTGGTGTGTCTCACTTTTAGACTGAAACAAAGTGAATGAATCAAGAAAGGTTCTTAGACTTTGCTCCATTTGTATTTTTGACCAGAAAACCTATTATTAGTATTATTTTAAAAAGCTTTTGTAGATTTTCATCATCCTTATTATTTGGAATTTTAGAAAAAATCTATTTCCTTGTATGTGTGCAGCTAAACCCTTAACAACCCCCAATGGGGTTCTTTCTTCCCGAAAATACAGTGGTGGAGATGATGAAAACCCAGGCTGGGTCTCAGGCAGTGGCAAACAGGAATTAGAGTAAACAATCTTTAGCTTCATGGAAGCAAAGAAACGATAAAGGAGTCAGTCTAGGATGAAGGTAGAGCCCAGTAGGAAGTCTTTGCCTGCCTTATAACAGTCTATTCAAAAGAGGTGGCAAGTGTAATTGTTACTGGGATTTCTACTTCTTTATATAAAATCATCCATAACTTCTCCAAGCCATAGTGAGTTTTTAAAGTAGAGAAAAGTAGGTCAGGGAGTAGATCTGCTCCCATTACAAACTTTAGTCCCTATCACAGACATTCTAAACATATTTTTTACTCCAGGATCTAATAAGTCACTGGTTAAAATGTTCACTGCCCAAGAAGCAATCTCAATGGAATGCCATTTGCTGTGTCTCCCCAGGTTGACACTGAACCACAGATAATGTTTGTCAAAATGAGACACTTCAACCAGCTGTCTCTTCTCATAGCACATGTGCTCACAGTTGTCAGTGAGGAATTAAGACTGTAACAGCAGGGACAATAAGGATTAATCTTGACAGTTTAGTAAAAGGAATGCACAGTTTAGCTTTGTCCAAGTCAGGATGCCTTCCTATTTTAGAAAGAGGATGATTTCAGTTAATAAAATTTAATTTGAAACAAGTCGTGGACAAAAGAACTATAGAAGATATCTTGAGTGACAGCACACCAGGAAAACATTCAGAATTCTTGGTGACTGCTTTTCAATCAGAATGCCCAGGATTGCAATAAAGTTTTTGATGATAAACATAGGATTAGTGGAAGAAAAAATAATGCTTGGTAAAATAAAAAGTCACATAAACTTTTTGTCAGGGTTCAAAAGAACATCTGACAGATGCAGTACTTCACTATGTAACTCCATCCCTTGAAGAAGGAATATTAAGAAGGAAGAAGACAAATACTTTCTTTTACAGTCACAGTGAAATTATGCTTAAAATGACTGTTGGGATTTTCTACAAATAGAATGTTAGAATGTTTGCTTTTCCAGCTTCCTAGAAATATGGTTCTGTGATTGGAACAGATGTGCTGTTTAGCTCTTTCTCCTTGACCTTTTCACAAGTCTCGTTATTCCAATCAGGTAATGTACAGCTGTTAAAATAAATCTGCCCTCCAGGTTTAGGGAGGATGATGAGGCCTTGCACACCGAAGCTTCTGACTTTGTTTCTGGCATCATGGAACAGAGGTTAGAAACTCAGTAATCCAGAGAATATGATAAACACACCCTAATAATCTTGAAAAAAGCCAGTCAAACTCCATTCTTTCTATAAGGAGTGAGATCACCCCAAGAAGGGTGCTGTGGTTAGATGGGACATGAGCACATTAAATCTTCAGATTCCATGCAGCAAGCAGATCTGTATTTTGGGATTGACATCCAACTTTTCTGCCCAAGTGAGGCTTGTACACAGCTCCCATTATTTTTATTATGTTTTTGGTGATCTGCACAACTCTTAAACAATGAAGAAAGAAAATGTGAGTGAAGAGACACATAAGTCTCTGGTTCTCAGGTCAAAGGCTCAGCAAGCAGCTGTTCAACCCCAAGGGCCCTGCAGAGATTCCTAGCGGTCGTCCTGAGGATGAGGCTCTCGGTTTGCGTATTTGTCAGGGCACTTACATCCTGGACAGCACTCCAGTGCAAAATTGACCAAAAAATCAGGTAAGGCAAGCACTCACACACCCCATCTGGTAAAGCATCCACCCTAGAGTCTGATGTGTCTCTAGACCTGGGTATCTCCACCCCATGAAGTGTACCTGACAATTCCCCATGGACTGGAAAGACAGAATGAAGCTTATGTTTATATTTCTTTTTCTTTTTATTTATTTATTTATTTATTTTTGAGACGGAGTCTTGCTCTGTCGCCCAGGCTGGAGTGCAGTGGCGCCATCTCAGCTCACTGCAAGCTCCGCCTCCCGGGTTCACGCCATTCTCCTGCCTCAGCCTCCCGAGTAGCTGGGACTACAGGCGCCCGCCACTACGCCCGGCTAATTTTTTTGTATTTTTAGTAGAGACGGGGTTTCACCATGTTAGCCAGGATGGTCTCAATCTCCTGACCTCGTGATCCTCCTGCCTTGGCCTCCCAAATATATTTATATTTCATCACATTATTTTAAATCAACATGGTGGAACCCTGTCTATACCAAAACATACAAAAATTAGCTGGCGTGATGGCATGTGCCTATAGTCCCAGCTACTTGGGGGGCTGAGGTTGGAGGATCGCATGAATCTGGAAGGTTGTGGCTGCAGTGAGTCGTGTTCATGCCACTTCACTCCGGCCTGGACAACAAAGTGAAACCCTGTCTCAAAAAAAAAAAAAAAAAAAAAAAAAAACAGAGAAAAGAAAACCAAGAGATCAAGTTCTAGATCACAAATTGTAAAGAGCACAGATTGTAAACAGGTGAACCCCAGGCCAAGTCCAGCCTGTAAACATGATTTGTTTGGTCATAGGTCATAGGTCTTTTATAAAATTTTGAACTGGTTGTAAACATTTACAACTTGGGTGATTTTATACAGAAAATGTTTACATTTATGGCTTTTCTTTATAAAAGAAAGATCTGAAAGCATTGTACCCACATTCCTGAATAGCCATCATGGGCTGAGGACAAGTTTTGTGCTTCCTAAACAAGGAGGGCACATTGTCATTGCGTCCCTGCAAGGACTGCTGCACGCAGCTATGCTCGTTTCCATTGCTCTAGACTCACAGAGCAGCGACACAGAAAGCTGAGAGAGGTCAGGAAGGCAAACAGAAACCAAGGATGAGCAGCTCATTCTCATACCTCCTCTCCCTGACCTCATTGCTGCCATGTGCCAGGCACTGCCCTAGGAATCAGCAGCAGGAAGAATCTAAAGCAATCAGAAAAGATGAGGTGCCTGCTTCTATTGAACATATATTCTACTTGAGAAAACTGGACAATAAATCAATAAATATCAGATATCAGGGGCAATAATATCAGATATATTTCTAATGCTGTAATGAGCCAGTCACCATTCTCTCTCTTATGTGGTTTGTGTTCTTTTACACATATGAATTCCTGTAGAAACCTCATGAAAGATAAATAATTACATCCTATTTACAAATAGGAAATTGAGTTGTGGAGACAAGTAACTTTGATAAAGTCATACAACTACTCTGTGGTGGAGTAATAATTGGTCCCAGCAGTCTGGCTTCAGAAGCAAGGCATTTAACCCCCGTGCCACATCATTAAGTATCAAGCAGAGTGTTAAAATGGACAGATATAAAAGAGAGGGACTGACCAGACAGCTACTTTAGATTTGTAGATCAAGAAAAGCCTTTCTCTGGAGGTGATATTTAAGCTGAGATCTAAAGGACACAACTACGCAAAAACTAGAATAACATAGAAGGCAAAGGGAACAACTCATGTAAAGGACTAAAGTTGGAAAGAGCTTGGCTTGTTAGGGACCTGGTGACCAGCATGGCTGTAGCTTGATGGGAGGGTGAGAGGGTTAGAATTACAAAGATGATATTGAAGAGGAAAGCATAGGCCCTATTCTCTCTGGGCTTCTCATGTCCCTAGCTTAGACTTTATTTCATTTGGGAGCCACTGGAGGGTTATAGATTGAAGGGTGCCATAATTGGATTTGCATTCCAAAAACTTTGTAACCACATTTACCTGGGGTCCTTATAAACTGACCTTAATGTACATTTCTAGCTTCCTCTATTGTTTTTTCTCCTTCATACATTTTGTCTTGTAACTCCAGTATTCTAGTACCTAGTGTTGTGCTGGAAAACCAACTCTGTGGAAACAAAATCCTGTTTTGTAGCTGTAGCCAATTTCGGTGGTGTAAATACTTCCATGATAGCTCATTTCAAGCTATCAACAATTTAACAACTAACTTGTAAAATTCCTGAATATTTAACAAGCAGCTCTTGAGAGTCCATTTCAGCAGGACTCAACCCAAATATCTTGACCTTCTGAAGCTCAACAGGTCTTTACATGACATGCCTTTCAATATCCTATGTTTTTTGCCTGGAAAACCTAGCCATTCTAGAGCTGATGGTAAAAAAAAAACAGAATCTTTGGATTCAGATGGACATGGATTCAAACTTCAGCTTTATAAATCAGTCATGTGATCTTAGGAAAAGGCCCTAACTTCTCTAAACCTCTGTTATCCCATTTATAACATAGGAGTGGTAACAGTTCCTACTTCAGGGTATTGTTACACAGGAATCAAATAATATTTAAGAAGCATTCAGCAGAGTACTTGAGATATTATTTTATGTACTTCATAAGAACCTTATTTTACTCATCTACTCACTCCTGTTAGGAATTGGGGAAAGCTGTGAAGTTTGTGAAGTTTACCTTTTGGTAGCCTGTCTTTCAAGAAAGGATTCCTGCCTGAGACAGAGATATCTCTATGATGCCTTATGAGATCCACACAAAAATCTTTGCCTTTCATGTGGAAAATAATTACGAAATGATAGAAGATATATTTGATATATTATATAAGATAAATTTGATATATTATATAAAGTAAGTAGTGGCTTAAAGTATAGCATTTATTTTATAATATAGTTTTTTGATGAAAGATTTTATGACTCCAGCAGGAGACATTTCTTGCCATTGGATTTTATGCTGCTATCCTGCTAGTAAAGATTTTGTGATTTTTTTTTTCTTACAAGCAACCACTTGAGTTAGGTAACTAAGTCTTAGCCTCCTCCTGTTGGTTTTTATTCACTGGAATCCTATAGACACTTCATCTTAATGTTTAGTTGTATTGCCATGAAAAAAATAGCTTTATTCATTAACAACTAAAGGTGTTGGTTCTCATGACAGCTTTATTCTATCTTTGTGACTTTGTTTAACTTCCAAACTCTCTGAGACTTCCCACATTGGAATGAATACAGAGTCTATATCTGCTCTAAAATTCAATGGTTATATATTTTAAAATATTTATAAACCCCAAAAGCACCTCCAAAGCCAACAGGAAAAAATACATTTGGCACTATTCTTCTGAGATTACTATAAACTGAGGCCTCTACAGCAAATCAAAGGAGAGTATTGAGGCAATTGTATGAATAATTAAAAAGCAAAATAAAATAAAGCAAAACAAGAGCTTGCATTTCTAAAGGTATCAGAATTCATGTAATTTATAGTCTTATTTAGAAATCAGTAGAACTACTATGTGTTCTGTACTCATGTTTAAGAAATCATCAAAGTGGCATTTTCCTTTAAATTCAGGTTTTTAGGGGAGATCCTATATCAAAATCTTGCTTACAGAAATAGGACAATATCAAGTCAAACGTGTATAAAAGCAATCCAGGTCTACTTGTTAATTTACTAGTCAAATTTTAAAAGATATTTAAGAATACTAGAAATAAATCCATCAGATCAGATGACTGTATTCTATCATTCCTTTAAATGTATTCTGCCCTTGGCCGCGTATGGTGACTCATACCTGTAATCCTAGTACTTTGGGAGGCTGAGGCAGGAGGATCACTTGAGGACAAGAATTCAAGACCAGCCTGGACAACAAAGTAAGACCCTGTCTCTATAAAAATTTAAAAAATAAAATAAACTGTTAAAAATGTATTGTATTCTAATCAGTGTATTTATGAATCTAAAACCTCATATGAGTGCCTGCCTTAAAGTATGCATCCAATGTACCCCAATATTTTTAACTCAAAGATTGATGTTGCAATGTTCTAAATTATCTCTATATATTGCCAACACATTTAGTTAGAAAAGCTGTTAGTTAGTTCCTGAAAGCTAATATGCAGGGTATAATGTTCCCTGTGCAGTGTAACCAATGAGGCCAGTGGTATTTGAACTGCTATAGTGGTTGTATATCTCTATTCAGCAAAGCAGGGCTTGAATCCAGAGATTGCAGCTTACTATTAAGTATTTTATATCAGCTGGTGAAATATCCATGACCAGGATCAAAGGAATTTTATACCTGCAAATATTTCAGGCGGCAATAAGTAATAAGCCCCCAACATTGCTTGTTGTCTCCAATTGCTAACTCAGAAATAAATTATAAAATATAATTTCTGGCATGTTTCACAGCTCTGGCAGTAGCAAATCTGCATTATGGAACATGGCAATTTAAATTATCAATCACATTTTTCTTTATTGGGCCTTTCACATCTATGATTAGTTCAAGAATAAGAACTATCAAAATTGAAAGAGAATTTTAAAATGTTTAGAGTTTAAAATCTTGCATATTGAAAAGCACATGCCCATAAAGCAGGGACAAATGATTTAATAAATCCCCCATCCATATTTTTTCACTTGCATTATTTCTCTTATTCTGTAATTCCTAAAAGATGAAAATTATCTTTTAGATTCTCTGAAACTTGCAACATCTCCCAGGACAGCGTCTTCACAGTCCCAGCTGACTCTTTTTTTTTTTTTTTTTTTTTTTTTGAGACGGAGTCTTGCTCTGTCGCCCAGGCTGGAGTGCAGTGGCGCAATCTCGGCTCACTGCAAGCTCCGTCTCCCGGGTTTACGCCATTCTCCTGCCTCAGCCTCTCCGAGTAGCTGGGACTACAGGCGCCCGCCACCACGCCCGGCTAATTTTTTGTATTTTTAGTAGAGACGGGGTTTCACCGTGGTCTCGATCTCCTGACCTCATGATCCGCCCGCCTCGGCCTCCCAAAGTGCTGGGATTACAAGCGTGAGCCACCGCGCCCGGCCCAGCTGACTCTTATATGTTGATTTTAGAGTTAGTTCATTAATTAAGCACTAGGCTCATCTGAAGTGCACAGCAATTAGGATGCCAAGGACCACTTTATGGAGATGCAAGTGCATGAGTACATCTGTAACATATTCTTGTCTGGATTCCTGAAAAGTATAGAATCTTCTTTAAAAAGAAAAACATTTTTTTTTTCTCACATTGTTGCCTTGATGCTCTATTGATCAACTAAGAGAATTAAATGATTCATGTTGCTGGAAACTCTGCTAAATATGGCTGGCTGCTTTTCTATCCAGAAAAGTCCACAGAGGCCATGAAAGGCTGCTCTGATGTATCCAGGCACTTTTCCACAAGAGGGTGAGAAAACTCCACCCATCTCATAGAAAGGCTCAACTTGGCCTTGGGGTGGCACTGGACCCCAGATGGATTTAGCAATGAGACCAGAATAGCCACTACAAGCCTTTGAACAGGCCCCAGCTATACCTGTTGCCACGGGTGAACCGGAAAACCCATATAACTGAGGTCTTCCGGTGTTTTGACATGCTCTCCTCAGGCTTTACGGGAGAGGTGTGACTCAGCTGTGAGCCATGGCTGGGCCTTCCTCAATCCTAAGGGAAGAATCAAAGAGAGAGAACTGAATGTTTGCTGATGCAACTGCCATCTGCCACCGTTAAGTCTTATGGTGACAGAGTGCACGTTAATGCCAGATAGACTGAGAACACACACCATCTGTTCATTGCCCTGAAATAAAATTAACTAGGTCATCTGGATTTGGAAGCCTGTCTGGAATTGTTGACATCTATTCCCAACCTTGAGGATGGAAACTTTTCCCCTTCTTACATCATTCAAATTATCCAGATAAATATTTTCACTCTAATCCTCCTAGTGGAGAAAGTAAAGTTAATAGATAACATATTGATAACAATTTACGTGTTACCAACGAATAAAGAATTCTCTAGCCCCTACATTATTATATTTGTAAGCAATAATATTAAAAATTGCTATCCAACTGAATCCTTTCTACAAGGAAAAATGTATAATAAATTTAATTTCAAGAAGAATGTGCAAACTCTGCGTGGCCTTCAGTCTTTGTTGACGAGCTAATGAGATGCAAATTTCTTGGTTTCCAGGCATTCAGACTAAAAAGGAGAAGTAAAGAGCTGTAAAACATTTTGCTGCTGTTTACTAAAAGATCATAGGACTGTGGCAACTAAATCTTGGAAATGACTGAAGGAGTGGTAAAAATATTTTTTTCTTCAAAAGAGTGGTGCAAAAAAGCGCTAATTCCATTTCTGCACAGAAAAACCTGCCTGTGATCTCCCTACTCAGTATCTCACCTTCCAATCAACCCCTCTTATTCTCTTCTCATATTTTTCAGTCTAGTATTGGTCCCGGTCAGTACTGGTGTAGTAGTCAATTTCAGATGGAAAGACGATACAGGAAAGGAAATAGAATAAATTATTACTTTTAGTTCTTTATGCTAGCACTTAACGGAAATATAGCTTTCTTAAAGAATGCTCTTTGAAAGTTTCTATTTCCAAGAGTCAATCTAAATTAAATTACAAGAGAAGTTACTGCTTTTAAGAGTTATGGGTATCAATAACAGGAAATAACACAGTTCATTTAGACAAACTATAATGTGCTGGCTTGAAATAAATCTAGTGAAGCTATCCTTAGGTCCCAAGAGAGTCAAGTTTTAAAACGACTTTCCATGAGCTGGATTATTGACTAACCTCAGTTACTGGCAATATCTGGGAGCAGAAATTTCTCTAGCCTCTGCTTATGCCTTAAATTTTTAGTAATTTGAAGAGAATATGTCCTCAGCCAATTCCTAAATTCATAATGAGCGATTATATGGTCACCATTAAATTTATAGTTTTGAAAAAGCAAGGAGATATACAGTGTAGTGCCTTGTGTTTATATCTAGTTAGATAAATAAGATAAAAACTACGCATAAAAATATGACAAAAATACCAAATTATGTGAAATGTGCCAAAGAAAAGGCACCCTGACTCTGCAATCTAAAGTAGGCCCCCAATATTCTTTCACAGGATACCTTATATTTCCCCTTCATAGTTTCAACCACTGTCTATATAGTATTTATTTCTAGTTTCTCTTAATATATGTGTCCCTACCTCACACCCATTCCTATGAGCTTCATGAGGATAGGTACTATATAGGATTGTATTCATTGCTTAATTCTAGTGCCTTAAACAGTGGCTGAAATATAGTGAGTGTTCTATATTTGGTGAATCAATTTTTGAAATACACCATATTCATGGTCTAGTGGGATATAATAAAACTTAAACAGATTATAGTAACTTCCCCTCCTTCACTGACTTATTTATTTATTCAACAAGTTTGTTGAGCAGATGCCATGTCAATCTTGCCTTTAGTGATATAGATATATATTATGAATAAAATGCATAAAACTACTTGCCACGTGGATCTCACAGTGGAGAAGATCATTATTAATCAGACTCTAAAAGTACATAATTATAGGTAAACATATAATTGTAAAATGTAATGGTATTAAGGACTAAAATAATAATGGAGATTTGACATACTCTTAGGGATTAGGGAATGGAGAAGGAATACATGCATGTACATAAGCAAGGAAATTATGATTTTTAGGAATAAGAGACCAACGGAGAAGAAACAACACATGTTTCATCCAAGTCTCACAGAAAGTAGAGCTGGTATTGGGTGTTAATTCCTCTTGTCCTTCACAGCACAATTATGTACAAGCACAGAGGCTTCTAATGTTGCTTGAAGTTAATAGGCGAACAGTTGAATGTTGTAATTCTCAAGATGTATCGTTTTCAAATAACTTGAGCATTAATTAGGTCTTTCAATTTTTAAATTTTACTTTTTAAAATTTGTTACTTTTCTAATTAAATATATTTACATTATGTCATGTTCATTTTTGCAACTATTCAATATAGCATAGATTATACTTTGGATGCTTAAGAAGCATCAAGAGTGAAAATTTCTTTAAGAAATTAATTTTATATCTCTTTTTAAAACTGCAGAAATAAAAGCAACCACAAAATATACTGCAGGAAGGAAAGTAAAATTAACAGAATCAAATTGTTTCTAAATAAACTACTGTTAAAGATTTTTCCAGGAGAGAATCTCGCTCTTTAAAAAAATTACCATGTAGAGATAATGGTAGAATTTTATTCCATGAATGATATGTTTATTTATTACATATTCATTAAATATTTAGTAGAGGGGATTAAATCGGGAAATATTTCCATTTAAAAGCTACTTATTTATAGAGTTACTATTATTATTTCAAAAGGCAGCATGTCAAAAATTACAGCAAAAAAAAAAAATGAGTATGTTTATTTGGAAGCCAGACCCACACACTATCAAAGCCAATAAAATTGGGCAATGACCACAAACTCAGTTTCAAAGCTGAGATTCTGAGTGCTTGGGTTGTGGCAGTTATGATTTCCTGAATAAGACTTTGTGCTGGGTCCAGAATTCACTCTCTCTGACCTTCAGCCAAGAAAGGAAGTAGCGTGGGTGACCACGTTTAACACTTGCTCTGGGGATTTCTCTCTAGCCAAAGCTAAAAGGAGGCTATAACTGGGTAGTCAGGCCTGTCCTTAGCACATTCTGTATTTAGATGGCTTACTTAAACCCATTAACAGCAATATGACCCTGCCCTATGCCCCTACAGACTTCCGAAAAGAAAAAGAAAAAAAAAACAAAAAACACTGGGGCTGGGTGTTGGCTATGGAGCCAACACAAAGAGGGATAAAGAGGGGATGAGAGGGAGGAAGGAAAAGAGGCCTTATTTATGTCTATGGGATTGGGAATCAAATAGACCAGAATTAAAACTCCAGCTCTTCTGTTTACTAGTGGTTTACTTCTAGTTAAATTGCATGCCCAGTCTGAACTTCAGGTTTTTAGTTGCAGAAAGTATATACAGCAGTCACTACTTTAGAAAGTGGTTTTCAGTACCTGGCAGAGAGGAAACACTCAATAAATCGTCATTTTTGTTAATGCTGTTATTATTGCTTTTGTTATGTCATCTACAGAAGGGGGAAAAGGGATAAAATGCTGTTTCATGGGAGGCTTCAAACATGCCGTTGTGTGTGTGTGTGTGTGTGTGTGTGTGTGTGTGTGTGTGTGTATGCCACCTCTAAACCACCAGTGTTCACCTCAATTAACCCTCTCAAATTTTAATTTGGATCCTTCAGGTAAAAAGCAAAGGAGCTATTCAGCACAGAAAAGGTTGAGCAATCTGCTCTAGGACTAATCTTCCCGACAGGCACTCCCATAGATGAACTGTTTCCCATCAGATAGTTGCCAGGCATGCCCCAAACGTTTTTATTTCTTAAAGTAATTTGAGTAGGTTCCTTGGGGGAGATACATTTTTAAAAAACCTTTTTTAACTAAGGCAATCCTTGCTCTCCAGATAGTTTTAATACACCTTTGTAAAGAGCTCTTAAAAGCTCTAACCAGTTCATCAGAACGAAGATAAGTGCAGCTAAAACACATCATACCAAATAAATAAATAAAAGCAACATGAACAGAGAAAAAAACAAGTTCTTAACAGTGCAGCTTGAAAATTAATTATAGCACTACATAGAAAATAAAAATAACCTGGATACACAATTTCCTTCCAAAATAAAATTTTGCGTATTGGACACAAAGTCACATGCTTCTGAGAAATGGGGGAGTTTTATTATTTCCTATGAAATTGACAAGATACACCAAGATATTTGCTTTTTTGATATCAGTGTACTGTGCTTCCAGGGAAGTTTTCTAAAAAGATATATTTTAAACCTAAAAAGCTATTCTTATTTTTTGTATTTAAAAAAATGCACTTTCTCTGACAAGTGAGTAAAAAGGATATTCCCAAAAAAAACCCAAGAAGAAAGGAAGATAAGTTTTACCCTCACAGAAGGAATGAAATTCACAATACGGAGGCATAGGGCAAGAATTTACATCTTCCTGTCATTTTGAATTTGTCAAAGAGGGGGAAGAAAACCAACTTCAGCTGTTAACATCAACTTCCCTCATCTTCCTATAAGTTTTTGAAAAGACCTATTTCATAGAACGTCTCTTTACTACTATTTCAAATTGAAGGTTTGTGCTGAGAGAGTTTCCTTTTGGGATTCAGACAGCTCCCCAAATACAATATACCTCACAAAGTCTCAGGTATTGACCAAAGGAGACTATATGTCTTTCTTAATCCTGCTTTAGCTAGAACTGTTGTCCTAGAGTGTTCCCTACTACACAATACTGTGTCCTTATATGGTAGGAATGATCACTATCCTTATGTTACACCACTATTTCATGCATGTACTCATTTACTCAACCAGTCTTACTAAGCATATACTATGTTCCGGGAACTGTGCATATTAAGTAGATGGTTGTTGTAGCTATGGGAATAATAATAAAACAGTGTAGTGATGATGACTTATTTTGATTAAAATACTAGTAGAATTTGCTAATGGATTTTACATGGTGATTAAGAGGGAAGAGAGTTATCAAGAATGATTTCTACACATTTTGCATGAGGGATAGGTAGCAGTATCATTACTTCAAATGTAGAATGCCACCAGAAGGGAGTGGGCTTGAGTGTTTGGGAAAACAGAAGTCCTGTTTTGTACCTGCTAAACTTGACCTGTTAGGTAAATAGGCTTGTATGTCTAGTAGGCAGTTGGATAAATGACTAATGTGCTTATAGGATATTCAGGGTTAGAAAGATAAATTTGGGAATCCTTTGCCTATAGATAGTGTTAAAAGCCATGAAATGATATAAGATCATACAAGGTGAGAGTTTACAAAGGAAAATGAGGAGGATCCAGAATTGAGCCCTGGGACACAACGTTAAGAGAAAAAAGAGGCAGTGGTGGAGAATAAGAAAGTGGTGGTTGTAAAGTAAAAAGATAATCAGGCAAGTGTTGTCCCAAAAATCAGTTGAACAAAGTACATCAAGAAGGTTAGCTGTGACAAATACTGATGGCTTTGTGGTAGACGAAGAATAGGGCACAGACTTGACCACTGGATATCATTGGATTGGACAAGAGGTAGTTGCTGAAGAGTATGTGGAAAGTGTTTTCAGTGGCGGTGGTACACACCTCTTAATTAAACTGCTTCCTTATGATCATCCTACAGATTAGATCATGGATACACAGAACACAGAACATGAATCTTACTCATCACCGTATTCCTAGAGCTTAGCACTGTGCCTGACACATAACAGATCCTCAATAAATACTTGTTGAACATTGAATATTGGCCTTGATCAATACTTATTTCACACCCTGCCCCCAAGTGCCTTGTGTTTTCCTTCACAGATGGCACACCTCTAAAAGGCAGACATGGCACCATGTGCATCTGTCTTACGCATTCCTAGAACATTTACCCTCTCTATTAGATGTTTAATAAAGTGTCTATAATAAAGGTGAAGGAATATGGTGGCTTAGTTCTGAATTACAGAAAGAATTACCATTCTCCCATGAAGAATAAGCAGGAGAGCAGATTGATGAAGTCAGGGGAGGTTTTAACAAATGGTCACAAATTCTTTAACACTTCTCTCAAGAGGTGGAGTCCAATTCCCTTCCCTTTGAATGTGGGTTGATATTAGCAGTAAATTGCAGAGGCAGTATCTCTGCTTGACTTCCAAGACTAGGTCACAAAAGATAATATGGTTTCTGCTTGGCTCAATCTCTCTCTCTCTCTCTCTCTCTCTCTCTCTCTCCCTTGCTTTCTCAGGATTCACACTTTGAACACTGACATGAAATGTCTATCCTATAGCTGCCATGATGGAGGAACCACATGGAGAGCACCTAAAGAGAGAGAGATAACCAAGGAACCACAATTGTACCCAGACCATGTGCCAGACATGCGAGAGAGGAAGCCTCAGCTACTATCTTACGACTATCATGTGGGGGATTCTGAGGGAGAACAACCTGGCTGAACCTAGTCAAATCCTAGAACTATCAATGACTGTAAAAATTGTTTAATGCCACTAAGTTTAAGTTGGTTTGTTACATGTTAGTGAATAATGAACAGGTAACAGTGCGTTTATTCTGCCAGCAAAGAAATAGGCTCAAACAGCAAAAGTTACTTTCTGACTGTCCTAAAAAAATGTTTATAGAAAAGACGAGATTAGAAGAGCTACTTGAATGGCCTCTATGACTTTTTATTGAGAAAACAGATTCCTGGCCTAACCAGAAGACTAGTATTTTGAGATAGGTCATACCCCAAAGGTCAATTCCAAGTTTGAAGACTATCAAGGATAGCATCTCAGAATAGTTCTTTCATCTCATTTTGCTACCGAAGTCCACAAACAAATAACACAAAAGGTATTTGGCAATCAATGAAACACAGTAGTGTAGAAGTCACAGTTTTTCTTGCTTCTCTTCCTCTTTCTGATGGTACACTTTAAGTTTACTAGTATAAGCACACTTCAGAAAGTAAGGAATGCACCAGGTAACAGGAGCCCGTAACTGCAGGCTGCTGCTTTTCATTCCCCTTTAATCAGGTGAACAGTAAATGAGGAAAAGGTTAATACTTGAGCAACTTCATTATTATCATAATCAAGTTTTACTTAAGCTATGTTGCCTGGAACCAAGACTGGATGCCAGATTTATGATTTCTTGTTTTGCCACAGTTACATAATCCAATTATATAACACTTATAAATCATCTTATGCAAAAAAAAAAAAAAAAAAAAGATAAAGTTTCCCTACTCATTGCACCACTGGGCTGACTAGATAGAGGCTTCAGTAAAGCCGTCTCTTCACAACCAATCACATCTTTATCTGATAGTTTCCATGCTCATCCTGGACAAGACTCCAGCACTCTTATCAACTGGAAAGTAACTGTACTTTTTGACGGGCCTTTTAACACATGTGTCCTTCTGAGTCAGAAAGACCTCTCCCCTCTCACATTCCCCCACATGCCTTTTCCAGCTACATAAAATTAACCATAAATCATTATCTCCTCAGATGACTTACACCCAACATCTAAATTTTATTGTTTCGTGTTTTCTAAATGTCTTACATATATGGAGCAATGACATAATGTCTTTCTTCGCTTCTATTTTCTGTTATTTGAGATTATAAACCTCTAGATGGCAAGGTCAAAGTCTGTTAAATTTGTTCTTGAAATGGAGTGATATGAAACCCTATTAAAATCATGCTTTAATAATAATTATTTAGGAATAATAATGCCTATCTGTCCTTTCTAATTAAAAAATTCAATCACTACATTGAAGTCTTTCTCATACTGTTTTACAATCTCTCCGCTCTTCAGTATTTAAATTTCACCAATTAATTTTGAGTCCTATAACCCTTTTTCTAAAGGGAGTCTTTTCTACGTAAGACATGGTAGCTCTGCTAAATTGGTCCTCCTTTGCCTTTTCCTACCAAATGAATGCAGCAATATAGGAATAAATCAGAGTCTATAGAGAACCACAAAAGAAAACTAATCATCTATACTTAATGATTTAAAGGAATGGACAAGAAAATTAAGAATGAAACAAGACAAAACTTCCCTACGAGACATGTACATCCTACTTCACACTGGCTGTTGGAAAATGACACCCATTCGGTTAAAATAAATAGTAATAAGAGAAATCAATTGTATACTTTGTAGTTTTTAAATTCACTGCCACTTTGTATTCCTGGGACTCACTCACTGATTCCACTGGCCTTTGCTAGGGGTACATGGTTGCTTTGGACAGAACTCTGAACATACTTGTTTGTATCCTAAGGGCTGGCCCATTAGACTGCTTGGTGAACTGTGGTGAGCAAACAGAATTGTTTTCCACCAATTCTGTTTTCAGCAAAGAATTCTTTTTAATTCTCCTGTCCTGTGTTCTGCCAAAATTCTTAAAATACTGTTCATGGAGATTTTTTTGTTACCCGCCTTGGAGCCCAGATGTAGGAACCAAGCCAGTGCAGCTGGTGAAACTTGGCTGAGTCTCACAGATAATTCAGTGTTTCAACAGTCTTTCTTTTTTTACATTGTTATTATTTTGGAAAATTTGGGAGTAAATGGTTTTATATGTGCAGGTTGAGGCACCAGAATTCATATAGGCTAAAGATCTCCTATCACTCTTTCACAGAATTTCATCAAACTGGGCAAATATAAAAAATCAAATCTCCTCCCTCTTCAAATCCTGTACCTTGAATTAAAGAGACTGAATTTTCAGGGGAGGATGGGGAAAGGAGAACATTTTCCTGTTGCTTGATCTTTTCTTTTTCAAAAGACTTAATGTCATGAATATAAACACATTATACCCAAAAGTAAAATTTTAAAAGCAAAAGAATTTTAGGAGCAAGAAATACTCATTCAGAAATTCTGATAGAAAACCCAGTGATGCTCTAGGGCAATGAAAGTGATTTTACACTAGACTTTACTTCTGCTAAATTCTGGCACCACATTTACTACTTACAAAGCAATTGCATTTTAGCTGACACCATATTATATTGATATGACATGAACATAATATTAATCTCTCTGACCTACATTCCAATTTTCATTCTTCCATGGAATAGGATAATAATAATAGCAACTACTGGTGAAGTGCTTACTGAATTGTATTATGTGTGTTACATGGATTAACTCATTTAATTCTCTCCATAAATGAATGGGGGAGGTGCAAGTACTATGCCTAGCTATCCATAAGGAATCTACAACCTACACAAATTAGTGGTTTATCCAAGAACTCAAAGCCAGTTAATGGCAGAGCTGAGATTTGAGCCTAAGTCATCTAATTCCTGAGCCTGGATCAGAAATGCTATATTGTGCCACATTTTCAAGGAAGAGGTGGAGTCACTGCTAAATACAAGCAACTGCACATAACCATGGCTGTGCACACAGGAGTGTGTTTGGTTTTGAACGTTACCCACCAATATGTTGGATAGAAAGAGCGTAATGGAAAGAGCTTAAGAACTGACTACTCAACTATGCTGTGAATTCTTTCTCTCCTCGCGGAAAATTGACTGTTTGTTTTGCTCTTTCTGTGCAGACTGACTAGCTAATCTGATAAATAAATAAAAGAAAATGGTATAAATGACTCATAATTACTTGATATGTATCCTTTCCTGACTCATGTATGTTTTATTAGAAATCACCAGGGCCTTCATCTCAAGGGCTGAGTAACGTGAGAAACTCCAGAATCGGGATGCAGTGCAGAGCAACTCTCGCCCAGGAGATATTTCACTACCCTTCAAATCTATACCTTTTTATGTTAAGAGATACTCTACTTGTGAAAATCATTAACCTTTTGGACAAGTCACCAAAACTTCCTTACAATTGTTGATTTTAGAATTCTCCAGTTTTTTTCTTCTCTCTATATGTTTAATGACTCAACCATAGCATTAAATATGAAATAGGGTACTTGAGCTTATTTGTTTCTAAAACCTCTTTTGTTTCTAGAATAATTTAAAACTTCCTTCTAATTCTCCCTGAATTCTAATAACATAATATTTGCACAAGTGAAGTTGGTTTCAAAACTTAAAAAGCTATAAGCCCCATATAGAAAAAAGCAGCATTCTATTAGGAATACATGCTGATATTAGCTAAAAGTTCTCATACTGTATCAAATTTTCCAGGCCATATGGTAATGTAAAGAAAGGCATATGAAGATAATGTTTCTTATGTCAAATAGCTTTCGTGATTAAAATATATATAATTATGAACTCTCTCCTGAGGATCTGAAGGGTATTTAAAAATAGCATCAGTAGGTCTCTCCCTTAAATGAATTAGGCATGGTCCCATCAGGAAGCAAGCTTCCTTTCAAGCTTATAACTGTAACTTGGGCAAACAAACACAACATAAAAACAAAGAAAAGAGAAGAGAAGGGGAAAGTCAGAAATTTAAGAAAGGAAAAAATGTAAAGCTATTTTCGAATACCTCTTCCAATATGGACTATTTTGCACACCACGTTGTTATTGCAAAAGCCATTAGCGTTATGGTATGTCCTGAGATTCGTGTCAGATAATAAACACTCAAGTTGGAACTGGAAATATTGTTATAACATCATAAAATCATCATCATATGACACTCAAACATTAGTGAACACATCATGAAATAATCACAATTTGCAACTGAAGCCTTTTCCCATTTTGCAAGAGAAGTTGGCAAAGCTTGGGTCCGACAGCACTATTTTTCAGGGGGAACTTGGGAAAACAACTGTAGTAAGCAATAGAGGAAGGGTCACGGCATCCATTTAAATGCATGACTTTGGATCATAATTAGAATCTCACATCTTTCTGGCTTTTAGTCAATAACTTTGTACTCATGTGATATAAAACATGTGGCAAAAATTTCACCAATGTTCATAAAAAGCAAATATCTTTAAGTACTTGAAGAACTCAAGCATTGTACATTAATGTTTGACATTGTTGGTGTGCTGCACCCATTAACTCGTCATTTAGCATTAGGTATATCTCCTAATGCTATCCCTCCCTCCTCCCCCCATCCCACAACAGGCCCCTGTGTGTGATGTTCCCCTTCCGGTGTCCAAGTGTTCTCGTTGTTCAATTCTCACCTATGAGTGACAACATGCGGTGTTTGGTTTTTGTCTTTGTGATAGTTTGCTGAGAATGATGGTTGCTAGCTTCATCCATGTCCCTACAAAGGACATGAATTCATCCTTTTTTATGGCTGCATAGTATTCCATGGTGTATATGTGTCACATTTTCTTAATTCAGTCTATCATTGATGGACATTTGAGTTGGTTCCAAGTCTTTGCTATTGTGAATAGTGCTGCAGTAAACATGTGTGTATTGTCTTTATAGCAGCACGATTTATAATCCTTTGGGTATATACCCAGTAATGGGATGGCTGGGTCAAATGGTATTTCTAGTTCTAGATCCCTGAGGAATCGCCACACTGACTTCCACAATGGTTGAACTAGTTTACAGTCCCACCAACAGTGTAAAAGTGTTCCTATTTCTCCACATCCTCTGCAGCACCTGTTGTTTCCTGACTTTTTAATGATCACCATTCTAACTGGTATGAGATGGTATCTCATTGTGGTTTTGATTTGCATTTATCTGATGGCCAGTGATGATGAGCATTTTTTCATGTGTCTGTTGGCTTCATAAATGTCTTCTTTTGAGAAGTGTTTGTTCGCCCACTTGTTGACATGGAACATGTATTCATAGGTAACAAACCTGCAATGTTGTGCACATGTACCCCAGAACTTAAAGTATAATACAAAAAATATATATACATATATATATAAAGAATGTTTATTTGACTTTTACATATGCCTTCCAGCCTGATTTCTATAATTAATATAGGTACTATTTTGACCTTTCTCTTTATTCCTTTTTTATGTGCTTGATTCTCTCAGCCAAGACACCAAATAGGAGGTTGCTGAGCCCACTGCTAAAAAAACACCTGTCTTCCCCAGCTGGGGTCAAAGTAGATTGAGAATCTGATGCCAGACACTGGGCCAAGTGTGTTCTATGCATGATCCTCATTTATTCCTCACAATAGCACTATAAGGGTGATGCAATACTTATTCCCATGTTGGAGAAGAAGAAATTCAAGTTTAGATAGATTAACACACTTCCCAAGATTGCAGTGAAAGAGTTGACCTTTAAACCCATATCCAATCCTGGGACCATAAATGTTAACCACTATGCTACATGGATATACTGAAATCCTCACTAGAATAAAATTAGCTGAAACTATCAGGAGAATCAGGGAATGAATACACACCAGTCCATCCTGTACCAGGATTCACGAAATAATAGATGGCATTATTAAAGAGGCCCAACACAACAAAGAATGAAGCTCAAGGAGAATGACTGATAGCTACTTTGATTATAATGGTGAACATTTTGTTCTACCTCTTGGTCAAAATTCAGAAAGCTGGCTGCTTTTACTAGACTTGAAACAAGCAAGTTCAAAATGTCATCTATTTTGTAAGCCCTAAAGCACAGAGGAGGTAGAAAGCAGAAATAAAATTATCTGTAACACATTGCAGTCAGGTGAGTGACATTATATCATCTGTAAGTTATTTTGCCTATTCTTTTTTTTAATAAAATGTATTCTAATCAGATAAAAAGATCTGATTTCCAACTAGGATGACCTAATACCTGTACTGTTCTGTCATCTACAAAAATGACACAACACTAGCTTAGCTTTACCTTAAGCAAACAAAAATGTGTCTGGCAAGAAATAGTAAATTTGAACTACTTTAGTTCTCAAAATAAGATGATGCCATTTTACTTCTCTTCTTTCCTTTCCACCTGCTTAGTTTATCTCAGATATTCTAGACTGTCCTTTCCCTAATTACCTACTATTAGAAAAAAAAAGGGGAGGAGACTTCTTCCCCTTCCTACCACTGTCTTTTCTTGATCACTTTTCAATAATTTTGTGGGTATATTAAATAAGAACAGAGATAGATGAGGGGGGGTAAAAGTCCATTTGATGTTAATGGAGTTTCGGTTTACTCAAAATAATTCTCTAATTTTTGTTGTTGTTGCTGATCACACTGACACTGTAAACCTTAGAAGTAAGGATGAGTTGAGTTGAAATAGATGAAAAAGAAACCGTGTATGTATGTGATTTCCTTAGGAAATGATGTATACTTAAGCATGGTTAAAATAGTCACAGGGAAACTGGCACAACATTAGATAATACTATTACAATCACTATTTAGTAATATGGGGCTCTTGTTAAGAGCTAAAAATATTTCTGGGAATGTTTTTTTCATTCAGTACCCTTAGACTGCAAACCTTTCATAAGCATCATTAGATATTTGTTTTTCTGCCTGTTTCAAAAGAGAAAAAAATACATTTTCAATTATTTGGAATGTTTTCTATAAATTAAAAAATGTTCAGAATTTTTTCAAAAAAAAGTATGGCACATTTTTTAAAGTTTATTATGCTTCATAAAGTAACTAATATAAAATAATTTTCTCTTGAAAAGGCATAATTAATTATTCTAAACTTTTATGAAATGCCAACAAAATTAGGGCAATGTGAGAAAAAGGGAAATAAAAAAAATCAATCTCCTTATAATACCTAATTTGTCTATTCTTTGTCAATACAAATTACAAAATCTAGTTTTCCACAAAAGTGTGAAGTCAATCAATACATTGGGGCAAGCAGTTTATTTCAATGTTTATTTCACATTTAAAATTAATTGTGCATCTCTTTATTTCATAAATGAATGCCTTAAGTTGGTTTTCCTGGGAAACATGTCAAGACTCTGAGACAGACATGTGCATGCAGGAGTTCATGGTGGGGACTCAGGAGCAATACTTGCCAAGGAGTGAGGGAAGCAGGATTAGGCAGAGGAAGAGGCTGAACTGTGAGGAGTTGCCACAGAGACTTCAGTCAA
The DNA here is from genome assembly GCF_009828535.3 of Hylobates moloch. Classification (NCBI taxonomy): domain Eukaryota; kingdom Metazoa; phylum Chordata; class Mammalia; order Primates; family Hylobatidae; genus Hylobates; species Hylobates moloch. Next base: position 90,010,645 of record NW_026652287.1, on the reverse strand, counting down.
TCTCACTGAGTGGTGAGAAAGAGATGTTTCTACACTAAACAGTCACTGGAAGCAGACTGTCCGCCAAAAGTGGACATCCCCTTATGAGAGATGGTTCCTTTTGGCTAAGGTCAGTTCCAAAAGGGGTCTCAGTTGTGAAATGCCTGTCAATAGTCAACACTCCAGGCTGCTGAGAGAATGAATCCCTCGCCGGTGAGAGAGGTTTCAGGGGAAAAGCTCTATACCATCCATCCCCTATCCACTACAATGAAAGGTAATGACTAATAAGGGGTGGGATAATTTGCTTCATTTTCTAAATGCCATAATTCTAAGCAAATTTTGATGCTAATGAGGAAGTTTCTATTAGTCTGTTTTCACGCTGCTGATAAAGACATACCCGAGACTGGGTAATTTATAAAGAAAAAAAGTTTTAATGGACTCACAGTTCCACATGGCTGGGAAAGCCTCATAATCATGGTAGAGGGCAAAAAGCACAGCTTACATGGCAGCAGGCAAGACAGAATGAGAGCCAAGTGAAAGGGGAAACCCCTTATAAAACCATCAGATCTCGTGAGACTTATTCACTACCATGAGAACAGTATGGGGGAAACTGCCCCTATTATTCAATTGTCCGTCTCATGCAATGGGAATTATGACAGCCACAATTCAAGATGAGATTTGGGTGGGGACACAGCCAAAACATATCAAAGATAGTACTTTAAGGATTATATACTTTAAAATTATGTACTTAAAGAGAAACATGATAGATTGGTATTTTCTTTTGTTTTTTGCCCAAAATAATGTTCAATGTTATCAACAGGGGAACTATATAGCATAAGAATCAGAGAATAGCTTTGTGCTACTCTTTTATACCTAAAGCATTGTCTATTTACTTGGCCAAGGTTTGATTTCAACGATTTCTATTACCTTTATTGAGCACTTAACAAAATGCCAGGAATAATGCTAGGAATGAGAATTAGAGAGACAAAGAAAAGCTTTGTTTTCTGGAGTTCACTGTCTAGTGGAACAAAATACAATTGAACAGAAAATTGCAAGCCGACATGACAAGTGCTTTGATAGAGGTGTCTTATGGTGCTCAGGTTGAGGAGGACCACCCAGACTAGACTAGGCTGTGTTTCAATCATATTACCTTGGATGAGAGATGCTGAAGCCAGAGCTAGTCAACAGGCAGAAAGTGGGAGGGAATCATAAGCAAGTCCCTTTTATTTTTTTGTGGTTTCTGCAGGAACAAAAGGGGAAGGAGGGCAAGAAAGCTTAGCATTGGCTTATTATTATTTTTTCTTTTTTGAGACGGAGTCTCACTCTGTTGCCCAGTCTGGAGTCCAGTGGGGCTACCTCGGCTCACTGCAAGCTCCGCCTCCCAGGTTCATGCCTTTCTCCTGCCTCAGCCTCCCGAGTACCTGGGACTACAGGTGCCTGCCACCATGACTGGCTAATGTTTTTTTGTATTTTTAGTAGAGATGGGGTTTCACCATGTTAGCCAGGATGGTCTTGATCTCCTGACCTCGTGATCCGCCTGCCTCAGCCTCCCAAAGTGCTGGGATTACAGGCATGAGCCACTGCGCCTGGCCAGCATTGGCTTATTTTTAAATGTTCAGTGAGCTCTGGGACATTGACTTTGTCCTTGTGTATTAGTCAGGCTTACCCAAAGAAACAGAACCAATAGGGTATATATAGGTATAGATATATAAGAAGGGCTTTATTATGGAAATTGTCTCACACAACTATGGAGGCTGAGAAGTCCTGGAATCTGCCATCTGTAATTTGGACAACCAGAGAAGCCAGGGGCGTAATTCAGTCCCAGACCCAAAGTGTGAAAACCAGGGAAGTTGATGGTGTAATTCTCAACTCAAGCCTGAAGGTCTAAGAACTTAAGTGGTGTTTGCTGCTTGTATAAGTCCCAGAATCCAAAGGCTGGAGAATCTAGAATTCTCATGTCAGAGGGTAGAAGAAGATGAGCACTCTAGCTCCAGAATAGAGATGAAATTAGCCTCTCCTCTCTTTTTTCTTCTATTTGGACCTTCAAGGGATTGGAGGATGCCCATCCACACTGGTGAGGGGGTGGATCTTCCTTACTCATTGCATTTATTCAATTGCCAATCTCTTCCAGAAACACTCACAGACACACCCAGACTTAGTGTGTTACTAGCTCTCTGGGAATTCTTTATCCAAGTCAAGTTGACACCTAAAACTAACCATTATGGTCCTGAGGCAATTAGGGTGGGTATATAGTGACTCAGAGTATGACAGCCCAGTGAAAGAGAAAGTTAGGAGTGTTGCCTCAATCAGCTGCTCAAGAACATGAACTGACTGGCCTCTAGCCAGGGCCTCAAAACTGGGTCAAGACAGCATTATTAAAAATCTATATTACAGCATGCTTGGGGGGAGGGAGCCCTGATGGGTGATTATTTTCCAGAAAGTATCATTGAAGTTGAGCTATGAAGAAACTCTAGTGTATGTTTTTTTGTGTGTGGGATAGATTTACAATACTAATCATCCATTGAAAGAGGGATGCTAGAAATTAGAGTTAATGTTTATTCCTTTAATTATAAAGAAGGATACAGATGTCAGAAATTACTATCATCATTAGAATAAAATACTTGTTTTCTTTTGTCAAAAGACTCTTGAAGCTTTTCCACAAAATTAATTAATATCATCACCTATAACATTTCACAATAATGACTAAGGAAGAGCAACTAGAATTTATTGGTAGACATTGTTACTGTACTGATTTTTTCTTTAACCTAGGAAAGAATACTGAAATAATTCTAATTTTAAGTCCAAATCAAAATGAAAAGTTTTTTGCTATTGCAGGAATGAAGACCACTAGTGATAACATTGTCAAGAGTTGACATGGGCCAAACATGGTGGCTCACACCAATAATTCCAGCACTTTGGGAGGCTGAAGCAGGAGGATTACATGAGGCTAGGAATTTGAAACAAGCCTGGCCAACATAGTAAGACTTTGTCCCTACAAATAATAATAATAATAATAATAAACAAATTAGATATGTGTGGTCACACAAGCCTATAGTCCTAGCTACTCAGGAGGCTAACATGGGAGTGATTTAGGATTTTTTGCTCCTTAGTTCAGCTAAATCTGGTTTCCTATCTCACAATCAGGAAAAATTAGGCACGTGGACACATTGAAGGGTGATTTGGGGGGTGGGGTGGGATTTATTAAGTGAAAGGAAGGCTCTCAGCAAAGAGAGGGGTTCTTCAAGTAGGTTTTCCGCTCACAACTGAATACCAGGGCCACCACACGGGACCTGAAGAGGCCAGGCTCCTCCCCTGCATAAGGTGTGAATTCCTTGTGGCTCCACCCTGTCCTTGCAGTGAGCATGTGGGCCCTCAGTCTGAGCCACTCCAGAATGATTTATTTCTTTTACTGTGCATGTGTTAAGGAATGGAATTTTTCACCGCGGGCACGTTTAGGCAAGTCTCCTGTGCACAACGAACTGAGTGAGTTGGAAGTTCTCTGGGGACTTTCTGCTATCTGCCTAGGCATTTGGCTGTCTCCTGCCTCTATCAGGAGGATTGCCTGAGGCCAGGAGTTTGAGGATGCGGTGAGCTATGATTTCACCACTGTTCTCCAGTTTGGGTGACAAAACCAGATCTTGTCAGAAAGAAAGACAGACAGAAAGGGAGACAGAGAGAAGGAAGAAAGAAGGAAGGAAGGAAAGAAGGAAGGAAGGAAGAAAAGAAGGAAGGAAGGAAGGAAGGAAGGAAGGAAGGAAGGAAGGAAGGAAGGAAGGAAGGAAGGAAGGAAGGAAAGAAGGGAGGGAGGGAAGGAGGGAGGAAAGGAGGGAGGGAAAGGCAAAAAAAAAAAAAAAAGGGAAAAAAAAAAAAAAAAGAGTTGACAGGTTCACCATCTTTTTCTGCCCCCAATGTACCAAAACCATAGTCCTTATCCTTCATTTCCTTTTTCATTGACAGTGTTATTTTCCTCCAAGGTGTTCTGTTCTCTCTCTGTCTCTTTCTAGCCTCATTCTCTCATTTTACTCCTATTGTTGCATAATTATTGATTCAATATCCATAAAGCCTCTCAAAATAAACCATGTCTTGGTTCTGTTCCTCAATGTCTCCAGACTGTGTTATCTTACATGCCTCCTAACCTTAATCTACCTTTCCTAAAATCCATCCCACTGGTCTTGAGAAATATGTGGTGACTCACAGACCAAACCTGTGTTGACTCCCTAAAATACTGAACTAATCTTACCACTCTCCTCCTCAGAAGCCTTAGATGACTTTCAGTTTTCTATTGTACCCAAAGAGGGTGCATAAAGCAATTTATTGAGATTCGGCAAGAAACTATTCAAATGTCTGTTTATGATTATCCTAAAACATTTAGAAATAGTTGGCATTTCAAATATTAAATTCCATTACTCACAATTTCCCAACACTGCCCATAGTCAGAGACACTGCTGGTATCCTGAGAGATGACGTGATACAGTCTATATGCATGACTCCCTTACTCCTTCATTTACTTTAGTATGGCAAAGTATAAGAGTGTATGCAGCATATAGTCATTCTCTTTTAAATGACTGATTAGGATTTTTAAAACACTTTGTAATGAGATTAAGGTGACTATGCAAATTACATATCTAATACAGAGGTTTGCTAGCTATTTCATGGCAGAACATTTAAAATAAGCATAATATTTAATGAAGAAATATGCAGTTTTCTTTTATAAAAAAGACTAGATTGCAAATATGCTACTCCTTTCTGCAGCGATGAATGGTTTTCAGAAACATGTTGCTCAGCAGATGTTGAAAGAATGAGTACACTTAATCTCTACCCTCGAGGTAAAGATTATAAATTAGCAATGAGTGAGAAAGTAACTCCTATTCAAAAGAACTTATGCTATGTAGAAGGCATTTGTAAAATGGATATTTGGAACTATATCTGTCCATATGTGATTTTATTGTTAAAATCTCTCCTATTTGCAAACTTTAAAAAGTGAAAAGGAGATTTTCAAATGTGTTAAAATACCTTCCAAGTCCAAGATTTTACTAGGTTTATAAGCCACTTATTAATAGAATAAAAATTCAACACCATCTGATGAATGGGGGAGAATAAATGGTTGACATTAATACAGATGGAAATTTGCTACTCAAATTTCAACATAAATCTCTGTAAGATGAATGGATAGGATTTAAAAATAAATATTATGATTGATTAAGCCTAGAAAATGGTGCATTTGTTTCATTTGTATCTATGTTACTTTGTGACACTATTTTCATCTTCAACAGTGGATAAAACTAAATAAGAGCAAAATTAGGCCGGGCACAGTGGCTCAAGCCTGTAATCCCAGCACTTTGGGAGGCTGAGGTGGGCAGATCACAAGGTCAGGAGATCGAGACCATCCTGGCTAACACGTGAAACCCCGTCTCTACTAAAAATACAAAAAAATTAGCCGGGCGTGGTGGCAGGCGCCTGTAGTCCCAGCTACTCGGGAGGCTGAGGCAGGAGAATGGAGTGAACCCAGGAGGCGGAGCTTGCAGTGAGCGGACATGGCGCCATGGCACTCCAGACTGGGCGACAGAGTAAGACTCCGTCTCAAAAAAAAAAAAAAAAAAAAAAAGAGCAAACTTAACAGAGAAACAGAATTTTGGGTTGCCATATAACATAGAATTAAACTGAGTTTTCATAAACAGTGAAGCAAATTCACCCATATTGTTCTCAGTCTAAATGATATAGTAAAAGTTTAATTATAAAAAAATACATTAATATTTTGGACAAAGAAAAATGAGTCTTATGACTAATAAAATGAAATATACATTAAAGTATTTATAATATTTCATTTTATGTAATGATAGATACATATATAAATATATATATATATATACACGCACATATACAGTTGTGTCTCCATGTGTGAAAAGGTACCCCTCTGTGTACACAGGTTTCCCATCTCATGCATACTATATTTTCTATCTGCATTTACTTGAAAAAAAATCCATTTATAAGTGTACCTGCACAGTTCAAACTGTGTGTTCAAGGGTCAACTACACACACACACACACACACACACACACACACACACAGTTGCATGCTCAATATTTTTGTTTCTTTACTGATGGGGTACAAAGTTTAATAACTTGGGGTGTCATTTGGGTTTCACAATCTTGGCAGTATTGACATTTTTGGACCCAGTAAGTCTCTGCTGTGGGAAGGGAGTTTTTCTGTGCCTAGTAGGATGTTTAGCAACATCCCTGTTCTCTATGCACTAGGTACTAGTAGCAACCAACCATACTGTTACAGTGCAAAATGTTTTCAGACATCACCACTTAACCCCTGAAAGGCAAAGTCATTTTCCACTGAAAACCACCAGTTTATAAGCTTAACTTTCAAACTCTTAAACCCAAATTAAAATCTTGCAATATCTGAACTCAACTTATATTTCTAATTTTATGTTTTAAAATCCATATTTGTAACTTTATCTTGTACAACTTTGCTCACTAATCATCCTCTATTCCCACCCCTTCTTCAATAACCTCTTATAAAACAGTTACATCAAGTATGTCTTCATTATTTACCCCGATGTTTTTCCTCATCACTGGAACAATGTTTCCCCACACTGCTTTATGGCAGCATCTTACTCATTGAAGATCTGTTTCAATGATACCTCATTTCTAAGGCTTCCTTCAAATTCCCTTGTTACAATAGGCCTGTCTTCCAGGTACAAAATACACCTTAATTACAGATTTTATGACAGGCTGTCTTGTGTTTCTGCCCCTCGTGTATTTTTCTGCCTTCTCAAACCCACACTAGATCTCCTATAAAAATGTTACACAAATTAAAATTATTGCTAACGCTATTGATAGTGTGATTATTCATTCAAGAGGGACAATGGACTATCATGCAAGCCTCTAGAAGAAAATAGGAGAGCTGTAAATTTTGCAGGGAAAGATATTCAAAATATATTGCTAATTGAAAAGTGTGACTTACAGAATTCTACATATATAATACCTTTGAAGAAAAAATATATAAACATTATGCTTATGTATGCAGAGAAAATTTGCGGAAAGATGCACAAATACTCTTCAACAGTGGTTAGTTACTTCTGGGAAGTGAGAAAGCAGTGAGGGACTAGAGCATTTTTCCTTTTGACGTCATACCTTTATGTGCAGTTCAGATTTCATTTTATCATAAACGTGATTTACTTTTATAATTGAAAAGTTAAGAATTTAGTATACTTTTCATGGTTTATCTGCATTTTCTTGTTAAAAACCCACTTCCTTGCAGACTGCAAATTTCTAAAAGGATCAAAGTAGTATCTCAGTCTGTGCCTGGAAATGGTTGCCATTTTGATGATTAACTTTGTAACACTGCTTCTCTCTCAGGCACAGTCTTGTTGGCTTGACAGAAGCTGTTTCTAGATCATTACCAGTTAGTAGTCTATAGAAGAATCCTCTGTGAGTGTTTTTCTATGGATATCCAGATAGGTAAATGAAAATTTCTCTCACGGAGAAGCAGATATTTCTTGGATGCAAAGGTTAAAGGTTAATATTTGAATTAAGAAGATCAGTTTATCTTCTGGTTTTATTCATAGGAAGAGAAAAATTTGTTCAGCAAGATGGTTTGGCTATTCCAAGCTGTTTCTTTTGACCTACACTGGGTATCACACTAAATCTGCCGCTATGAATGTAACCAAAAAGTCATTTAAATTTCTCTGCTTTCACTTTTCTAAAATAAAAGGCAATAACTTAATCAATGTCTGCTGTAGGGATGAAGCTGGCCTCCAACTATTATTTTTCCATTGCATGACTATTATTTTTCCCATGGGATGGCTAATTAAGTGGCTAATTTTCCATGGCATGGCTAATAACTGAACACAGGTACAAGTGGAGGAATGAATAGAATGTGGAAGACAATGGCAAGGATGATGGCTGCTGTGAGCCATTGGGCAGCCTGCAAGTACAGGATTAAGAGATTGTCTTCTTAAAGATAGATGTCCCAAACTCAAAAAACCTTTCTTTTCAATCAGAACCAAGGCAAAAAGAAAATCTGAGACGGGAGTCCGGTGGCCCACGATCCTATCAAGATTTATGAGCATTGCTTGCCATTTAGTACTTGCCATTTAGTATCAGCAATACAGGCTGATACAAGCAATGACCTGCTGTTATTGGAAACAGCCCGGTATTCCAGGAATTTCCTGACCTACTATGCAGAGGTCTTCCATCTTCTTTTGATCCTGTATTTTCTTGGCTAAAACAAGGCATTTCTGCCACAGTGGAAGTAGAAACAAGGAAAATGACTTATCTTATCAGCTTTTAAGTCCCTCCCATCAGGAAAAGGCAATAAAAACATAATAGAGGCCCTTTCAGTGTTCAACTATGAATTCTAAGAAAGCAGAATGTTGTATTTAGCAAGAAATCTTGGCTCTTGGGCTACCTTAGAAAGAACGGGGAAAATATCTGCCTATTTATTTCTGTATTCTTACTGCCATAAGCACTGAGGGAGGAGAATCTTTTCCTGTCTTCTCACTATTGTAGTCTATAGTTTTAAAACAAACAATAAATGCATACTTGTCCAATGAATGAATGAGTACTTAGATACTGCAACGATTATAGCAACTCCTGGAATGCCGATAGCCATGTACAAAGTAAAATTGTTGTCTTTGAAGATAAAACACTGACTCATATTCAAAATAAATATGATCTTAATGTAAATTTTCACTAAAGAAGTAAGTTTAAGATCTTTATGAACATGTCAAGGAGTCTAATAGTAAGTTGTTATAGTCATTTCATAGTTATATGGGTTTGTTTGATCAATTTAATTTTAATATATAGGACCAAGTAGTACCAAAATTCTCAGATCTTTTTGAATCAACAAACATGAATAGGGGACCTAGAAAATGTAGGTTATCTATATGTATATGTATCTATATGTATATGTATCATATCTATACGTATCAGTCAGGTTCACACAGAAAAACAAATTTAGTAGGAGATATACATTAAGAGATTGATTATAAGGAAATGAATTACATGATTGTGTGGGCTGGCAAGACAAGTCTGAAATCCAAAGAGCGGGCTGAACCGCCAGCCAAAGCTGCTATCTGCAAATTTCATCTTTTTCAGGAAAGCCTCAGTTCTTTACTTAAGGTTTTTCCACCAATTGAATCAGGGCTATTCATGTTATCTAGGATAATCTCTCTCAGTTAAAGTAAACTGATACGGATTTTAAACACATCTATAAAATATCTTCACAAAAGTATATAAATTAGTTTGAATTGAAAAGCTGTAACCTATACTATAGCCCAGTTGACATATAAATCTGTCCACTATAATGTGGTAGTTTGTTTAGGGGAAGGCAAAGAGGATAAGGTGTGCTTCTTTCTTTTTGTTCAGGAAATTCAGTAATAATAATAATAACAAGCTATCCCACCAGGCAGAATGTGATTGCTTCCTCAAGGAAACTTTAACTGAAGTGCTCTGGGGAAAATTTAAGAAGGAAAGATGGCTTATAACTCAAAGGATGAGAAATCTTAAGATGAAGATGGGATTTGTGCAGCAGGATCTATCAGGAGGGGATTAGATTCAATGCTATCTTCACTAATAACTGTGACTCTCAAAAACATTTAACCTCTCTGAATCTCAGTATGATTCTTTTAAATGGGAATCTTGTGCATGTCCTGTCTAACTCTCAACTATTTTCAAAAATGAGATATGAAAATATGTGACAACATTAAATTATAAAATACCTTGCAATATTAATGTCATTTGATGTTTTCTCTAAATTTTGATAGGTGGCAAGTAGACAAAATAATGCTTCCCAAAGATGTCCACATTCTAATTGCCACAATCAGTGCATATGTTACTCTAAATGGCAAAAGAGACTTTGCAGACGCAATTAAAATTAAGGATCTTAAGTTGAGGAAGTTATTCCAAATAATCCACATGAGTCTGATGTGATTACCAGGGTTCTTAAAAGAGGGAGGCAGGAGCATCAGAGACAGAGACAAAGTGATGTGAAGGTGGAAGCAGCAGAAGAAATGGAGCTGTATGACAGAAGCTGAGATTAGAGTGATGTGATTGCTGGCTCAAAGGAGCAATGCGCTAAGTATTATGGATGGCTTCTAGAAGCTAGAAAAGGCAAAGAAACGTCTAAAGTTTTGGAGGAAACATAGCCCGGCTGACGCCTTAATTTTTGCCCAGTGAAACCCATTTTGGACTTCTGGCCTCCAGAACTGTCAGATAATAAGTTTCCTTTGTTTTAAGCCACTAAACTGTAGTAATTTGTTACAGCAGAAATAGAGAACTAATAAAGATATGTTGTTGTGAAGATTATTTGTTATGTCACAGAATGCCATTTGTCCCCAATATTTGTTCTCTCTTTTCTTGGCCTTTGGCTGAAAAGGTTTAAAATAAGGAGTGACTTTCCCAAATTTATTTGCTGCTGGAATGGTCAATAAGGTTTTTTTTATTCCCTGTGAGAGATAAAGGAAGGTACATTCAATTTCTGCAAAGTATCCTTAAAGAAAATAGGCCTTTCTTTCATCTCTCCTTTTTCTTTAATGCTGGTTATAATTAAAACATGATGAATAAAGCTAGAGCAACCAACTTTGATCACAAGATGGAGGTTCATGTTGAGGATAGCAGAGCAAAAATAGACAAGAAGATAGAATTCCTGATAATTGTGAAGATATTATATTGACCCTTGATCAAGTACCTAGACTTTTGTAGGAGGGATAATCAATCAACTTTTGTCTTATTTAAAACATGGTTATTTTGAGCTTTCAGTCACTCACAGCTAAACTTAATTTCAACTAATACATTTCTATTTATCAATTAAGTTAACATTTCTTTTGCATGCACAATAAAAATGAGTGTTAGGTAAAACTCCTACCCCTGAAGGCTGGGTAGGATTTCATTAAATGAAGATACTAGAGAATTGAATGCCATAAGTAAAAGTACAGAATACAAATCTATGTACTTTTTTCTTCAGTTGTAAATAAGATTACATATTCTAAGTAAAACAGAAATTTATTGATTCTAACTATTCGCCTTGTGCACAACCACACCCCATTATTTCTACAAATAACCCCCCATCCATCAATACTGTGTTTAACACTGCAAACTCACACAGCCTACTGAATGTTTTCAGAAGTAGCCTCTCCATAATCTTATTTTGAAAGTCAAGAGGTTTTCATTTAAATATGCTGAAAATAATGTGTAGCCATATCCCACTAGATTATGCTTCAGAAATATGCTATTTGTCAAGGATTTCTTTACAAGTAAGAAAAACCAATATAAATAGCAGAATTTTCAACTCAGATGTCAGAATACGCAGAAATAATTAAACTCTACTAGAAGAGATAAATCAAATTTACGTAAAGCCATATGCCTTTACTTATTGGTCTTGACATAATATTATATTGCTGCAGTGGTTAATTTTTAGGTGTCAACGTGACTGGATCAAGGGATGTGCAGATACCCATTAAAGCATTATTTCTGGGTATGTCTGTAAGGATGTTTCCAGAAGATACTGCCATTTGAATCAGTAGACTGAGTAAGGAAGATCTATTCCCAATGTGGGTGGACATCATCTAATGGGCTAACAGCTCAGATAGAACAGAAAGGCAGAGGAAAGGTGAATTTGCCCCATATGGTGGAGATGGAACACTTTCTTCTTCTGTCCTTGGACATCAGAACTCCAGGTTCTCCAGCGTTTGGACTTCAGGACTTGCACTAGGAGTCCCCCAGGACTGTCAGGTTTTTGGCCTCAGACTGAAAGTTATACCATTGCCTTCTCTGCTTCCCTGGTTGTGAGGCCTTCAGACTTGGACTGAGCCATGTACAAGCCTCCCTGGTCATCCAGCTTGCTGATGACCTATTGTGGGATTTCTCAGCTTCTCTAATTGCATGAGACAATTTCCCTAATAAACCCTCTCTCATCTATCTGTCTCTCTATCTGTCTGTCTATCTATCTATCTATCTATCTATCTATCTATCTATCTATCTATCTTCTATCTACCTATCTATCTATCTTCTATCTGCCTACCTATCTATCTACATATCTTATTAGTTCCATTTCTCCAGAGAACTCTAACACAACACACTTATTTGCTTATTAAATGTTGTTTTTCATTACTATAGATAATAGAGGAATATGTATGCTGTCAATAGGACTTTATTTAAACAAATTCTGTGAACATAATTTAACAGTGCTAGAAAAAAAAATAGTTCACACTAGGGATTAACTCCTCTCCCAGCTCTTCTATTCCATCAGTGAAACACAGCAACCAGTCAATTATTAGTTATTTTCTGAATAACAAGTTTGGTTCATTTGTTTGAAAGAGTAACATTAGTTTATCAATTACTGGTCCTATTACAATAATGAAAAAATTACATCAACACTGACACCAGCACATGATAGCATGATTCCAAACAAACATTTTGAAAAACATGTCTGGATTCCAGATACATCTAAAAGATGTGGGAAACTGACATGGAACTTTTCCTCCAGAGAAAGTAGTGTGCAGTGGGAAAGGAAAAACATAGACAAGATTCTAAAAAGTGGACCTTGCTAATATTCACAAATTTGATAACATGATGACTGGAAGTGAAGGTACTGGGTAAGAACTTTACATTTTCAAACTCTGACTTGGTTCATCATTTTGAAAAAAAAATAGAATGAAAATAGTCATCCAGATGATAGTTGCTCAGGACTCTGCCCCTATCCTAACATCTGGAGCTAAATAATTGGAATGATAGTAAGCTCTAAACACCAATCCCCCAAATTTGTGTTGTGAAAAAAAGTCTAACACAAACCCTAAAACAAGTTGAAGGGGCAAAGAGAGTATATTCTATTATTATATATTCTATTTTAGAATTATTATATGTTCTATTTTAGAAGTCTCAGATGTAAACTCTGCTGAGTAAAAGATAAGCAAAAAATAGAAGAAAAAGTAAAATGTGACCTATGTAAAATTTATAGAGAAGAGGTATGTGAATTGAAAAGCTGCATGACATAGAGGAAGACAGCTCTCTGCAGTCAAGGGCAAGTCCGAGAAACTGCTGAAATTGAGGACTGTCATTCAGAGGCACTGTCAGCAGCAAAGGAACTAGATCCTTCATCCTGAAGGTAGGAGTTGGGTGGCACAGCATAGTGTCTCCTACAGTCAGTCCATCTATGCACTGTTTGGGTCTACATTTGTATATAAAAATTCTGGGAACAGCTCCTCCAGAATTCTGATGGGTCTATTTGTTGGGAAAACTTGCAAGAGGAAGTCCTTACCCCTGCAGCTGGTACCCATCTCTCCCTATATTATTGATTTGGGATTCCTCTCACTCACAGCTAACACTTCTGCTGGTCTTGGTGGCTTACCTAGTGGTGTGATCCAGACCCGCATCTCTGAGGAATCTGAAGTCCTGATGACCATGCCCTTCTCAGGTTGGTTCATCCACAGACACCTGGGTTGTTTCCAAAAATTGGGCAAGGAAGAATCAAGAGATATCCCACGGGAGTGCTGAAGTATCTGTTGCCTGCACTGTGGGACAGCAGTCTACTTTCTCCTGATTATCAGAGTCCATTTCCCTCATCAAGAAAGTTTATTCTTTTTATCTTCTAATATTTTGAAACAAGAAATCCAAAATGCCTGGGCAGGAGGCATAGCTGAAAGTTAATTTGAATCTTGTTATTTCCCTCTGGTGAAATCTGTCTGGCTTTGGGAACCAGGACTTTTAAACCTGCAAAGCCCAGAACTGTGGGGATGGGAAGCACAAATTTGTCCTAAGTGAGTCACTGGGAATGATGGTGCATGAGGCCGTTCTTTGAAAAATAATAATAATAAATGTTATTGTGTATATTCAGGTATGTAACATGATATTATGGGATATGCCTAGATAATAAAATGGTTTCTGTAGTGAAGAAAATTAACATATTCATCATCTAACATAGTTACATTAGTTTTTATGGCAGGAGCAGCTAAAATCTAGTCATTTTGCAGAAATCCCAAATATAGTATAATTTTATTACTTGTAATCCTCACAGTAGATCTTTAGACTTCTTCATCATACATATCTGCTATTTTGTATGCTTTGACCTATATCTCCTCATGATCTCCCCTCCACCCTTTGCCCTTGATAACTACTGTTTTATTTTCTAGCTTTATATATTTAACTTTTTTTTAGATTCCACATATAAGTGAGATCATGCAACACTTCTCTTTCATTTAGCATAATGTCCTCCAGGTCCAAACATGGCAAGATCTCCTTTTTTAAGGCTGAATATTATTCCACTGTTTATATATATAACAAAAACAACAAAGTAAAGAGAAATAATGTATATACAATGTGTATATTCCACCGTGTATGTATATAAAAATGATTCCACTGTTTATATACATATATACCTCACATATATATATCCTATATATCCTATAGTACATATATCCTATATATCCTATAGTGTATATATCCTTTTGTCTTGTTTACCCTTGTGTGTATATATAGGATATATATACACACACACTCTATATATAGGATATATAGGATATATAGCATATATGTATATACACTATAGGATATATATAGTGTGTGTATATATATATACACTTTAGAATATATAGTGTGTGTATATATATACCATTCCACTGTTTATATATAAACAGCTGAATACTATTTCATTCTATATATATATATATCCATTTGTTCATCAACAGACACTTGGGTTATTTCCGTTTCTTGGTTACTGTAAATAATGTTGCAATGAACATGCTAGTGCAGGTATATTTAGGAAGTGGTGATTTCCTTGCCATTATCAGTCAGTTCTGTATATTTTCTCATTTTCATTGTGTTCTTCCTTGGGTCCGTGAGTTATTCAGGAATATCTAATTTCCAAACACATGGGATTTTTCTAATCAGTCTTTGGATATTGATTGCTAAGATAATTGCATTGCAGAATCAGAATAGTTCCTTTGATTCCAATCTTTTGACATTCGTTAAGGTAAGCTTTATGGGCCAGTATGTGGAAAATATTTAGAAATGTTCTGGGTTACTTCAAAAAATCAATGAATCCAGGAGCTAGTTTTTTGAAAAGATCAACAAAATTAATAGACCACTAGCAAGACTAATAAAGAAGAAAAGTGAAAAGAATCAAATAGACGCAATAAAAAATGACAAAGGGGATATCACCACCAATCCCACAGAAATACAAACTACCATCAGCGAATACTATAAACACCTCTACGCAAATAAACTAGAAAATCTGGAAGAAATGGATAAATTCCTCGACACACACACCCTCCCAAGACTAAACCAGGAAGAAGTTGAATCTCTGAATAGACCAATATCAGACTCTGAAATTGAGGCAATAATTAATAGCTTACCAACCAAAAAAAGTCCAGGACCAGATGAATTCACAGCCGAATTCTACCAGAGGTACAAGGAGGAGCTGGTACCATTCCTTCTGAAACTATTCCAATCAATAGAAAAAGGAATCCGCCTTAACTGATTTTAGGAGGCCAGCATCATCATCCTGATACCAAAGCCTGGCAGAGACACAACAAAAAAAGAGAATTTTAGACCAATATCCTTGATGAACATTGATGCAAAAATCCTCAATGAAATACTGGCAAACCGAATACAGCAACACATCAAAAAGCTTATCCACCATGATCAAGTAGGCTTCATCCCTGGGATGCAAGACTGGTTCAACATATGAAAATCAATAAACGTAATCCAGCATATAAACAGAACCAAAGACAAAATCCACATGATTATCTCAATAGATGCAGAAAAGGCCTTTGACAAAATTCAACAACCCTTCATGCTAAAAACTCTCAATAAATTAGGTATTGATGGGACGTATCTCAAAATAATAAGAGCTATCTATGACAAACCCACAGCCAATATCATACTGAATGGGCAAAAACTGGAAGCATTCCCTTTGAAAACTGGCATAAGACAGGCATGCCCTCTCTCACCACTCCTATTCAACATAGTGTTGGAAGTTCTGGCCAGGGCAATCAGGCAGGAGAAGGAAATAAAGGGTATTCAATTAGGAAAAGAGGAAGTCAAATTGTCCCTGTTTGCAGATGACATGACTGTATATCTAGAAAACCCCATCATCTCAGCCCACAATCTCCTTAAACTGATAAGCAACTTCAGCAAAGTCTCAGGATACAAAATCAATGTGCAAAAATCACAAGCATTCTTATACACCAATAACAGACAAACAGAGAGCCAAATCATGAGTGAACTCCCATTCACAATTGCTTCAAAGAGAATAAAATACCTAGGAATCCAACTTACAAAGGATATGAAGGACCTCTTCAAGGAGAACTACAAACCACTGCTCAATGAAATAAAAGAGGATACAAACAAATGGAAGAACATTCCATGCTCATGGGTAGGAAGAATCAATATCGTGAAAATGGCCATACTGCCCAAGGTAATTTATAGATACAATGCCATCCCCATCAAGCTACCAATGACTTTCTTCACAGAATTGGAAAAAACTACTTTAAAGTTCATATGGAACCAAAAAAGAGCCCGCCTCACCAAGTCAATCCTAAGCCAAAAGAACAAAGCTGGAGGCATCACGCTACCTGACTTCAAACTATACTACAAGGCTACAGTAACCAAAACAGCATGGTACTGGTACCAAAACAGAGATGTAGACCAATGGAACAGAACAGAGCCCCCAGAAATAATGCCGCATATCTACAATCATCTGATCTTTGACAAACCTGACAAAAACAAGAAATGGGGAAAGGATTCCCTATTTAATAAATGGTGCTGGGAAAACTGGCTAGCCATATGCAGAAAGCTGAAACTGGATCCCTTCCTTACACCTTATACAAAAATTAATTCAAGATGGATTAAAGACTTACATGTTAGACCTAAAACCATCAAAACCCTAGAAGAAAACCTAGGCAATACCATTCAGGACATAGGCGTGGGCAAGGACTTCATGTCTAAAACACCAAAAGCAATGGCAACAAAAGCCAAAATTGACAAATGGGATCTAATTAAACTAAAGAGCTTCTGCACAGCAAAAGAAACCACCATCAGAGTGAACAGGCAACCTACAGAATGGGAGAAAATTTTTGCAACCTACTCATCTGACAAAGGGCTAATATCCAGAATCTACAATGAACTCAAACAAATTTACAAGAAAAAAACCAAACAACCCCATCAAAAAGTAGGCGAAGGATATGAACAGACACTTCTCAAAAGAAGACATTTCTGCAGCCAAAAGACACATGAAAAAATGCTCATCATCACTGGCCGTCAGAGAAATGCAAATCAAAACCACAATGAGATACCATCTCATACCAGTTAGAATGGAGATCATTAAAAAGTCAGGAAACAACAGGTACTGGAGAGGATGTGGAGAAATAGGAACACTTTTACACTGTTGGTGGGACTGTAAACTAGTTCAACCATTGTGGAAGTCAGTGTGGCGATTCCTCAGGGATCTAGGACTAGAAATACCATTTGACCCAGCAATCCCATTACTAGGTATATACCCAAAGGACTATAAATCATGCTGCTATAAAGACACATGCACACGTATGTTTATTGCGGCACTATTCACAATAGCAAAGACTTGGAACCAACCCAAATGTCCAACAACGATAGACTGGATTAAGAAAATTTGGCACATATACACCATGGAATACTATGCAGCCATAAAAAATAATGAGTTCATGTCCTTTGTAGGGACATGGATGAAACTGGAAATCATCATTCTCAGTAAACTATCGCAAGGACGAAAAACCAAACACTGCCTGTTCTCACTCATAGGTGGGAATAGAACAATGAGAACACATGGACACAGGAAGGGGAACATCACACACCGGGGCCTGTTGTGGGGTGGGGGGATGTGGGAGGGACAGCATTAGGAGATACACCTAATGCTAAATGATGAGTTAATGGGTGCAGCACACCAACATGGCACATGTATACATATGTAACACACCTGCACGTTGTGCACATGTACCCTAAAACTTAAAAGTATAATAATAATAAAAAAAGAAAAAGAAATGTTCCAGGTTAGCAAGAAAAGAGGATATATTCCATAGTTGTTTACAGTGATGTTCTTTGTAATGGCTACATATCAGGCTATTATTTATGTTGTTGAAATATTCTATACTTTTACTGTTTTGTTGTTGCTGCTGCTGTTATTAGGTCCATCCATTACTCAGATAGTAATGGATATTAACATCTCCCACTGTGATCTATGATAGTAAATTTGTCTGTTTCTCTTTGCACTTCTCTCACTGTTTTTTGTTTTGTTTTTAGATGTAATGCTGTGTTGTTAGAAAGATTCAAGTTTAGATTGTTTACAGCTTTCTGGTTAAAAGATGTTATCTTCTACCATAGAATGTAAGCTGTGTAAAGACAGGGCATACTTCTTTTTCTTTTGTTTACGCATATATCCTATTGAGTTTGAATTATGTTACTGGTGTGATCAAATATTGCATCTTCCAGAAATGGCTGAAATGATCAAACGGCTGTTGAGGGCACAGCTGAAATAGTATCTCAGAGAAGTATCTAGGGGCGAGGTGGTGGAGGGGAGATAATGAGGAGATGCAGGTCAAAGCATACAAAATAGCAGATACATAGGATGAACTAAGTCTAGAGATCTAATGTAAAGATTCTAGGTAATAAAAATGTACTGTATTTGGGATTTCTGCTAAATGACTAGATTTTAGCTGCTCTTGCCACAGAAACAAAAAAAATGAGTAACTGTTAGATAATGGATATGTTAATTTTCTTCACTAATCATTTTATTATCTAGATGTATCCCATAATATCATGTTGCATACCGAGAGTATACACAACAATATTTATTATTATTATTATTTTTAAAGAATGGCCTCATGTGCCATCATTCTCAGTGACCCACTTAGGAGAAATTTGTGCTTCCCACCCCCACAGTTCTGGGCTTTGCAGGTTTAAAAGTTCTGGTTCCCAAAGCAAGACAGATTTCACCAGGGAAACGGAAGATTCCCACATTAAACTTTCAGCTACGTCTCTTGCCCAGGTATTTTGGATTTCTTGCTTCCAGAAATGAGGATTAAAAGGATAAGCTTTCCTGGTGGGGAGAAATTGACTCCGATAATCACGAGAAAGTAGGCTGCTGTCCCACAGTACAGACAAGGTGAGGCACATGTGGTACCCAGGCACTCTCTTGATTCTTTCTTGCCCAATTTTTGGAGGCAACCCAATTGTCTGTAGATGAACTAACCTGAGGAGTGCATGGCGATCAGGAGCTCTCCTCTCCACAAACCTTTTACAGCTTTCCAGAGCCATTCAGGTTTTTTCCTACACTTTTTCCTCTCTCCCTCTCCACACAAAACCAGTCATTTTATTATACAATGAAGTTACTCTTTTTCTCTTAACAAAGCACATTCTATATTCCTTGCATACCTTACATATAAAAGTTTCCCTTCATTCTTATTGTTGCTGATAGTTTTATTTACATACATAGACTATAATTATTAACCATTAATAACATTTATTTTACAGGGAAAACTAGGAAATAAACAATTATCAATTGCTTGTCACATAGCAGCACTTTGCAGTAGATAATGAAATTTTATGAATATGCCATCATACAACTTTTAAAGATATATTTTTCTTTATAGTAAATTTTTTTCCATCTGCAAATGACCATGCTTATCAACGGATCCAAATATTCTTGGTCTCCGGAAGAAAAAAAGTCAAAAATATGTAAACTTAAATTTACAACTATGTCAGTATTTTTTCTTACTTAGAAATAATCTGGATGTATTATACATATTTATTGTTTAGCTTAGTTTAGCATAACTTTAAGATTGCAAGTTACTAAAAAGATTTTGGACACTATTTTTAGGCATTATATATCAAATTACATATATTATATTATATGTAAAATTATGTATGTGTCAGATATAAATTATTATATAATATATAATAGGCTGGGTGCAGTGGCTCACATGTGTAATCCCAGCACTTTGGGAGGCTGAGGCGGCCGGATCACGAGGTTAGGAGATCAAGACCATCCTGGCTAACATGGTGAAACCCCGTCCCTACTAAAAATACAAAAAATTAACTGGGCATGGTGGTGGGTGCCTGTAGTCCCAGCTACTCGGGAGGCTGAGGCAAGAGAATGGCATCAACCCAGGAGATGGAGCTTGCAGTGAGCCAAGATCACACCACTGCACTCCAGCCTGGACAACAGAGCGAGACTCCGTCTCAAAAAAGAATATATGTATATAATAAAATATATATTATAAATATAATTATAATATACAATTATTATATATTTATAACATCATATTATAAACGTTATTATCATTTTAAAGAATGGCCTCATGAATCATCATTTATATCATAAATATTATAAATATATAAATAAAACAGAAATATATTATATATATTTACATAGGTCAGATGTATATAATTACATATAGTATACATTTTAAGTATTTTTTTAATTGCCCAATGGGCTTTTCTTGTCTACTGCACAAAAAAAAATCAATTCACTGAGACTGCAGCATTGCAGTAGAGAAACAATTTAATTGATTTGACCAGCCACGTGGGAGAACTAGAGTTATCACTCAATTTGGTCTTCCTGAAAGCTTGAAAGTTAGGGTTTTCATGAAGCATTTTGTGGGCAGGTGGCTGGGAAATGAGTGCTGCTGATTGGTTGAAGATGAAATTATAGGAGTGTGGAAAACAATTCTTGTGTGCTGAGTTTTCCTCTGAGTGGGGACCACAGGACCAGTTGAGTCATGAGTCACAGGTCTTGGCAGGGTCAGTCACTTGCCAGGAAGTTTGAAAAGATTCTCAAAAGACCATTGAGGTTCCATAATAGTGATGTTATTTATAGGAGAAATTGAGGAAGTCACAAATTCTGTCATCTCTGGCCACATGAGACCTGAGCAGTAAAACATTACAGAAACTATGCCTATATCTTAACAGAATACAGTCCTCTCTTATAATCTAACATTGTGGTCTCTCATTCATTTTTCAAAGGTGGTTTAGTTTTTGGAATGGCTATTATCATTCTTGCTTTAAAGTTAAACTATAAACTAAATTCCTCAAACAGTTAGCTTGGCCCATGCCCAGGATTGAGCAAGGACAGCTTGTAGGTTAAAAGCAAGATAGACTTAGAAAAGCTTGGAGCTTGAGGGTTAGAAGCAAGCCAGATTTATCTTACTGTTGTACTTTTGCAAAGGTGATTTCATTTTCTTCTCTCTTGTATTTTCTTATCATGTAACAAAAGATGTAACTTTATATCATCATGTTTAAGTATTATTAATTATGTATTGCAGTTTTTAAGTTGTTGGATAGCAAGGAGAAGAGTAAACACACTCAAGAATTTTATCTCCTCTTCTTGGAAAGGAATTAGTGCATTTTTGGTTGTAAGCAGGACAGCTGTATCATGTTAGGTAAAATTATGACCTTGTTATTTTCTTTATTTGGAAAATAAGTATGCTTTAAGGAAATGTAGATGGATGTCAAGTTGACAAGGGGTGGACTTATTATAGTTGATTTTATGTGTCAACTATAGTGTTCCAACATTTCTGACAATTTTAGGAATAGTCAATTTATTAAAGCACTTATTTTTCTCTAAGCCAATCAGAATAGAGCTCTTTTACTAATTTGGTCATGACACTCGGAGGTTGGAAAGTACCACATACACTTAACATACATACAGACAGAGAGAGAGTTGCAAGTAGAGATCTTTATGGCTTTCATTCCAAAAATTTAGCTATGCATCAGGAATAAGTATACTAATATAAAACTCATTAGTATATATTTGAGTTGGTTTTCGTCTTTGCCTCACTGTGTATTTTTATCCAAATTACATTTCTGACAAATGGAACAAGTTGTTACCTGCTCAATATAACGGCTAAAGCTTTTTTATGAATATTTGTAAAGGAGATTTTTAAATTTTCATATGTAATATTATGGAGACTGTCAACATCTTAATAAATTTAAGGTGAAGGGGCTAAGGATGCAGTAAGCGGTCACCTGCATGCCTCCAAAGTCCATCTGAGTGTAAATATCCAGTCTATTTTATTTATCCTCTTTAGCCCCAGATCTTTTCTTCTGGGGTTTCTTGAAAGCCCCCAGTGCCCTAAAGTTCCAATGACTCTAGGGAGTTGAGAGACTGGAGAAAGAAAAGAAAGGTCTTAGAGGAGTAAGTTTTCTCAAAGAAGCCATTGAACTTCTAAATGATCCTTGGCAAAGTCATGCCAACAAGAAAGGAAGAAGACAGTGGCAGCACTGTAATGGTGGAGCATATAGTCATAGGGGTTTTATAAAGGCTGTTGGCAGGTTTCACTTCACTGAGAAGTTCCCATGAGAGAGCAGGGTAGAGTAGGCAGAACAAAGAGGGCTCAAAACAAAAAGTCAATAAGAAAAATTATAATGTAAGAGGTACCTTCTCCCAAACAAAGCAGCCTGGATTCTAACCCAGCTTCAGAAAGTATACTCATTCCAAATGTGACTCAAATCAACAAGCCTTTTTATGGTTTATCCATGAACAGAAGTGGTGTCCCCAGAGAAGGTGCAGAATATAATGATCTTATGTATAAGTAAACCTTTTCTATGTTCCTGGTAATTTGTCTGATGTTAGTTAATTTTCAGATCCTTGATTATTTGCACCTAAGCAGGTACAGGAAAAGTTGGACACAGCTTTTCCTCTACCCGCTTAGTTCCAAATAGTGGATGCAGCCACCATAATCTAAAGTCATTCCCCAAAATAGCTGAGCAGAAATAAAGCAAGGACTCATGTTTTAATAGACACTGAGAAAAGAAAAGGGAAAGAAGCAAGGATGCTTAGGAGTTGAGACCCTTTTTGATGTAGGCTTAGATGAACCCCCCGAAAGCTGGCCAATGTTCAATACGATGCCAGTTGCAAATGGGGTACGCGGACTACCCACATTTCTACCTGGCTGACTATAACTCTTGGAACCTAACCTGATGGTGGGCCACCTATGAGTGCAGACCTGACAATATGTGCTGCTGGAGGGCATAGAACCAGAGAGAATGCGCTCTTTATATCCAAATTAAGCTCTTTCTGGACACAAAATTGATACAGAAGGACAACATCATCCAATTTAATAGGTGTCTCAGAAACTCACAAGTCAGTGAGGCCATCTCAAACAACAGCCTTATATGCCTGTATTCTGGCCTATGATTCTCTTCCTTATGGCGCACAACAACAAAAAAAAACAGACAAATGGACAGACACTATCTGCCCATTGGTAACACACCAGTTACTATCATTTGAAAGGCAAGGATCTATAACAAGAAAATGCAAAAGAAGAGAAACAATACTCTAAAGAACTAGTCTCTACAATTGTTTTCTCCTGCCAATCTAAATTTAAGAAAGGAAAGAAAAAAAGAGGCTAATACCAATCTTGCTCAACTGGACCTGAAGCAGACACCCAGTAGTCTGCCTGGTAGGAAAAATTTGCCCTTATTGGCTTAATCAGATGTCCCAAGTTCTCACCTGTAGTCCCCAGAGTGAACAGGGAGTTTTGACCGTCCCATTCTCATCATCAAAAAAGTTGGAGAACAACTTTTCCTCTACCTGCTTAGGTTCAAATTATCAAGGATCTGAAAATTAACTAACATCAAATAGATTACCAGGAACATAGAAAAGGTTTGCTATACATGCACACAAAAGGGAGTATTCACTCACCCACTGGATACTCAGAAGTAAAGCTTTACATACCAACTTCACAATTACAACTTGATAAAAGCAGGAGTAGGGGAGGGGGATGTTTCAATAAGAAAATATGGAAGAGTAATTTTTTAACGCCACTGGGAGCGGTCAATCAGTCTTCTTCCTAGAATTCTCAGGAAACTGCTGGGGTGAGGTAGGAGGTGGGAAGCAGAGAAGTTAATGACAGCTCTATTTCCAAAAGTTTCTGTTTGGATGCAGCTTTTGCTCTACCTGCTTAGGTCCAAATAATGGATGCAGCCACCATGATCCAAAGATAAGAGAAATACGATAAGATTTTAACTGTTTTCACTTTAAAATAACTTTTATATCAAAACTGCGATCCCTTTGAGACTAGTCTGGCCAACATAGTGAAGGCCCACCTCTATTAAAAATACAAAAATCAGCCTGACATGGTGGTGCGTGCCTGTAGTCGCAGCTACTCAGGAGGCTGAGGCAGGGGAATCGCTTGAACCCGGGAGGTGGAGGCTGCAGTGATCTGAGATTGCCCCACTGCACCCCAGCCCGGGAGACAATGTGAGACTTCATCTCAAACAAACAAACAAAAACTGTGATCCTTTCATAAGAACCAAGTGGGGTACATGGAAATAAGTCCTATTTTATTATGGTAAGAAATAAGATATTTATACTTGTACCTTTGCAGTTTAACTATCTATGAATCTGGATGACAAGACACACTCCAAAAACAAAATAAAATTCTAGTTTTCTTGAATTATGTAGACAGGGATGTCATGTATTTGACATAAGGTGATCTCATTATTAAAGAAAAGGACAAGGGGAAATTAATCCTCAATCTTCTACTTTATTACTCCAGCTGACTGTTTACCTCTGAGCAAGTGGCTAGACCTCTGTATTTCACATTATTATAAACACCAAATATATCATTAACTTGCATTGTTCTCACATTTGTAATTCAACTAGCAATCTTTTCACAAATTTGCATAACTGCCAGCTTCAATATGCTAGTAAATTATTTTCAATTGTATAAAATGTGAGAGCTCAGTGATGTGGGAAGTTGTTCTTCCAGCCTAATCTACTGAGTGACTTCTCTTCTGCGCTTAGCATCCTCATATGGCCTTCAGGCCAGCAGTGGCTCCCAAGAATCCTACCAGAATCTGAGCTGCCCAAGGCACACTTCATGCTTTAGATACTCCTGCATACTCTTAAGCAATGAGAGAGAATGGATAAAAGAATGCATAGATGCAAAGATGATAGATAGACAGACAGGCAGAGATAGATAGATAAGAAGATAGATAGATAGATAGATAGATAGATAGATAGATAGATAGATAGACAGACAGACAGACAGAGACAGATAGATAGATGATAGAGACAGATAAGATAGAAAGAAAGATAGATAGATATTGGTAACATTAAAAGATAGATATTGATAATATAAGAAGGTTATTTGAAAGAGACTTTTTGAGTGCTCAATATGTAAAATCAGACTAATTTGTTATTTTACTCATTTATTCATTCAAACACTTACTAATTATGAGTTATGATGGTAGAATCTGGAGATATATAAGCAAGTTTTTACCTCCATGGAGATTAGAGTAGGAAGGAGATGAAACTTGCAAATAATTAGAATTTAGTGAGTTACATACTGCAATATAAAGCAAGGGAGATTTCACAGATTAGATATGTGAATTTGACCTGGAAAGAAAAATGAAACTTGGTTGAACCAGATCTAGGGAGTCTCCATTCTTTGACTCAACAAACACCTATCAAGCACCTTTATGGTGCTAAACACTCTGTTAGGTACTCAGAATGTTTTTTAAAAAAATAAAAACCCAACAAAAACAGTTTCTGACATCAAGAGTTGGGAAATTGACCCATAAATAAGTAATAGTAAGATTAAATTATAGCTCAGTAATTTCTATACACATGATTGAACAAAGTACCAAATAATTTTGTCTGCCTAGAAGGAATTAAGAAATGCTTTCCAAAGATTATACGTGGGACTTCAGAATTTCTCAAAAAAGCTTTGGCCTATATTATTCATATAATTTGGGGGTAATACTTAGATTTACAATGTTCATATATTCAACCACCTCAGCATCACCAAAATCTAGGTATAATTCCACGTGTATTTTTGGAAATATCTTCATCTTTATCTTTTTCCCAAACATGTCACTTTCTTCTTCTTTTCAGATTGTTTTAAGTAGTTTGTGTGAAGCTGTGCTATTTCTTAAAATCTAAAGATTTGCTAGACTCTATTGCTTCTTAAAAACAAATATATCCTTTCTTAACAAAGGTAACTATGGAAAGTTTAAAACAATTTTCAAAAGAGTATTTATAAATAGTATCCTACTTCTTCAGATATAAATATTGACAATAGAACTATGGAATGGTTGAATATAACAGCAATTATAAACTCAGACAGTGATTATGAAGTCTAGATTACATAAGCTTTGTTTTAAATACTGATGACAGGCATGCTTAATATAAGGACCTATATGTTAACCTTTTTCTTTATATTTTTGCACAAAAACCCAAATACATTTGAATTTGACAAGTGTTTAATGATCATCCATTACAAGCAAGGTGTCATGCATGATAAAATCATTAGCAAGCTGTGACTGCTCCTTGAAATGTATACCCCAATATCAAAGATAATGCAACAAAGTGTGAATGTGTTAATAGAACAAAAAGTGCCTACAAAGTAGAAAAGAGGAAAAGGTTATGTTTAACATGGAGAATAAGGCCTCATAGAGGGGCAGATTTTAACATCTGGTCCAACAGCAAGATAGTGGGAGAAGTGTCTTTCAGGTAGAAGGGACTGCATAAGTAAAGGCTTTGAGTTAAGAAAGAGCAGCAAGTGCTCAGAACATATTAAAGAGTTCAATTTGATCAGATTATAAATATGAGTTGTTAACGTTCCCATCTCCCATGACTAACTATAATGGATGTCTGAAGTCATAAAAGATTATATGGCTATATCCGGTCTCAATAGGAAAAACTGCCATAAGAAATTAGTCATGACATCTGTGAGTGAGGATGAAGTAGTTGTAGCCCATGGCCCATGTATTTGCTAAGCAGAGAATAAGATATCTGAGCCATAGGGAAAGGTAAGCATAGATGGCTAAAATAACTCAGGCTCAGAATTTGAAGGCCTTTATATTCCAAGATGCCAACAGGGTTATGTTTTATTCTCCAGTAGTGGAAGAGAAAGTTCTTCTAAATCCTACACTTTCGGGATCTCAGCAAGGTCTCTGTAACAAAAGTTAGAGGTGAAGGTGCGAGGATAGCTTGAACCCAGGAGTTCAAGACCAACCCAAGCAACATAGAGAGACATTGTCTCCACAAAAATTAAAAGAAAAACAGGTGGATATTCTAGTCTGTTTTCACACTGTTATAAAGAAATACCTGAGACTGGGTAATTTATAAAGGAAAGAGGTTTAATTGATTCACAGTCAATTAAACTGGGAGGCCTCAGGAAACTTACAATCACAGCAAAAGCAAAGGAGAAGCTAGTACATTATTCACAAGGTGGCAGGAAAGAGAGAGAGAACAAAGGAGGAACTGCCAAACACTTATAAAACCATCAGATCTCATGAGAACTCACTCACTATTTTGAGACCAACATGGGGGAAACCGCCCCCATGATCCAATCACCTCCCACCAGGACCCTCCCTCTACATATGGGGATTATAATTTGAGATGAGATTTGGGTGGGGACACAAAGCCAAACCATATCAGTGGGCATGGTGTCACTCACCTGTAGCCTCGGCTAGTCAGGAGGCTGAGGCAGGAAGATTTCTTGAGCCCAGGAGTTTGAGGCTGCAGTGAGCTGTGATCCTGCTGCTAGACTCAAACCTGGATGACAGAGTGAGACCCTGTCTCAAAAAAAAAAAAAAAAAAAGATCAACAAGAGGAAAGCATACAAATCAAAGATTTATTTAATATGAGTTCTACATGGCATAGGAACCTTCATAAGGAAATGACAAGCTAAATAAATGGTTAAACCTGAGGGATTTTATGCTAGATTTGATGAAGAATGAAGAGTTGTAGAAAAATGTGATGGGAGATGGAGTCTGAACTAAGAAAGGTGAACTGGGGAAAGTTTATAGGTCCTGTTCATTCATATTCCTCTTAGCATCTCTCCATCTGAAGAAATTAGAATGCTCCTTTCCTCTAGAATAGGAGAACAGCTCTCACATGACAGTCATATGACCTGCTTGATATACATCCTTTTCAGAGGAAGGTCAGAAAGTCCTTATAAGCCCCTTATAATCCTATTAGATTTCATGAGAACTTCTTCAATATCACAAGAATAGCATGGAGGAGACCACACCCACGATTCAATTACCTTCTACTAGGTCCCTCCCATGACAGGTGGGGATTATGGGAACTCCAATGCAAGATAAGATTTGGGTGGTGACACAGCCAAAACATGTCATTCTGCTCTCGCCCCTCCCAAATGTCATGTCCTCACATTTCAAAACACAATCATGCCTTTCCAACAGTCCCCCAAAGTCTTAGCTCATTCAGCATTAACCCAAAAGTCCAAGTCCAAAGTCTCATCTGAGACAAGGCAAGTCCCTTCTGCCTATGAGCCTGTAAAATCAAATGCAAGTTAGTTACTTCATAGATACAATGGGGGTACAGGCATTGAGGAAATACACCCATTCCAAATGGGAGAAATTGGCCAAAATCAAAGCTCTACAAGCCCCATGCAAGTCCAAAATCTAATAGGGCAGTCATTAAAACTTAAAGCTATGAAATGTTCTCCTTTGACTCCATGTTTCACATCCAGGTCACACTGATGCAACAGGTGAGTTCTCATGGCCTTGGGCAGCTCCGCCCCTGTGGCTTTGCAGGGTATAGTCCCCCTCCTGATTACTTTCTCAGCTGATATTGAGTATCTATGGCTTTCCAGGCACACAATACAAACTATGTATGGATCTACCATTCTGGGGTCTGGAATATGATAGCCCTCTTCCCACAGCTAACTAGGCAGTACCCCATTGAGGACTCTGTGGGGGTCCTAGTAGATGTTCTCCATTAGGGCTCCACCTCTGCAGCAGACTTCTGCCTGGACATCCAGGCATTTCCATACATCCTCTGAAATCTAGGCGAAGGTGCCCAAACCTCAATTCTTGGTTTCTGTGCACCAATCGGCTCAACACCACATGGAAGCTGCCAAGGTTGAACCCTCTAAAGTAATGGCCCAAGCTGTACATTGGTTTCTTTTAGCCCCGGCTGGAGCTGAAGCAGCTGAGATATACGGCACCATGTTCCGAGGCTGCACAGAGCAGGAGAGCCCTGAGCCCAGCCCATGAAACCATTTTTCCCTCCTAGGCCTCTGCACCTGTTATGAGAGGGACTGCTGGTGAAAGTGAAGGTCTCTGACATGCCCTGGAGACATTTTCCCCATTGTCTTGGTGATTAACATTTAGCTCCTTGTTACTTAAGCAAATTTCTGCAGCTGGCTTGAATTTCTCCCCAGAAAATGGGTTTTTCTTTTCTACCCCATCATCAGGCTGCAAATTTTCCAAACTTTTATGCTTTGCTTCCTCTAAAATGCTTTGCTGCTTAGAAATTTCTTCCACCAGATACCCTGAATCATCTCTCTCAAGTTCAAAGTTCCACAGATCTCTAGGGCAGGGGCAAAATGCAGCCAATCTCTTTGCTAAAGCATAACAAGAGTCACCTTTGTTTCAGTTCCCCACAAGTTCCTCATTTCCATCTGAGACAACCTCAGCCTGGACTTCATTGTCCATATCACTATTAGCATTTTAGTCAAAGCCATTCAACAAGTCTCTAGTAAGTTCCAAACTTCCCCACATCTTCCTTCTTCTTCTGAGCCCTCCAAACTCTTCCAACCTCTGCCCATAACCCAGTTCAAAAGTTGCCTCCACATTTTCAAATATCTTTACAGCAGTGCCCCACTACACCCAGTACCAATTTACTGTGTAAATCTGTTATCACACTGCTATGAAGAAATACCTGAGACTGGCTAATTTATAAAGAAAAGTGGTTTAATTTATTCACCATTCCACATGGCTGTGGAGGAAACTTATAATCATGGCGGAAAGGGAAGCAATCATGTTCTTTTTCATGAAGTGCCAGGAAGGAGAATGAGAGCCAAGCAAAGGGGGAAGCCCCTTATAAAACCATCAGATCTCATGAGAACTTATTCACTATCACAAAAATAACGTAGTGAAAACTGCCCCAGTGATTCAGTTACCTCCCACTGGGTCCCACCAATGACATGTGGAGATTATGGGAACTAAAATTAAAGATGAGATTTGGATGAGGACATAGGTAAAACATGTCAGTCTAGTTAAACATTTATGCCTCATTTTGAGAGGCAGTGATATAAGTGGGAATAGCTGCCAACATAAGTTAGGCTGCTATATGGTAAGAGCAATCAGGTATTTAATAAGATGCATTTCTATGAGAACAAAAGAAAAACAAAGATTAATAATTGGTTAACTATTTAACCAGTTTCTGACTCCCGAGGGCAGCCAGTCAAGATTTCTAGACTTCAGCTTGAAATAGCTTTAGATGGTGCAATGAGGATAGCAGTTGCAATTCAATTCATTTCTTCATTTGCACTTTGAATGAATCTCTGGTTATGGTATCATAGTCATGGTTACTTCTCACAGCAAAGTATGGAAGTGTCTGTGTTTGCCTTTAGAATCTTTTATTGTCATTTTGGTTAAATCAATATCCAAGGTCACATTTAATCAAGTGTTGTAGATTTGCAGGACCTTTTTAGATAGTACCATCAGGTTTTATTATCTCAATGACACCTAGTAAGGAGGATGAATATAATGGAAACATTAATTACTGGCTTTTTTTCCCTTTCTCTCCTCTTTTTATTTTGCTTTGCTGGAAGTTTTCATGAGGAATCATAGGTTAGACTTAGACTTTTAAAAGCCTCTCAAGACTAAGAAACCAAGGCAGGAATTGGATCCCAGACTGTACCTGGAACATGTAATGATGTAAAGATGAACCTCTCTTCTCAAGGTTCTTATTATATTTTAAAATTGTTGGGCCTACCAGTTCTTTACTCATCTGTAAGGCTAAGACTCCTATAAGCCAGGAACTAGGTCATTCAAGATTGCGTTGTAAGTATTGGCTCCATAAAGTCAATCCTAGTTTCTTAGAAGCAGATAGTCCCATCAAAACCTTAGTAATATAAACAATGTTTCTAATTAAGTCCTGTTACATTATGAGGAGAATAAATTCTTATTGAACTTAGCAAATAAATATATTGCCATGAAAATTAGAATAGTCAATAAGAGTTTCCAAATTCTGGAGACATAAGTTAAGGAGAACGAATAAATGTTCATGTTTTCTGACAAAGGTGTAATTTATCGGATTTTTGTTAAGACATAGTTTAAAAGAAAAGGGAAGGGAATTCCGTAAATCTGGCAAACAAAATATTAAAGATCCATTAATGATTCAAACAAAAATCATAAAAATTATAATCATCCTTACCAGTTCATTCAGTTCCACGTAATTAATTCTGGTTCTGCTCGATCTCAGGTTAACAGTTTTATGAATCCCTCGGTTTCTTTAGTGAGGGATTAGTGTCTGGAAATTCTTAGACAGCCCATTTGTATGGTTTTAATGTTACCAGAAACTGAGTCTTTTCCATGAAGAATTTTGGCCGATAGTTGATAGTGAATGCTTTTAGATAAGAATCAAATTAAAACAATAACTCTCTGTGCATGACAAAAGTCTCAAAGATAGCCATGGTTAAATATTTGGTGAGAGTTCATCATAATGTAATTGACAAGGAAATTTGGTTATTTCTGTGGCATATCATATTTTAAGATAACAATTGGCATTATGGCAAATAACATTATACCAGACATATGATGAGCAGTGAGGGTACTGACAAAGTTTTGGGAATTTTATACAATTTCTGAAACAGTTATATTAATAACATGGTAAATGTAACCTAAAGAAATCCTGTCATCACTTCTTATTTGACAATGCTTCACATATAATTTAACATATCAAATAAACTTTGTTAGTTTGCTATCTCTTTTACAAGATGAGGGACAATTTCTTTGAGTTTTCTAAAGGCCTTCTGAAAAATCTCAGAGTTACTTTGAGGTCAAAAAGTCTCTTTATTTAGAATTTGATTTAAGGAAGTTTATAAAAAATGTCAAAAGATTTGAACACAATTAAATATGACCTTGGTGATCTATTTAACCAAAATAGCAATAAAAGATTCTAAAGGCAAATACAGAAAATTACACAGATGTGAAAAAATTAACCCTTTTAATATTGAAAGGACTTGATTTCCTTAAGTAAACATAGACCTGACAAAGACAACATGAAGCACAGGAAATTATTTTAATAAGACAGAATGTTTATTTCCTAGGCATATTACTTGAAAGGTGAAGAAAAATCTTTCTACAATCTTGTATTAAGAGCAGACCAATAATCCAAGAAAACTTTGTCCTTTTAAAAAAAGGAAAACCAAATTCTAGTTTTACATCACTGTACTATTCTTACTAAAACTAACTTTTACAAAATCTTATAAATAAATCCATCCAATCTTACTGGCTTTGACTACACAGATGCTATTTTTCCAAAATTCCTTTTCCACAGACCTTCTACAACCTTCCTTCTTCTTAGTATTAATTCGGTTTCTGTCTTACTCTTTTATTCTTTCTCATTCTGAAACAACTAGTCATCTTATTTTAGGACAACATTAATTTCTCTTTTCTTTAACAAAGATCACATCTTTTATGCTTTGAGTACTTTTCCTTACCACAAGCACATCTTATTGGTCTTGTATTCTTTATATACAGAGGGGTTTTGCTTTTTTATTTTTTGCCTTTACTATTTCTATAGTTTCATTTATATAGATTGACTAAAGTTTTAACAAGTTTTAACCCTTAGTAATCCTAATTTCTGGTGAGAACTAGGAAGTCAGCAATTATACACTATCACATACTAACATTTAGTAGTAGTTTAGAAAACTTTTGTGCAGGTGTAAAACAAAAAAAGAAAATTTATGAGTACACAATTTCACAATTTCTAGAGGCATGTTTTCTCATACAATTTTCAAAGTGACAAAGGCGTCATTTAGTAAAAAACCCAAATATCTTTCACCTTCAATAAAAATCAAGAGGCCAAAAGTAAACAAACCTTAACTTTTATTAAGCAATTAATGTTTCATTATTTTATTAAGAAATAATATAAATATTAAATGAATATTCATTATTTAATGTCACTTAGTATAGCTTTAAGATTTTGAATTATCAAAAGGATTTAAAAATCATTTTAAGTAGACATTATAAAACATAATTATCATTGAAAAGTTCATTTATACAATTTTTCCACTTACATATATTTAATTCACTTTTTCTTAATTATGCTTGAATGGCTCATGAAAACTTCATTAGCCATTAAACAAAGCTAGCCATCACATTAAGTTATTTTTGTTGTTGTTGACAAATCAGACACATATCAAAAATCACAGAAGCAAAGAATCTAAAAAGTTAAACGTGGTTTTAATCTTTTTTTCTGTTTTTCCTTCTTTTGTGGCTGTGCTTGACATACGTAAAGCATACATAAAGCCATTCGTTTTTATTGTACCTTTCATTCTTAAGTTGGATTTACAGTATTGTAATTCATAATACCTAGTAATGATAATGTCAGCTTGTCTGAGTTTAAGCCTAGGTAGAAAGAAAATTATGTCTGTATTACATTTAATGTTGACAACCCTGAAGACATGCCTGTTTGATTTTACCAACAATCTTAAGGCTAGCTTTTTAAAAAATCAATTATTATCTAAGATACAATAGCTTAAGAAAAAAAAAACAAAACATTTGAGTGACTTTCTTAGTTTAGCCAGTTAGTCAGAGGAGGAAGAATGAGTAAAATCAGTGGGAAAGAAGAGGTCTTAGATGAAACACTTTTGGGAGATCTTAAGTTTCACAAAGAAAGCCAGTGACGTTCCAAATTATCCTCAGCAAAATTATGCCAACAAGAAGGAGGTGAACAGAGTTCATAGAGCATATAGTCAACAGTGGTTGACTGCAGTGGAAAAGGGGGTTTCAGTTGACTGAGAAGTTTCCATGGGAAGAACAGACTCAACTAAAGAGAACAGAGGTTTTAGAAAAATAGCTCCCATCAAGCTTTGAATATCAGCTCCCAGTTAGGCCAACTTCTGACCATAGAGCTCTTTATAAGAAAGTAAAAATCCTTTCAGATATTGCATTATCAGGTTTCAGCCAGAACAAACTAAATATTCCAGGCAGTATTGAACTCTTTACTTTTTTTTCTTTTACCAACGGTATAACTATTTCTAGATACTTAAAATCAAAACCAGTAAGTCTTTTATGACATAACCATGGAGAGCAAGTAGCATCCCCAAAGAGGGTGCAAAAGATGCAACCCTCCCAAAATCCTAAGCCACTCCCAAAGATAACCAAAGTAAAGAAAGATTTAGACAACACCCTGAGGGTTGGCAAAGGCTGGTAGGACATTAGCCACAAATGAAGTGTGATGCACATTGCTGTCTGGCCATACTCTTCTGCCCCCAACCAGACAGTTGGCTGCCTGCTAACACAGGTCCAACAACCTGTGCATCCCAGCAGGTGGAAAGCCAAGCCAAGATCTCAGGACACAAAACAAGACAAACCGGAAAGCAATAGCTGTCCCTGGGAGAAAAAGGATCAATAACCAAGTGGTATCCCCCGCAAAAATTAACCAAATTGACCTGAGTCACAATTCAAAGAGCTAATTTTTACAAATTTACTTAAATCTAAATTTGGAAAGGAAGGGACAAGCAAACATTTTGCCTTCCTTATGTGTCTGGGCACTAAAAACGAGATCCAGGAAACAGGGTAAGAATTTATACTTCTGACAGCTTTTTTTCAGTTGTGTCAGATCTCAACTGTAGTTTCTGGAGTCAGTAGAGTACCCCAATCTTGTGATCACCAGAAACTGTAGGGGAGAAAAAATATCTTTTTCCTTCTATCGTTTTTGGTTCTCTGTCGAGACTCTGTAACAAAAGATGGATTAACAAGAGAAAAGCATACACACTTATTTTTCATATGACTCAACAGCCTTCATAAGGAAATTGATGGCCCAAGGAAATAGTTAGATGAGTATTTTATACTAGGTTTGATGAAGTACAGAAAGTTTTGCAAAAAGGTGATAAGACAAAAACAGGTATGAGCTAAGAGTAGTGAACTGAGGGAAACTTTACAAGACCTATTCATTCTGATCCTATTAGCATTTCTCCATTTTTGGAGATAAAGATGTTCATTTCCTCTGTGTATAGGGAGAGTGCCTCTCACATAAGGGTCTTATGGCCTACTTCGGCGAGGTCCAAACCCCGTCACTCCTTTTGAACTTTACATGAGTAAGTAAAATATTTGTTGTAAGAGGTTGTATAAAACCAAAGAGTATGTATAGAAAAGTAAAACATTACTCTAAAGAAGAAATAAATTAGTGTACATTCTCCTAACTTATATGTATACATATACAGATAGGTGCAAAACATGTACTGCATATAAATTATTTCAGTCTAAAAGTAGGTTGCCATTACATGGATAGTTCTACAGCTCGCTTTTTTACATCAACACGTTTTCATGAAAGTACACAGAAATTTATATCATCTTTTTAAACTGGAACATAACAATTCAATGTATCATCTATTATTGACCTGTCCTTTAGCTAATTGGGAACCATTGAAAATGTTCTGTAGGAAAAAGGAAATTGTAAATGTTTTAAAATCTGCTAATCAAAAGGATAAATGTTTACAGGAGAAATAGGAGATTAAAAAAAAAAAACTTAGGTGGCTCATGCTTTCCATTACTTTGGGAAGCTGAGATGGGAGGATCACATGAGTTCAGGAGTTCAAGACCAGCCTGTGCAACATAGTGAGATTCCCATCTCTAAACAAATAAAATAGAAAATCAGCCAGGTGTGGTGGCTTATACCTGCAGCCCCAACTACTTGGGACATTGAGGTGGGAGGATCTCTTGAGCCCAGGAGGTCATGGCTGCAGTGAGCCGTGCTCAGGCCACTACACTCCAGCCCCAGTGATGGAGTGAGACCTGTTTCAAAAAGAAAAAAGAAAGAAAATACTTAAAAGATTATTACAATAGTGTAGATAAACTATAATAATGAGAGCTTGGATTAAGATTAACTGTAAGAGATGTTTCAGATAATGTAATAAAAACAGTTTATAATTATCCTAGTTTACCATGTGAGAACAAAAAGAGCAATGAGATGAAAGGCCAACTATGGATGATTAGGGATATCAGGAAGCTATCTCTAGAGAAAGGCAACTGAGCAACACAAAATAGTTTATCTGGGGATTCTCCTACTGTTGACCCTGAGTTTTCTTAGTTCCCCCAGCATCCTATCACTTTTCAAGTTATGTCAACCTGATCACAACAGTATTTCCAAATCTGTACCATTTTATCTATTCCATTAATCACTATCCTCATTCATGCCCTCATCATCTCCCTCACAGCACTGGTATCTCACTTCTAATTCACCCAAAATTGCTCTCAGATTAATTTTACTACAAGGCCAAAAGTCAAGATAGTTCAGGTGGCTAAAGTTCACCGTGTTAGTCAGAGTTCTCCAGAGAAACAGAACCAATAGGATATATATAGAGAGATGATGGAAATAAAGATAGCAATATATGGAAAGAAATTTATTTATGATAGGAATGGGCTTATGTGATTATGTAGCCTAAGAAGTTGCACAACCTGTCATGTGCAAACTGAAATACCAGGAAAGCCAGTGGTGTAGTTCAGTCCAAGAATGAAGACCTGAAAACTGGGAGTCCAGTGGTTTAAATCCTGGTCTGAGTCTGAAGGCCCAAGAACCAGGAGCATCACTGTTTAAGGGCGAGAAAAGATAGATGCCCAGCTCAAATAGAGAGAGTGAATTCACCCTTCTTCCTCCGTTTTTGTTCTATTCAGCCTCTCGAAGGTTGGATGATGCTCATCCTTATTGGTGAGGACGGACCTTCTTTACTCAGTCTACTGACTCAAATTCTAATCTCTTCCAGAAACCCTCAGGCACACACCCACAAATAATGTTTTACAAGCTATCTACCCTCAGCCCAGTCAAGCTGACACATAAAATTCACCTTCACTGTCACTAACAGGTACTGCATATCTGCTGCATGCCAAGCACTATGTTTGCTTTGAACATACATTGTTATGTCATTACATTTTCACAGAAAGCCTTCTTTTGGTTTTGTGACTTTAATAAAATTATTTAATATTGCCTGAAGAGTCCATTTCCTCATCTGTCAAATGGGGATAATAGTATCTGCTTTGTGCATCTGTTGCATGAAAAGTCTTAATGAATATTAATCAGTGTGATCCTGCCACACAGTTAAGCACAGGTATCTTAGCTTCCATCATCATGAGTCCTCAATTGTACCAAAAACTACCTCTGCAGCCTGACAAACTTTCCAATATCTTGCCTATTGTGTATTTCTACATATGCTCCACGTGTTCACATCTTACTGTCTTAGCCCATGCTGCTCTGACTAGAGAATGCATTTCCTGCCATCTCTACCTCCATACTTGTAAACTCTCCTCACTCTTATAGGTATCAATTACATGAACATATTCTGAGATTTCACATCTAGTAGTGTTTGCTCACCTCCTTCATGCCAAAGCATCTTATATATAGCCACCTTATAACACTTTGCTTTATCTTTAATTTTATTTTTATATACATGTGTTTGCATGCCTTATACACGTGGTTTATATACTTATAGATACATACATCTTTATTTCTAGGTTCTGAACTTCCACAGAAGTTGGGAGCAGGGCCAATTCTTTATTTGTTAATGCTTTAAAAGATTATTTTACTATACTAGGCACACACAAAAAAAACATTGGTTAAGATTTATGCTACATATCTTCCATTTATTTCTCCAAACACACACTCCATCCTGCTGTCTATGCTGGCAAGCCGATCTATAGGCCTTATCACCAAGCATTGGAGAGGAACAGGCAAGAGATGAGAGGACGGGAGGAAGAACTCCCTTTAATAACCCTCCATCCTTGAATTATCCAAATTTGATTATGTCATTTTTTTTTTCTTGTTGGGACCATCTGCTCAAAATTCTCAGAGATTTTAGATAAAAGGAGAGGATTTGGGAAAGTAACTCCTTAAGTTCTGTCTTTTGAATCAAGTAAAAAGAAGTCTTTGCTTAGATTGAAGAGGACAATAGAGTGGTAGTAAGTTGGAGGAAATTGAAATAAGGATGAGAACAACTGCTGAAGGAAATGCTTTAGGAAGTTAGTTAATGATAAATAAAAAGATAGCAGAACAGCATGAGGGGCCTAATGGCACAGAATTTGATTGTCAAACTAGCCTGAATTTCTCCAGCAGTGCTTAGCAGAACAAGATCAAGAGGGCTGTTAAAACAAAGCAAAGCAAAACAAAATGCGAGTGACAGAGTTTAACTACATTGGGAACGACAGGAGACTAAGAAGTCCTTGGATCCAAAGGTGCTAAGAAGGGTCATGAACAGGACCCAAATAGAAGTCTGAAGGGAGACAAGTGAAGCCAAGAAGAGGTTAGTGGGCAATTTTCACTTTTAAGGGAAACATTGATCAGACTAATTGTTCAACATTACTAATAGCAAAAGATACTGATTGTTTTTATTTTTAATTTACAACCTGAAATGGCTTTGCTTACTTGCAGTACAGTTTATGTGCCAAAAATTAGGC
Organism: Hylobates moloch; assembly: GCF_009828535.3. Lineage (NCBI taxonomy): Eukaryota > Metazoa > Chordata > Mammalia > Primates > Hylobatidae > Hylobates > Hylobates moloch. The sequence goes on along the minus strand of NW_026652287.1, from coordinate 89,972,252 downwards.
TTCCTATTTTAAGCTATCTTTTCAGATCATATAAGATTTGGATAATGTTATTGTTCTGAAATCTTGGGGTCCCTTTGAAAATTTGATTTTACAAACATGTTTTACTTTCTAAAATTTAAATTTTTAAAACTTCATTTCAATTTCTCCTGAACTCTTCTTTTTGCTTCCAAAAATTTGCATCTTTGACAAATTAAGAACTACCTGATTTTAGACCTTAATGTAAAGTAAGCACAAGGGAAAAGAAAAATGAGGAGAAATGCCAAATGATCACATTAACAAAACAATCAAGTTCTTGATTGCAGTATTAAAACAGGAGAAACTGCTGTGCTAACTCATATGCTCTACACAAAGGTTACCAGGGGAACCATACTTGCACACTTCCTAGTTCTCAAAAATGTACCAATGTGATGTTTGTTTCTGTCTCTTTTCTTTTCCTTTTTGGAAATCTTAACCAAAAATCTCCTGTACTCTTGTGGTTTCCTTGTTATTCAACTTGTAAATTCATTTTTTTAACGCTTCACGTCACAGAATCCACTAAGCTGGCAATATATAAGAAGGCATTGATTTTTTTTCTCCAAAAGTTATCAGTGCAGCATGGAATGCAAATTTCTTCTCCTTCTGGAGCCCCTAAAAGTAAAAAGTATAAATTGTTTTTGCCTATAAGTATCTTTGATTTTTGTTTACCCTCTTCCTACTTTTAGATTATAAGTTCCTCCAGGGCAGGCACTAGATCTGTAATTTTCTATATAATTCCCTATAGAAATTAGACAGGTCTAAACCCATAGTGAGAAATAAATAATTCTTTTCAGCTGTTATTACGTGTAAGATAAAAGAGTAAGTTTGGAAATTGTGAATTCACTTTCTTTTGATTTGTTAAAATAAACTCAGGTCTCAGATTTTTTTTCCCCCACAGGTAAATACCCACATCTAAGAAAGAGACTGCAGAAAGAAAAGTGTTTTTGTTTTGTTCTGGGACGTGCATTTGGAGGTTGATTGAAAGGGAACTGCCACTCCCTCCTCCAGTATCTACACTAGCTTTGCTGCCTGGTTTATGAAAGAGCTGGGTTGCCTTTCATTTCTGTATCAGAACAAACAAAATGAATTAGGCATGAATAACTTTTACTATATTTAAGGTTTACTAAAATTAATATTAAATCCTTAACAAAGACTATAGGTTAAAGACATACTGATTATGAAAAGAAAATAAATTCTTAGTAATATGACGAATTTTAAGAACAAATATACATTAATTAATACACTTGTCAAACACAAACACGTGGATTCACCAAATGTTTATTAACCATTTATATGAATGTGCCATGTTATGTGTAGTAGGTACATAAAGTTAAAGACAAATACAACATTTTTACTCTCAAGAAGTTTAAAATACACCAACACGTTTTCATGGAAGGATTGCCCCTTCTATATTATCCTGGTTTCAACTGGCTTATAAGCAAAATTTCAATTTTAGACACTACTGTTCAAGAAAAATATATAATTGTGACACGTCTTAAAACTGCAAGAGAGACTTTATTTGGGATTATTACAATAGGTATCAAGACTACTGCAATAGGAGAGAGATCTGGTTCAACTTCAAAAACAGCAAAGACAGCTGAGGATTTATAGCCAATGAGCTGAGTGAGGGGTTTAGTGGCTGGACAATTACTAAGAGGAGACACCAGGGGTAGGGAGATTCTTGTAAAATTGACCTAGCATGAGTGTTGCTGAAGGCAGGCCAAGGGGATCAGATAGTAAGTGTGGAGGATGAGGAATTTCATCAGATACTGAGGGTGAGAGGATTCTGGCTGAGTTAGTGAGAGTTTTGCTACAAGTGGACCAGATAGACTGAAGATAAGGCCCAAGGTCAAGGCCTAGTTAAACAGAGGACTTAGAGGAAAGTGTCTAAAGTTTGGTCTAGAAAGAGAGTCTTTGTTACTATATTGAAGCTGCATTGGCAAATTATTAAAAGTCAGAGTCTCTTGGACTCAATTTGTATGTTTGTAAAACCGACAATGTACAGTATACCGGGAGCTCTCTGATTTTATGAAATCCAGCCTTTCCACTTATTATTATTATTTTATTTATTTATTTATTTACTTTGGTAGCTTAGGTAAATCACTTTTCTGCTCAGGGCCAGTTTCCTCATCTATAAAGTGCGGACAAACCCTGAATTAATGAACTCATTGTAGTATATAAGATGATATATTGAAAGTGCCTTGAAAACTCTTAATTTCCTATTTGAATCAAAGGTGCTTTTATTGTCAGGAATGCCTGTATCTTCTGTATTCATTCAGTGAACTCCAAGAAACCACTAGTCTGTTGCCTTCTGGACCTCAGACAGAAGCAACCATTATCTTCTACAACTCCCTCTGTATTTTGTTAACACCTATATTGCAGCCTGTTTGACTTTGTGTTACAATTATCTACTCATATAGCTTTCCATTCCACCACCCTTCCTTTAAGGCAAGCAGTTTAAATTATTCTTCTTTGTGTTCCAGTGCCCATGGCACATATTTGGTTTCAATAAGTATTTGCTGAAAAGATGAATAAATAGTTATATCTTAGCTCCAAGAATATCTACTAAGAGTTCTTTGTCTCTCTAGGTTTCCTGAAGCAGTATCCTCCAAGCAACTAAAGGAACTCTCATTTCCTGGCTTTCCAATTACCTTTAATGTAGCGACTAAAGTGACACATTACATGGAGTTTATGTTCAAGAACATAAACAAAAACATGTGAAATAAAAATCACATAGAGTCAAAATTGTCTTGGAAAAATGCCAAAAGTAGCCCTTGGCTTCTCTTTTGTCATCTTTCTTTCATTAGGGCAATGAAAGCAAAACTATAGCTACAAGAGGATTTTCCACACAATCTTTTAGCTGAGCATGAGCACTTTCTCTAAGTCAAATGTGTATATGATGAGTTCCATTATATTGTTGGGTCCTAATTCTGACCCCTTCGTTTCCTTCTTTTCCCACAGCTGGTACTTTGTAACTCTTGTTTTAGGTCCAGATCTATATTAGTCTCTATTAAAGGCAATGCAAAGCAAGATTTATTCAATAGGTGGACAGCTAGCATCAAGTTATTGCCCCAAAGAGTTTGGGTTGATCCTGAATCTGGGTCCCAATTAACCCTTAGTGAATTTCCACCTTCTTCCCAAGATTACAGATTTCGCCTCATGCAAGTTCATTGTATCTCTACCCTTTCTCTGATGCATTGATCTCTGTCTGAGGTATCTCCTAGTACCCTGTTCCTCTTAGATTTGGAGGTGGGCTTACAATTGCTATTTAGCTCCTATTTACTTAAAGAAGAGTTTTGTTTTCTTTGTCCTACTTTCATACTCTACTTACTTTCGTAATATATTTCAAATAGATTTCATAGCAATACCTCTTTCTGTAGTCAACAAACCCATCAAATACCATTTTCTTCTGCAAATAGTCCTCGCTGCCTCCTAGCCCAATCAACATCTTGTTTGAGGTCCTCACAGTCCTGTCTTGCTACTATGAATCGTATCATCATATAATCACAGCATCACATCTAACTCAACTGAGGAAATTCGGGTGAATGACTGACTTTTTAAGGAGACCAGACTATTATTCTGAACCATAAATAATATAGAATTAAATCACTTAACACAAAAATCATGTATTAAATATTAGCAGATTTCTTCACACATTGACTATCTGCTGGATTTTCTACTTTATAAAAAAAATCCAAAATTAGTCTCAAAAACATTAAGTTTTTGGGTCACGAAGAGGTAATTTAATTAGGGAACTGGATTAAACATTAGCTACAACTCATACCTTAGTATATATTTAAAAGATTATAAAAGATGATCTCCCTACCAAGAGAAAACAAGAAGAAATAAGATCCAGGCAATGGTCACTATGAGATACACTGAAGAAAAGTGATTTATTTCAAAATCCGATTCAAAGATATGAGATTACTTAGCGTGATATTCTCCAGGTTCATCCATGTTGTTGCATATGGCAGAATTTCCTTTTTTAAGGCCTCGTGATATTCCATTGCATGCATGTACCACATTTTCTTTAGCTCTTCATCCATTCATGGATATTTAGGTTGTTTCCATATTTGGGGTATTATGAAGAATGCTACAGTAAACATAGGAGTGTAGATATATCTTCAAGATCCTAATTTCAATTCTTTTGGATACACAGTCAGAAGTGGGATTGCTGGATCATATGTTAGTTTTATTTTTAGTCTTTTGAGAAACTTTCATACTATTTTTCACACTGGCTGTACCAATTTACATTCCCACCAACAGTGCACAGGAATTTAAATTTCTTAACATCCTTGCCAATACTTGTTATCTTTCCTTTTGTTTTGTTAATAATACCCATCTTAACAGGTGTGAGGTGATAACTCATTATGCTAAGTGAAATACTCCAGTCACAGAAAGACAAATTTTGCATGCTTCCACTTACATGAGGTATCTAAAATAGTCACATTCATAGAAACATACAGTAGAATAATGGTTGCCAGGGAGTGGGAATGGGGGGTGGGAAGGATAAAATGAGGGTTTGCTGTTTGACAGGTATAAAATTTCAATGAGTAAGATGAATAAGTTGTAGAGGTCTGCTATACAGCATTATGCCTATACTTAACAATATTGTATTGGGCACTAAATTTGTTAAAAGGGTAGATCTCAAGTTAAATGTTCTTCTCATAATAAAAAATGAAAAAGAAACAAAAGAACCTCAAAATTATAGGGTCAGTTTTTTTTCAGTTTGGAAATAATGCGTCTCTGCTTATAGAAGAATCCTACATGTAAACAAAATTATTCATCAAAGAGTTTAATAATTTTATATCTGCTTAGATAGTATCCAGCAGTGTGTGACACATATACATATATTCTGTTTTATGTCTTGAATTTGATCTAGAATGTGTTGGAAGTGAGGTATAAAATCAGATCCAGGAATGAGGTGATGGTGAAGATTAAATTTTCCTTATAGACACACCAAAAAACTATGAGAATTGACTCATTTATGCAGCCTAAGTCTTCAAACACCTTTGCTGAGATATGATAAGAAATATGTCTTATTTCACGCAGCAGCATGATTTGAATTAATTCTTTCCTACTGCTGTTTCTCCTGCAAGCAAGTGCAATACATTTGACCCAATTGCACAAACATAGGAAACTCAGGGGCTCTTTATAAGGCTCTTCGTTCTATAAAGAAGCACCAATAAAAATCACAGTGAATTTCAGAAGTATCATGTGAAAAGCTGGCCACATGTTGAAAGATATTTGTATTTTTGTAATTCAAAACCCTCTCATCTAAAGGAAAAAAAGAATTGACAGCCAGAAACTTAGGTTTCCATCTATGTCTCTTTATTACCAGGAGTCCTGTGTGATTCTCTACATTTTAGTGCCTTGTAAGGTAAGTATGCTGACCAATATAAACATCCTGCCCCTTTGTGCAGGTTCTCATTGACCATACTTCATGCCTCTTCTAATCTGGTCTGTTAACTACATAAAAATTGAAAAAAGATAGACTGAACAACCATATTTAATTAATCTATCACAGGTTTAGGGAAGATATAGTTACAGGTATTAGGCAGTTCGTTTATTCTGCGCATTTTATATTAAAAAGAAACTAACATTGCACAGAGAATTAAAAAAGAGTTAGGACAATGTATTTGATGGGGTCGATGGTTCAAATGGGCCTGCCACAGAGGAGGAAAAAAAAAGATTATTTACAGCATGATTTTTTCCTCGAAGTCCTTTCCAACTTCTTACAAAGCATGACAACACTTTGCTAATCTGCTTTCCTGACTGTGATCTCAGCTTTTAAGTCATACTCACAAAAAAATTCTCTACTGTTCTCAGGCTTGAGAAAAAACTCTGTTGCAGATATACTAGAGGAACTTGACATTTTGATGGAGATCAGAATAAGACTAGACATTCCTTATGAAAGAGCAGTGTGAGAAAATGGCTTCATGAACTCATATTAAGAAACAATTGTTCACAATCTGACAAAAACTGGGCCTTCACAATCATCAAATGGGAAAATGGTATAAAAATAATTTACCAGCCAATCAGGCTTACCAAAGAAAATGCCTTTCATTGTTACTACTATCGCCCCACTAGATTTAACCAAAAATAAATTTTTCCTGTGAATGCTGTTGATAAGGGGAAGAAAGCTTTTTCAATTTGTATAAGATTAGGCTTTTCCTTTTGTTTTAATTGCCTGGGAATCAACTATCATTTCATTTCTAGGTTCATTCCTGTAATTTATAGTCTAGAAGTGCACCGGAGGCTTAATTCATGGAGCACTAAGCTAGCTTTGCCTGAGTGCTCAACCCCATCATTCAAATTCTCCATGATGTGGGAACTAAAAGGACAGTTGTTTTCTTTTCATTTCCATAATTTCATGCCTACAAGTCCTCTTCATATTTCTTACATAATCTGATAAATTATAAATAATTTCTAAATTGCCTTATAATTTATCATGCTCTTGCAAAAAGTCTCTGAACATGCTGTATGTTGGACAAGTTGTAAAAGAATTTGAGGAGGGGCCAGCACTAGAGTTGTTTTAAAGCACCTATGCCTTGTCTGGAATGATAGAAAAGCAAAATATAATATAAAACACTAACAAAAGGGAAAGAGGGGGAGACAGAACAAGTGAAATGTCTAAGAACTACTTTTTCTCTCAAGGATTTTGTTTTTATAATTATTTTCCACATACCCACAAAGCCTGTAAAATATTCACTCAGACAACTCATCACTCCTTTCAGCAGTACAGTCCCCCACCTACCCCCACAGCCCCTGTGCCATTCATGTTCATTTTCCTTCTGAGGTGTATCCTGGGTTTGCAAATTGTGACTGATTAATATAACCCTCATGATTCTCAAGACATTTGCAAATTCAGTATTATTTTCCTTGAGAGCATGTCAGTAACTTCAGGATGTGACTGTGTACAAATGACCCCAAATCATTTCTTGATATATAAGATTAATATTTCTAAATAACAGAAAAAGTATTTCCTAGTCCCATTTTCTGTGGCCTTTCCTAACCATACAGAGTTTTCTGGTACTTTAGTTTAAAGCAGTAAAGTTATTATATAGTACATTAATGTAAAATATAAAATGAGAGTTATATCATAAATTTAATGTAAGTCTGTGAATTGAATACATTAGTAACTGCAATTAATATTGCAAAATCCCAGCTGTTCAGCTGATATATGCCTCCCATTGATTATAGCTTGTATTATGTCAATAAAGAATAGAATTCATTTAGGAGAAAATCATTGGCAATTCATTTGTCTATAGTAAAAGAGGCTCAGTTATACATAGTTTATATAATCCTGCGTAAGTAAAAGAAAAGAGTAATTTAGAATTCCTTTTTAGAACATATTTTTTTCTTTTCATACACAGGGAGGTGAATTCAACTGTTAATATTTATTTTAAATACATGGTCATTTGAGGTTCCTATATAACTCATTATATAAGGGTTCTCCAGATAAATAGAAGTTATAGGAGAGATATATACAATAGAGCCAATAGGATTTGTATATCATATATATTTTTTAATAAAGTGTCTAACTTATTTTATATGCATATATATTTTATATACACATATTTGTGTGTGTGTATATAGAGAGACTTATTATAAGGAATTGGCTTATATAATTATGGTGGATGAGAAGTCTCAAGACATGCAGTCAGCAAGTTGGAGACCCAGGGGCGATGACGGTATAGTTCCAATCTGAGTTCTAAGGCCTGAGAAGCAGATCTGATGGTATAAGTACCAGTTTAAGTTTGAAGGCAGAAGAAAACAAATGCCCCAGCTTAAAGAGAGTCAAGCAGAGAGAAGATATTTCCCCTTACTCAGCTTTTAAATTTTATTTAGGCCTTCAAGAGACTGGATGGGGCCCATGCACATAGGAGAGGGCAATCTGCTTTATTCAGTCTGCCAATCCAAATGTTAAACTCTGCCAGAAACACCCTGCAGACACACCAAGAAATACTGTTTTACCAGCTATCTGGGTATCCTTTATCCCAATCAAATTAACACATACAATTAACCATGACACTCATTATTTTTTAAAGGGTACACAGACTACCAATTTATATCAAAGCTATTACAGACATTCTTTGAAATCAAGTTGACTCACTAACCAAAGTTAATGCTAGCTCATCCCATTGTTGAAATAGTATATAAGCTAAAACTTTTTAAAAATAAATTCAAGTATTTTGGCATCATAAAATCTGAACAATAAATGCTTTGGATTCAGAGGCCTGGGTATAAATCCCAGTTATATATTTTTGGGCACTTTCCTTTTAATCCTATGCATTTGTATTTTTCATCTGTCAAAGTACTATCAGTTGGTAAATTAGCAGCATAAGCACAGTGGTAGTGTTTTGCACACTACTATGTCCAAAGTTGTGAAAACTTTGGACATCATCATGCAGATTTGCATTTAGATACCTTACAGTCAATCACAGAAGCTTTAAGGGAGAAGTGACATTTAAAATGATATATTAGATATGAGCTTTGCCTTTGGTGTCAAAGAGACCTGAGTTTCTATGACAGTCACTGTAGACTGGGTTTTTCAAAATTTACTTAAGGCCTTCAGTTTGCCTTCTTCTACTGCAGAGGCAAAAAAGCTAAAAATGTTTCTCAGTCCCTTATATCTAGAACTCCAAATGGGATTTAGCTTCTTACATTCAGATGAACTTATGCAAGACTTGAAAAGAATTCAGACTGAGTTAATTGGGATAAAAGGTCAGGCATCCATTTTCACATAAGATCATAGCATAGGTAGGAGTTTCTAACAACATTATCAACAACTGTCAGATTTGGCAAAGGAGCCTTCCTGAACTAGCAATGGCAGCAAGATTCTGGAACTGACAGTTGTAGAGGTGGCTCCTTAATTCCACAAGCAGGACCCCCTCGTGGCAGAGTTCCAGCTCCCTTTGTGGTACAGTTTGGTAGTGCAGAGTTTCTACTACAGTCCTCTTTCCCAGGAAACATAGGATGAAAGAGTCTCTGTCTGCCCAAGATACATCTCGAAAATCTGAACAAGAATTGCAAAAGGACACATGGGAGCTACAGCCCAGCCAAGGCATCCTTTTAAAACAGATAAAGAAACCAAGCTCAGAAAGGCTAAGTACCTGCTCCTGGATCACATTGTAAAGAACTGCTGTGAGAGAAATTCAAATTCACTGTGACTAGGCCAATATTCGGCCAAAAACACTAGTGTATCAATAAGAGTTGTATTAGTCTGTTTTCATGCTGTTGCTAAAGACAAACCCAAGACTGGGCAATTTACAAAAGAAAGAGATTTAATGGACTCACAGTTCCACATGGCTGGGGGGCCTCACGATCATGGTGGAAGCCAAGGAGGAGCAAGTCACATCTTACATGAATGGTGGCCGGCAAAGAGAGAGCTTGTGCAGAGGAACCCCTCTTTATAAAACCATCAGCTCTCATGAGACTCATTCACTATCACGAGAACAGTGCAGGAAAGACCTGCCCCCATAATTCAATCACTTCTCACCAGGTTCTTCCTACGATATGTGAGAATTGTGGGAGTTACACTTCAAGATGATATTTGAGTGGGGACACAGCCAAACTATATCAATAATTATTAAAATCTTGAAATATTTCTACATGGATGATAAATTGCTGTGGCCATGAGTCCCCTAGATGTTGATGGCTTTTCCCTTAGGGCCCAGTGGACTTTCTCACTATGTAGAAACTAAAAGGCAATGCTTGTTACAGAGTGGGATGCTGGTGTTCTAGCTATTGCCCTTTCAGATTGTATGGTGTGCACCATCTAATCATTATTTTTATTCTCACCCTTGGGTATGACTGCAGCAAGTGCTTTCTACTACACCAAGCTATTTCTTTACTTAATAAATGCTTTATTGAATTCAACAGAATACTTAGATTTAAAACTGAGATAACATGATTTTTATCTCTTTTTAGAATAATAAAACCATTACTGCTTGTAGAGTAGGGAGGTAGTACTAGAAACTCAGCAAACTTCTTTTGTTAGGGGGAGCTCATCCAAAGATGTCAATTTAAAAAATTTAATTTTTAACAGGTCAGTAGCAGCCTTATATTACTGGTGAGATGCTTAACCAACTAAAAAATGAATCTGAGGAGATAAAAAGCCTCAATCTCCAGCACTAATAACAGATACAGAACATAGTCTTACATATGTAATATTTTATAATTTTCACATTTATAATTTATAACAGAAGCTACTTATCAGTAACAAGCCAAGAGAAAATAAGCCAAATAATCACTTGGCTATCCAGCAGTATGTGACTGGGTTATTTTACTTCCAGAAACATTAGATGTTTTGAGAATGTTCTTTTTTATCACATTTATGCCTGTTGGCATCTGGGTTTGACAGGTGCATTTAGCAACAAACATACAGAATCACTATCTTCCCATTATTGCTTGTTATCATAAATTACTCCCAAATTCTACAAATGCAAAATCCCCAGACTTTCCAGACTCTTGATCAATAATGAGTGAGTCATTACACAAATACTGCTGGGATAATCGTCCTTTATCTGAGAAATGGAAGATAGATTTTCTGATCTTTCCTGGCATCTAAGCCTGCTGTAAAATAAATGTGTCATAATTTATTCAAAGTTCAGGGAAAGGAGAAAGCCCGAGAGTTCCTGAAGTCTAGTGTACTTACTTCATTAAAAAAAAAAACTAAATGGACAGATACCTCCTGCTGCTGAATTTAAAAAATCAAAATAAACATAATAGTATAATAGATAAAAGTTGGAGAAACTACAAGATTCTCAAAACAAAAGACACGTGTTCTCATCTGTAGGCCTTACAATTCTGCTGAAAGAATGTTTAAAGAGTCAAAAGAAAAATGTTTTAAAAATATTCAAATAGTTGAAAAGTAATGCTTGATATTTAGGTAAGCACAGTAATATGAAAGCACATATTTGCTTCACTGTGCTTTAAAACCCCATGAAAATAAATGTATAGATAAATATAAATAATTTTTAAAGTGGGATACTGCCTACATAATCAAAAAAACATGAGAGGAGAAAACAGAAGAAGAAAGATGACAATAAAATTTTAAGTATTGAAATAGTAATTGACAGCAGGGTGACCAAAGCTGAAACTAAGTACTTGTATTTATCATTCACCAAATATTCACTGAGCACCTAGTATGTGCCAGGCACTGTTCTAGAAAGAAGCAAGAGAGCAGTGAACAAAACACAAAAACTGTGTCCTCATGGAGCTTAAATAGAAGAATCCAATCAGAAGAAAGTTAGTTTGTGACATAGAGAAGCTGAAAACAAATTAAAGGCATACGGTGGCTCTGAAAGTGTAAGTGAGGAAAGGTGCTAAAAATAAAAAGGAGAAAGTAAAAATCCGTTAAAGGGGCAATCAGACTGGTACATCCCTTCTCCTATCCAGCACACGCGTGACTGCTCCTCTCTCACCTAAGAACAATGTAATTTACTCTCTGAAGAAACTGAACAAGAGTGGAGGAGAAAAATGAGACGCCCTACTGAAAGCAGAGGAATTACATGATCACACATTAAACTGGGACACTCACAGTTACAAATGAATTGTGTCCCCACTCCCCAAATCCATATGTTGAAATCTTAACCCCTATTGTGATGAGGCCTCTGTGAGGTGATTTTCAGTAAGGTCATGAGGGTGGGGCCCCATGATGGAACTGGTGTCCTCATAAGAAGAGACACTAGAGAGATCGTTCATTTTCTCTCTGCACAGCCACAGTGAGAGGTCATATTGTTATACCATGGGATAAGAAGCCATCTACAAACAAAGATAAGAGTCCTGGCTGGAATTCCAGTGTGCTGGCACCCAGATTTCAGACTTCCAGCCTCCATAACTGAGAAAATAGATGCTTGTTGTTTAAGCCACCCAGTCTATGCTATTTTGTTATGGCAGCCCTAGCAGACTAAGATACTCATCCTCCCACTAGCTGTCTTTCTCTGACTGAACAGACGGACCACAGAAGCTGTGCTTCTTTTGAGAAGCTGAGTACATTTCAAGACATTGAGGATGTGAGGGAACTTCCTATGAAATAGTTATGTATGCACCAACATGCATTATCTATATACTTGGATTTCAATCAATTGTAATGTCTTCTTAAATGTGAAGGGACAGTCGAGAAACAATGTGCTTTCAGAGAAAGACTCTCTCATAAAGATATTTTTTAAAAGCAGAAGAAAAAGGGAAAAAAATTGAGAAAAACAGAAATACTAAAAGACATAATCAATGTTGTCTTACCAGAAATGAGAGAAGATACTGTGTCTTTTAAGAAAACAATAAATGCCTGAAACATATTTAAAGAATAAGGAAAAACACTTAGACATGAAAGATATAATTGTATAAATATAAAATTCAGAGAAACAGGGAAGAAACAAAGAAAGTACTTAAACCTCTTAGTAGGCTGAACAAGAAGGTAGAAAGAATTACAGAATCAGTTTAGGAGTTGTAACTTCTCATTAAGAAGTGCAGAACAGGCCAGTAGAAAAGATGAAAAAATTAAAAAATAAATAAAATAAAATAAAATCTTTGCATAATTGAAAAATTGAGTTTCCTGATTACAAAGGATCACCAAATGTCTATTACAATGAAAAATAAAAGAAGCACAACCAATTATACCATGTCAGGGATAAATTTCAGACAAAAAATACATACCCTAAAAACTTTTAAAGATGAAAAAAATGTCACAGGCATTCAGAAATCAGAATGCCAATCAGAAGTCAGAATGGCAAGAGATTCTTGATAGAAAAATTTAAAACTAGAAGATATTGTGTAGCGTTTTCAAATTCTGTGGGAAAAATCTATTTCTAAACTAATATTGTATGCCCATCCTTCAATATCAAGATATTGGGGCATAGATATTTTTGGACATGCAAAAATCTCTAAAAATTTACTTGCTGCATTATCTCCCTGTAAACTACTTGAAGAGTACTCCACCAAAATGCATATATCATTTAGCATATGATCAAAAAGTCAGAAATGTTCTGTGTGATATAGAATAGAGGATTCACTGTAAATATTAGAACATAATATTTTAGGAACTGTTGAAGTAAACTTTGAGGCATCTAATGTTGAGCCTGAAGTTGCTATAAGTTAACCAAACCAGTGGCTGGGAAGGAAAGCTGATGTGGAAAAGAAGGAGGAGAATGGAGCCAATGAGGATAGATTGGAAGCCATGAGGACAGCTGGAACCTATGAAGACAAACGAGCTTGCAAAGAGAAACCAGAACCCACACCTGTCACTTAGCACCTCCAACCTCTATGCCTTAGATGACCTGCAGGAGAAGTTGGTGTGTTTTGCTATGGAACTCCACTCATGCTAGCCCAGAACTCAAAGATGTTGAAGGAGAAGCCTGGGGGGAGAATTTGTGGCACCAGGCATTGTTCCGTGCCACTCAGGTGAGCCAGCATCAGCAACAACATGAAAAGATTCCACAGTGCCTGGTATCTTGCACTAATTCTCTCAAAATAAGAAATAATGGCTCCTGTTTCACTTCCATCTTCCAAACGTTCACCAAAATGTCCCTTGAAGCCAATGCTAACTTTGAACCACATTGGGAGGAGCATTCTGGGAAATGTAGCTCCAGTTTGTCTAATTCAACGTAATACAAAACCACCATCAAGAAAGATTTAGAATTCAGGAAATAGGGAATCCAAGCAAGGAGAAAAGGAAGAGTAATCTGAGAATGATAATGAAAGCAAGTACAAGACAAAACCCAACCAAGCAAAATGCCTAGAAAGAAATCAGTCCAACTGGAGCAAGAGGACAGAGTGCTCTAAGAAATATGAATTCAAAAAAAAGTGAACTAATAGGCTAATTGGGGTGTTTGATTATAATTAGAGGTGTTTTTCAGTTCCTGCTGGAGAGTAATTAAAACTACAGAAAAAAATGAATAGCTGTATGAAAAATAAAGAGTAATCAAAATATGCTACACTGCTCAGTTGATAATGATATTTGCATCATTATAATCATCTCTACATTGAACAGTGATTTAACAAAAATGAAGAAGAAATACATGGAGACAGGAGGAAAGGTAGTACGAGAAAACTAAAACAACCTTACTCATAGTGGGAAGTCAGAACAGAATGTGAGGTTATTTTAACCATTAGTAATAGAATTTATTTTTAAACAGCTTTAGATTTACAGAAATATTGAGTGTACAGTACAGAGAGTTTTCAAGTAACCCTCACATACATAGTTTTTCTTATCTTGCATTAGTGTAGTACATTTGTTACATTAATGAACCGAAGGTGCTATATAATTATTAACTGAAGTCATAATTTACATTAAGGCTTACTCTTTGTGTTGAATAGTTCTATGGATGAGGGAAGGGGCTAAAATGCATAATTTTATGCATTCACCATTAAAATATCATGGGGAATAGTTTTACTGCCTTAAAAATTTCCTTCATTTCAATTATTTGTTCTTCTTTCCACTCTCTAAAGCCCTGGAAACCACTTATCATTTTATTGTCTCTGTATTTCTGTCTTTTTCAGAGCATCATGTAGCTGGACTTATACAGCATGTAGCCTTTTCAGATTGGCTTCTTTAACTTAGTAATATTCATGTAACATTGCTCCATGTGTTTTCATGGCTTAATAGGTCATTCCTTTTCATTACCGATCATTTTATTCTGTGCATGTACCACAATTTGTTCGTCTACTACTGAATGATGTCTTGATTGTTTCCAGTTGTTGGTGATTATGAATAAACTTGCTATAAACATTTACTTGTGTGGATGTAAGTTTTCAACTTATTCAGATAAAAGAGCAATTGCTGTATAGTACGGTAAGATTATGTTTAGCCTTGTACGGAACTGCCAAAGTGGCTGTACCATTTTATATTCCTACCAGCAATGAATGAAAACACCTGTTGATCTGCATCCTTACCAGTAAATGCTATTGTCATATTTCATATTTTATTTTATTTTTATTTTATTTTATTTATTTTTTTTTTTTTTGAGATGGAGTCTCGCTCTGTGGCCCAGGCTGGAGTGCAGCGGTGCAATCTCAGCTCACTGCAAGCTCCGCCTCCCGGGTTCAAGCAATTCTCCTGCCTCAGCCTCTCCGAGTAGCTGGGACTACAGGCACCCGCCACCATGCCCGGCTAATTTTTTTGTATTTTTAGTAGAGACGGGGTTTCACCGTGGTCTCGATCTCCTGACCTGGTGATCCGCCCGCCTCGGCCTCCCAAAGTGCTGGGATTACAAGCGTGAGCCACTGCGCCCGGCCTCCATATTTCATATTTTAATCCTTCTAATAGATGTGTAGTGGTATATAGTTGTTTAATTTTCAATTCTCTTATAACACACAATGTTTAACATCTTTTTATATGTATATTTGCTATCTGTATATATTCTTTGGTGAGGTGTCTGTTCAGATCTTTTTCCTGTTTTAAGTTGGATAGTTTTCTTATTTTTGAGTTTTAAGTGTTCTTTTTATATTTTAAGTGCAAGCCCTTTATCAGATATGTATTTTGTGCATATTTTCCCACTCTGTGGCTTGTATTCTAATTCTCTTAATAATATCTTTGCAGAAGTTTTTAATTTGAACAAATTTCACTTTTATGTTGTGCTTAAGAAGTTGTATCTAGTCGGTGTAGCCAAGATGGCCGAACAGGAACAGCTCCGGTCTCCAGCTCCCAGCCCCAGCGACACAGAAGACGGGTGATTTCTGCATTTCTGCTTGAGGTACCGGTTTCATCTCACTAGGGAGTGCCTAACAGCGGGTGCAGGACAGTCAGTGAAGCGCACTGCGCGTGAGCCGAAGCAGGGCGAGGCATTGCCTCACTCGGGAAGTGCAAGGGGTCAGGGAGTTCCCTTTCCTAGTCAAAGAAAGGGGAAACAGACAGCACCTGGAATATCGGGTCAGTCCCACTCTAATACTGCACTTTTCCAACGGGCCTGGAAAACGGCACACTAGGAGATTGTGTCCCGCACCTGGCTTGGAGGGTCCTATGCCCACGGAGTCTTGCTGATTGCTAGCACAGCAGTCTGAGATCAAGCTGCAAGGCGGCAGTGAGGCTGGGGGAGGGGCGCCCGCCATTGCCCAGGCTTGCTTAGGTAAACAAAGCAGCCAGGAAGCTCGAACTGGATGGAGCCCACCACAGCTCAAGGAGGCCTACCTGCCTCTGTAGGCTCCACCTCTGGGGGCAGGGCACAGACAAACAAAAACTCAGCAAGAACCTCCACAGACTTAAATGTCCCTGTCTGACTGACAGCTTTGAAGAGAGTAGTGGTTCTCCCAGCACGCAGCTGGAGATCTGAGAACGGACAGACTGCCTCCTAAAGTGGGTCCCTCACCCCTGAGCAGCCTAACTGGGAGGCACCCCCCCAGTAGGGACAGACTGACACCTCATTCAACTGGGTACTCCTCTGAGACAAAACTTTCAGAGGAACTATCAGAGAGCTGAATTTGTGGTCTCACGAAAATCCGCTGTTCTGCAGCCACCGCTGCTGACACCCAGCCAAACAGGGTCTGGAATGCACCTCTAGTAAACTCCAACAGACCTGCAGTTGAGGGTCCTGTCTGGTAGAAGGAAAACTAACAAACAGAAAGGAAATCCACACCAAAAACCCATCTGTGCATCACCATCATCAAAGACAAAAAGTAGATAAAACCACAAAGATGGGGAAAAAACAGAGCAAAAAAACTGGAAACTCTAAAAAACAGAGCACCTCTCCTCCTCCAAAGGAACGCAGTTCCTCACCAGCAACGGAA
>NW_026652287.1:89042175-89254211 GCF_009828535.3 Hylobates moloch | reverse complement strand
TATTCATCCAGGACCAAAGTAAGTCCTGATGCAGGAAATGAGTGAGTTTCACAGCTTTCTGAGCCCCTACTCGACCCAGGAAGCCCAGCTGGAACCTCCTCTCACCTGGGCCCAGGGCCAGCTTTGTGGGCATACCTCCCGTACAGTTGCACAGGGCCCCATGCTTAGTTTAATGCTATGCTATCATTGTCCTGAAATTCTTTTTTTTTTTTTTTTGAGACGGAGTCTTGCTCTTTCCCCCAGGCTGGAGTGCAGTGGCGCGATCTCGGCTCACTGCAAACTCCGCCTCCCGGGTTCACGCCATTCTCCTGCCTCAGCCTCCCGAGTAGCTGGGACTACAGGCGCCCGCCAACATGCCCGGCGAATTTTTTGTATTTTTAGTAGAGCCGGCGTTTCACCGTGTTAGCCAGGAAGGTCTCGATCTCCTGACCTCGTGATCCGCCCGCCTCGGCCTCCCAAAGTGCTGGGATTACAGGCTTGAGCCACCGCGCCCGGCCTTTTTTTTTTTCTGAAATTCTTAATTATTTTCCTATAAGAGCTTCACATTTATGTTTTGCACTAGGCCCTGCAAATTATGTAGCAGGTCCTGATCGGGCCTGATTTTACTATACCTCATTTGACACACTTGTCACTCTCTTGGAATGCTCCTTCTCTTCCTGGACACCACAATGTCCTTGTCCTCTCCTACTTTGCTTGTGGCTCCTTCCTTTGCTCTTCCTTATCTGAACATTAAGTGTCCTCAACCTCTTCCTTATCTATACTGATTTCCTCAGTGATCCCATCCAGTTTACAGTCTTTAGTACTTTCTCTAAGCTACTACTAACAGAGAAAACTTTAGCAATAATAGCTACATTTGAGTATTTTCATGTGGCAGGCATAAATTGCAAGTACTATTTCCTTTAATACTTTCAACACCTCATTTTGCAAATGAAATGTCCTGGGCACAGAGAGGTTGAATAACTTGCCCAAGGGCACACAGCAGTAAGTGACAGCATGGATTTGAACACAGTGAGTCTAATTTCACAGGGTGTTCTTTTAACCACCACACTGCACAGTCAGAACCTCTCCCTGGGCTCCAGGGGGGTATATCCATCTTCCTACTTGACATTTTCACTTGTATGTCTAATTGGCATCTCAAATTTACTATGTCCACCCCATCCTGTATCACTTCAGATCTCCTCTTCTGGTCTTTCCCATCTCATTAAATGGCACTAAAACTCACTTGGGTGCCCAGGCAAAAATTCTAGCATCTTCTCTTTTTCTCTCCTTCACATCTAGTCATTAGCAAGCCTCATAGACTCTACAGTGTATCTTGATTTTGACTCTTTCTCCTCCTTCCAAGGCCCCTAACCTAGTCCAGACCACTGCTTTCTCCTGACTGGATGATTGCAGTAGCCTCCTAATAGATCTGTCCCTTGCCCCTTGTATCTTCTCCACACAACAGCTAGAGTGATGTTTTCTGCTTTTTCCTAAATGTTTTATTGAAGCATTGATATGTTCCAAAAATTGCACAAATCATATAACTGTAGAGCTTGATGAATCTTTAGAATGTGACCTGCTTATTTAACCAAAACCCAGAGTGAGAAACATAACATTACCAGCATCTCTGGAAGTCCCCTCTTGTGTTCCCTTCCAGCCACTATACTCCCTGCCATCCACATAATCACTATATTTGCTTCTAACTTCATAGGTTAATTTTGCTTCTTCTTAAACTTCATATAAGTAAAATTTAACACAGTAGGTATGCAACATGAATATATCACAATTTATGTATTCATTTTACTTGGATAGTTGGGCTTCTAGCTTTGATCTATTGTGAATAGTATTGCCACAAACACTGTACATGTCTTTTGCTAACCATACGTAAGAATTTCTGTGGGTATATTCCTAGGAGTGGAATTGCTGAATCAAATACTAAGTATATATTCAGCTTCAATAGATATTTCAAAATAGATTTTCAAAGTGGTTATAACCACTAGTAGTATATGAGCATTCCAGTTGTTCTACATCCTCACCAAGATTTGGTGTTATTTATCTTTTTCATTGTAATAATTCTGATGAGTGTGCACAGATATCTCATTGTGGTTTTAATTTACATTTTCGTGATGACTAATGGAATTGAGCACCTTTTCATATGTTTATTGACCATATGGGTATCTTCTTTTGCAAAGTGCCTGTTTAAGTCCTTTGCCTATTTATTTTGTTGTTGTTGGGTAGTGTGCCTTTTTCTTATTGATTTGTAGCATTCTTTTTAAATTTTTTTTTTTTTTTGTAGAGATGGAGTCTCATTATGTTACCCAGGTTGGTCTCAAACTCCTGTCCTCAAGTGATCCTCTCACCTTGGCGTCTCAAATTGCTGGGATTACAGGCATGAGCCACTGTTCCTGGCTGATTCATAGCATTCTTTATAGATTCTGTATATGCACACTTTGTTATGTGTTGGATATATGTGTTGTAAATATCTTCTTTGCCACTTGGTGGCTTGCTTTTCTACTTGGTTAGTGGTATCTCTCAGTGAACAAAACTTCTTAATTTTTTCACAGTACAAATTATCATTCTTTTCCTCTATACTTATTAACGTTAATGTCTTTTTTCACAAAAATGAATAAAATTTTTATTTTAAAACATCACAAGTAATTACAAAGACAAATGTCCCAACTATACAAACTGTTTTTCACATATACATATATACACACATATATTTAAGGTTGGTTGATCTTTCATCTTTTTATCTGAGTAAAAAGAAGAACACTTTCCTCATTCAGGAGATTTTTGATGTTATAATAGTTACCTGAAGGAACATAGAACGAATCCCCAGTACTTATTATATAAGGTGTTTCATGTAAAGTACACAAAAGGTCACCAAAGTTAACATAAAAAAAAATATATCCAACATGCTGCTTTCCCTTTTCTTCTTGTGGTCCTAGTATCAATTTCCCAGTAGAAAAAAAGGATGTATCCAATGTCTTATATACCTTCAACTCACCATGCTTAACAAAAAATTGATATGTATCTTGTGGCCTTACAAGATCCACGAGAATAATCTCTCTTGTTTCTGGGTCCTTTTCCCTTGTTGGCTGCAAAGGATCTCCAAGAGGTATACCTAGATTTGCCATTAAGCTAGTCTTCTTTCATCGTTATCAAGACAGATCCTTTTCTTATTAGATTTTTTTGTCAACTTTTCCAATATTTTCTCTTGCCTTCCTTTTAGACGATATTTTGTCTGGAGATCATATTCCACTAATCACGAATCCTCCTGATGGCCTTCCTTGATAATCTATTTGCTCTCCTTGCCAGTACTCCAAAGGTTTCAAACGTGTTCTCTTGGTCCTGCGAACATTTGGTGTGTTGGAGGGCAATACTAGTTTGTGATGGATTCTGTTCTTTGGTATCACTTTAGATCTTTTTTTTTTTTTTTTTTTTTTTTGAGACGGAGTCTCGCGCTGTTGCCTAGGCTGGAGTGCAGTGGCGCAATCTCAGCTCACTGCAAGCTCCGCCTCCCAGGTTGACGCCATTCTCCTGCCTCAGCCTCTCCGAGTAGCTGGGACTACAGGCGCCCGCCACCACGCCCGGCTAATTTTTTGTATTTTTAGTAGAGACGGGGTTTCATCCTGGTCTCGATCTCCTGACCTCGTGATCCGCCCGCCTCGGCCTCCCAAAGTGCTGGGATTACAAGCGTGAGCCACCGTGCCTGGCCTCACTTTAGATCGTTTTGAGTCATCTGAACTTCCATGAACTTCCTCATCATCCACATCATTGTTATTCTTTCCAGACATTAAATAATTATTATTGAGCCTGGAAGGTCCACTTTTCCTCTAAAACTGAAGTCTTATGCTCTCCAGAATCCAAGTTTGACTCTGTTGGTGTATTACATGTATATCCACTGGTCTGAGGCTTTAGGGGAACATTTTGTGCAGTCATAATATTATCTTCATTCTTTGAGCTTCCTGTAGATCTAGAACAATCCAGATTTTTCTTCTTAGCCAAGTCTGCCTCATCACTTTCCAATGGCTCACTCAGCGAACAACTGGAAATTTCATCATGACCAATGATACCTCCAGAACCTTTAGCATTTAAAAACTTCTGTACTCTTTGGCTGTCTTTAGTTGCTGTCTTCTGCCTTTTCAGTGGAATAGTTTTTTTCCCAATATTCTTAGATGACTGATTTGTTTTCTTAGCAGATTTTTGCCTACTGGTGTGATGCACTGGTAATTCATTTCTTATTGAAGAATTGCTATAAACAGGACTCTCCTCTGATTTTACCACCCACCAATTAGACGGATGCCTGGAAATTCTTCGACTTCTTGTGACAGTTGAAGTCACTTCTTCAGGTACAAGTTTGTTCTTGGACTCACTGGAAAAGTGCTGCTTTTTAGATTCTTCCTTATCTTTTCTAGTGCTACTTTTCTTGCTTCCCACAGGTGGCATCTGTTTTTTGGAAGCACAATCATTTCCCATCTCTTCACGCTCTTCCATATTTCTGTCTGAATTTCTTTGAAATTTGTCTTGGGTAATATGTGACGTATGTATGTTTTCATCTTTAGACTGTCCTACATCAAGCTGTTCTTCAGCCAGTTTAGCCATAAATTTTCTTCTCTGATTTTGTTTTATAGTCCTTTTGCTTCTAGATGATTTTTCTGCATTCTTGGAATACATTTCATATTTTGTAGATCTACAGTCATTTTCTGTTTCACCTGTCAAAGCATAACTTGTATCCAGTACTGTTTTATCAGAGGGCTGAGATGTCTCTACTAGGTGAGGTTTATGGAAATGTTTGTCATTTGCCAAAGTCTTAGCTAATATATTATGATGCTTTTCTCTTGACTTTCTATCTTGAAGGAGTGCAGTGCTCTCAGCTGGGGATATGGTGCGTTGTTTCAGAGGCCCTGCCTTTCTTGGTATAGTAATCCAAGATCTACTGGCAAAACTTTGATCTGGCTCATCAATTATAAATTCATCCTCTATCAACTTCATATCATCGGGAGGACATGAATGAGGTGGAGCTATTGCTCCATGCCTAACAATGGGACTGGATTCACTTTTTCATTTTACTGTTTCTAAAAACAATGTTGAAAAACTTTTTTTAGCTTGTCATTGAATTTCATATTCTGAATCTCGTATTCTATTCTGAGATGATCCTGATGGTTTTCTTTCTTGTCCTTCTGATGTTTTATCCTCTTCCTCTGATACTTTATTATCTATTTCTATTTTCTTTAAATTTACTTTATCTTCAAAGTTTAACCTTTTTTTGGTTTTAAGTGAAACCTCTGTACTTGAAGGCAGCATATTTACTGAATTTTCAAAAGTGTAAGTCTCTCTCTTTTGGGCACTAGATGGAATAACATTTTGCAATACAGATGTTTTTGCATCCAAGAGAACAGAAAGTGAGCCAACAGATAAGTAAAATTCTTCATCAGCTTCACTGTGATGATCATTTATGTTTCTACTTGACATTTTTTCAAGTCAGGTGTATTTTTGGAACCAACATCAGTTGCCAGAATTTTCTGACGAACTTCATGGGCCTGAACTGATCTGTTGGTGGCTTCACTTGGTTCTACAACAAACTGCAGAAAGGCTTCTTTCTTCCTTGAAGAAAGTGGAACTG
Source organism: Hylobates moloch (assembly GCF_009828535.3). Classification (NCBI taxonomy): domain Eukaryota; kingdom Metazoa; phylum Chordata; class Mammalia; order Primates; family Hylobatidae; genus Hylobates; species Hylobates moloch. The sequence continues at coordinate 89,248,606 of NW_026652287.1, read as the reverse complement.
ACTTTGGATGTGATTTCTGGCACTCTTTGCTTGGTGACTGCATACAAGTGTCTTTTATTTTGCATGTTGAATTAAGCACTGATTTTGTAGAATTTGTGCTAAAATCATTGGCAAGACTTTTTTCTTCAAAACAGCCTTGTAAGATTTCCAGAACATTCTGGCCTTGCTCTGTGTTAATGTCACGTGCCCTGGAAGGTCGACAAAATCTTCTTCTGTAGCCATTTCTGAGATGATCCAGACCCGACGCAGCCATGTTCCGGCCCCGCTGAGCTAGCGCAGGTGTCTGAGGTGGAAGCCCACACAGACTTCTTGCTCCAGGTGGCCGAACAAGAAATGAACCGCCGGACTACCAGGCGGCGCCCAAGCAACACCCTTAAGTCAAAGGCGTCGGCCGCGAGAGCTGGAATCCGGAAGGCGTGCGCCAACAACACTTCCCGGCCATTGGCTCCGCCCTCAACAAACATGTTAATGTCTTTTTAAAGCAGTATTTGCCTACCCCAAGGTCATGAAGATATTCTGTGTTCTCTTCTAAAAGCTTATTGTTTTACGTACCACATTTAGATATATATTCTACATGGAATTAACTTTTGTATGTGGTATAAAGTGTAGGAGTCAAGATTAATTTTCTTCCTTATGAATATCCAGTTGACCCACCACAGTTGTTTTATTTTTTATTTCTTTCTATAATTTATTGCCCTCCTTTGAGAACACAATTAAAAGAAAATCCTTTCCTTATTGTCAAAGTGACAGTGTTCTTAAACCAGATCATGAGATTCCCCCTGCTCAAAATCTAGAGTAGTTTCCCATCGCAGTTTTTTTTTTCTTTCAATAATTTCAGCTTTTATTTTAGATTCAGGGAGTACATGTGTAGGTTTGTTACATAGGTTTACTCCATGATGCTGAGATTTGGGATACAATTGATCCCGTCACCCAGGTAGTGAGCATTGTTCTCAATAGTTTTTCAAACCTTTCCCCGCTCCTTTCCTCCCTCTTCTAGTAGTCCCCAGTGGCTATTGTTGCCATCTTTACGTCCAGTGTACCTAGTGTTCAGCTCTCACTTGTAAATGAGAACATATGGTATTTGGTTTTCTGTTCCTGCATTAATTCGCTTAGGATAATGGCACATTGCACTTTAGAAGAAGAAGACACACCTCCCACCATGGCTTCTCCTCCTCCATCTGCCCCCTTTTCAGCTTTCCTCCTACCGATCTCTTCTCTCCTGTCTACTGTGGAAACGCTGACCTCCTTGCCATTCCTCATTCTTCCAGGTGCTTTTGCACAGGGATTCCTGTGCTCAGAGTACTCTTTCTCCATGTCTCAGCCAGGATCGCTCCCTATTTCACTCACCTCTCTGCTCAAATGTCCTTTCCTCAGAATGGACCACCCAATCAGCCCCCCTAACATTGATGAGTAAATAATAAATAAAAGTCCTCTGTATCTGTGTATTATTAATGCTGTCTTCCCTACTATGTGATTCTTTGAGAGAAGGGATTGTATCTTACTTGCTTTTGTGTATCTCGTTTGCAGCATGATACACAGAACTCAAGTAGTGTCCTGAGTTTATTACATATGATAACTCATTGTTTTCCTTGCCCTGTCTGCATTAGCCTTGGATAATTCTGACTCTGCTATAAATCTTTAGTAATTTGGATAAGCTCTGGTGGAATATTAACTTTTTGTATTTTTTTAAAAAGGGGCTGCTAAGCAATATTGTAGCTGAACTCACTTTAACTGTTTTACATGGAAATAATGCATGGGCTGAGCCCAAATGAACTTCGTATGTTGGCAAAAGAACATAAGTTTCAGTGACTTTATATAGCCAGGCCCTATGTTTCTCTAACAGTGATACTAATTGTGTTCAAGTTTATAACATTACATTTTTTTCTAAGCACTCTACAATCCAGATTTAGTGATTCTTATTGACCTACTTCCTATTACTGGGGCCATTCTAGGGCTACATGCATATAATAAAATTTGTTTTTTAGGCAAGAGTTAGATCTACCTTTCATTTGTTTATTCTTTGTCAAGGCAATTATTTCCACCATTGATTGCATCTGTTTTCCTTTTTGTAAATCCTTGAACTGTTGTCTGACACACATGATTCTTTTATTAATTCTTTTATTAATCATCAAATGCCATTAAATTATAGAGCAGAAAGAGACTAATAAGATCATCTTATCCAGCTATAAAAGTATTACTGGATCAGTTGATAAAGTATAGTTGGTAGATTAAAATATTGCATCTTTAATAGTCAGCTTCATGAAGCTGCTAACTGTGCTATGGTGTGTTAAGAGACTGTCCTAAATCTTAGGAAAAACACACTGAAGTATTTAGGAATAAAGATGCCTTGAGTTGCATAACTTACTCCTAAATGGTTCAGGAAAAAAAAATATGTATGTGTTTGTGTGTGTGGGTTTATGTGTGTTCATATACAAGGAGAAACAAGTACAGAGCAAATTACAAACCAAATGAAGCAAAACATTAACAAGTAGATTTGCATAAAAGGCATATTAGTGTTATTCGTACTATTCTTGTAACTTTTCTGTAAGTGTGAAATTATTTCCACATAAGCAGTTTGAAAAATTATCTCATCCACCCCTCTCAGGAAAAACATTCAGTCCTCATGACATCATGACACAGAAGTTAACTAGCTTCCCATTACCCAGAGTTAGAAACAAAACTGACTCTTAGTCCTGTGTACCCTCTGTTACACTATGCTGCGGCCTTCTAGTAAATAGTTACTGAGCGCTAATCGAATATGGGGCCAGTCATCCTGCTGTGTGCTTACATAGGACACAGCCAAGCTTGCATATTAGTGATGTAGTTTTGAGTACCTTTAAAAAGTAATTTGGCTATTACCTGGGCAGCCTTACAACCTCCAGCCCCTCTATTACCTGGACACCTTGTTATTAGATATGCTGCTCATTGTAATGAGACACCTATGTTTGCATTTTAACAAACAGTGGTTTTGTTCTTCTATTTCTTGATAGCTACTGCTTCTTGGGATACCTTTCTCATGCTATGGAATTTCAAGCCACATGCTAGAGCTTACAGATATGTGGGTCACAAGGATGTTGTAACCAGCGTGCAGTTTTCTCCACATGGAAACTTATTGGCGTCTGCCTCACGAGACAGAACCGTGAGACTCTGGATTCCTGATAAGTAAGAGAAACAAATAAACACTTGATATCCTTTGGATTTGGAAATGTGAAAGAAAGCTGAGCCCGGCTGCTGCTCATGCACTGCTGCCTGCACTATTAGTCTCAGTCACATACAAGGCATGCTGCCCTTGTGGTAAAGTCAAACTAATTCATATAATTTTTTCCTCAAAATTATGTCTTCTTTTTGAAAACTATTTCCTACCATGGAAATATGCTTAATATGTCTTAAGTTTTTTTGAGGGAGTAGTGGTAGCTACCAATCCCTTTGTAGATCTGAGGTAAGCTTTAGACTATCTCCCCAGAACGATACACATCAGTATGTATAACCAAAAATTCACAGTTTATTAACTTCCTAATGCCTGTTCATGGATCCTTCAAGGAAGGACCCTTGGATCCCTGTTGAAAACCCTGTGCCTTTGATTTGATTTGTATCACTCGTTATCGGGGTCCAGAATTTTCTTGTTAAAGAAAATTTCTGACAAAAATATAAACCATTGGATTTGTGTAAGGTCATATGCGTTATAACAAATCTCTGTAACAGAGACTTTTCAAACCCTAACTAATGGCCCATCTATTTTAAGTAATTATTGAGCCATGATTTTTAAAAATGTTTTTAAGCTTTAAAGTTTGTAAATTTTCAAACACACATGAAAATAGAATGAATAGCATTACTCCCCTCCCTCATATTCCCATCAATCAGTTTCAACAGTTGTCAGGATTCTGCCCATCTTGTTTCATCTACACCTCCTCTCACTTTTTCCCCTGGAGTACGTTTAGACAAAATCCTACATATCATATCATTTCACCCCATAAATACTCAGAGCAGAGATCCCCAACCCCTGGGCCACTGACCAGTACCAGTCCATGGCCTGTTAGGAACCAGGCCAGAGCTCTGCCTCTGTCGGATCAGCAGCGGCATTAGATTCTCATAGGAGCACAAACCCTATTGTGAACTGTGCATGCGAGGGATCTAGGTTGCACGCTCCATATGAGAATTTCATGCCTGATGATCTGTCACTGTCTCCCCTCAACCCGGATGGGACCGTCTAGTTGCAGAAAAACAGGCTCAGGGCTCCCATTGATTCTACATTATAGTGAGTATGTAATAATAATAGAAATAGGGCTGGGCTCAGTGGCTCACGCCTGTAATCCCAGCACTTTGGGAGGCCAAGGCAGGCGGATCACCTGAGGTCAGGAATTTGAGACCAGCCTGGCCAACATGGTGAAACCCCGTCTCTACTAAAAATACAAAATTAGCCAGGCGTGGTGTCACGCACCTGTAATCCCAGCTACTCGGGAGGCTGAGGCAAGAGAATTGGTTGAACCTGGGAGGCAGAGGTTGCAGTGAGCCGAGATCGTGCCATTGCACTCCATCCTGGGCAGAAAAGAGCAAAACTCCTCAAAAATAATATAATAATAATAATAATAATAATAATAATAATAATAATAAAGTACATAATAAATGTAATGCACTTGAATCATCCCCAAATCATCCATCCTTCCCCCGACTCCCTGGTCCCATGGAAAAATGGTCTTCCATGGAACTGGTCTCTGGTGCCAAAAAGATTGGGGACCACTGCTTTAGAAGATAAGAATTTGAGTATTTCCTTGACCCTGTCGTGGCAGGATTTGACTTGTAGTCTGTGACTAAACAGGCCCTGGCACTCCCAAATGAAGGAAAGCTCATGGGCATTCCCATGCCAGTGGGTGCTTTTTTTCTGCCACCACCCAAGGGGAACTCTATGCTGAGAAATCTGAATATATTCCAATGGTAGTGAAAACTGTTGAAGAGAAGTGACATGTTAAAATGGCTGGCAATGTAGCAGGGAATTTTAAGGGACAAGGAACTTGTTTGGGGTCCAAGAGGAGAAGCATGTTCCAAAACCCTTAACTTTGGGAATTTAGAACTAGCTTTTTTACTATCTTCTGCACAGCATAACTTCAGTCTCCCTTTACTAATTCAAGGAAATGTCAGTGAACAAGCTGTATAAGGGTAGATGAACTAAAAGCTCACTGAGTCATTAATTTGTCATAGCTCATCTAAATACAATGATTAGGCTTGTGTAGGTGTCCCTAGTTTCTCTTTCTAAATCATGTCATAGTAGGGACAGAGCAATAATGGTGGATCATGGCAACGGAAAGGAAGATGATGTGTCAGTTATCTATTGCTGTATGACAGTCGCAAAACCTTAGTACCTTACTACAGAAACAATGATTTGTCACAATTCTGTGGGTTGTCTGGATGGTTATTTTGCTTATATGGTGCAGGCTGAGATTACTCATGCAGCTTCACAGAGCTGGCAGATGAGTAGATGGGCTCTGTTCCTCATTCGTATGCCTGGGGCCTTGGTGCGGGCTGTGGCAATGGCATCTTGGTTCTCCATGTGCCCTCTCTCCAGCAGGATAACCTGTAGTTTTCTCACAGCATGACAGCTGGGTTCCAGGAGAATCAAACCAGAAGCTGCTAGACCAATTAAGAACTAGGCCTGAAACTTGCAGTGTCACTTCTGCCACGTTCTGTTGCTCAAAGTCAAGTCACAATACCAGCCCAAAGGGAAGAGAAATAAACAGACTCCACCTCCTTTGAAGCAGAGAGACATGCGTGTACAGGGATGAGATGAGTCACAACACCTCCTCTCACAACACCTCCCCTCAAAAGTCACAACACCTCCCCTCAAAGGGAGGGGAAATAAACAGACTTCACCTTTTGTGAAGCGTAGAGACATGCATGTACAGGGATGAGATGGGTATTGGCAGCCATATTTGCAGACAGACACCACAGCTGGTGACCAGAAGGCAAAGAAAGAATAGGGAGAGTCTGGGGGCATGGCTCGCACCTGTAATTCTAGCACTTTGGGAGGCTGAGGCAGGAGGATCACTTGAGGCCAAGAGTTCAAGACCAGGATGGGCAACATAGCGAGACCCTGTCTCTATAAAAAATAAAAAAATAATAAAATAAAATTAGCTGGGTATGGTGATGCACACCTATAGTCCTAGCTCCTCAGGAAGCTGAGGAGGGAGGATCTCTTGAGCACAGGAGTTTGAGCTGCAGTGAGTAGTGATTGCACCACTGTATTCTAGCATGTGTGACAGAAAGAGAACACGTTTCAAAAAAATAAATAAGAAAAGAATAGGTAGGAGCAAGCCTGAAAGCAAGTCTGGCCCAGAGTTGGTCACAGTGGGCAGTCAAGAGAATTTAGCTGAAAGGGCAAGTAAATATGTAGGAGGGAGAGAACCTATATTAAGTTAAGATGAGGAACTAGAAACCAGTCAGGCACCAGCACAATAAACACAAGGCACTCCTATCTTGGTTTCTTCTGTGTTTCCTGTTGAGACTGGATCCGGTGCTTGGTTTCGCCTATGGCTGAGAGGACGGCCTTTTAGAAAGGAGGCAAATGAACAGCCTGCTGGAGTGGAGAGTGCAGAACTAAAAATCAGGGCAGATTTTGATGATACTGATGGTCTGTCTCTTAGCTTCCCCGTCATTGCAGATGCCTTTTCTTTTCTTTGTTTTCGCTAGGCATTATGTTTGGATTCAGGCCAAAATATACTCCTGATTTCCACTCATGAAATTTACCCTTGAAACTTCACTGAGCTAGTCCCTGGATGCTCCCTCCTAATTTTTGTTTAATAAGTATTTCAGTTTTTCCTGAGTAATATCATATGTCAGGTGATGGAAATTTATGATAAAGTCACCTTTCCTCCCTACAGACCACTGGAAGGGTAAGCCAGGTTGGATCTACAAGCCTTTATTGACTGTTCCGAGTGGAATTCAACATGTATTGAGTTCTTTTTATGTGCTTGACATATTGCTAGATGCTAGTCTTATAGAGATGAATAAATCATCATTCCTGTTCTTCAGAAATGTACTGCTTAAGAGGAGACAAATCATTCTTTAAAAAGTCACTGTATAATGTAGTAAGCAAAATCGTTGTAGCAAATAGGAAGCCATTAAGCCTGTCTGGCTTGGCCAAGGGAGTCTGGGGATGGGGGAAATAGTCCAGCCTGAGAAAGCAGTAAGTGCAAAGGCAGGGGTGTGTTTGAACGGCTGTGACTGTTCTGAGTACAAAGTTCAGTGTGAGTGGCAGGATGCCTCACCAAAGCACTTGGGCATTGTGCTTTCTTTTGGAGAAGAGCCAGTGACACATTTACACTGGGATTTACATGCTTGGAGTTACGCTCTTAGCAAGGTAATAAGCACAATGTGTAGGTGACTGGCAGGGGACAAAAGATTAGAGCAGGGAGACCAGTTAAGAGGCTTTTGCAATAACCTAGGTGAAGGATGTTGAGGATATATCTACCTTAAGGCACGCAGAGCCGACATAGAAGAGGAGGATTCAGAAGATATTTAGGAAGTGAGGATGATATGGTTTGCTAACTTACTGGATGTGGGAGAGGAAGTGGGAGGAGTTGAGTGTGACTTCAGGCTTCTGGCTTGGACACAGGCGGATGTCACTCTGACCAGCCAAGGTAGCAAAATACAGGATGAGGTGCAGGTGTATGGGAGATCAGTGTGAACATTTGAACATCTGAGACACATATATTGTGGCCAACTAAATTCTGTTGCCTGATGTTTTTCAAGCATTTATGACAATTTTCCCCACAGGGTATCTTGAGTATCAATATGATTTTCTAAATGGGAAAATTTCTAAGTCGTAGATACAATGTAAGGTGAAAATGCCTTGGCAACTTGGGAACACTGACACAAAGTAGCATTTACCACACATCACCTTGTAACTCCAACACTATCTAGCCTGCACCCATTTTAAGGTTTTCTACTTCTCACACGCCTCACATTATTTTCTCCATCTTTTTTTTTTCTATTCTCTTCTTTTCTGCCCTTCAGTTCTCAACACCTGAAATTTCATGGAAATTTCAGTGTTGATGAAGAGTACAGTACAACATAGCCCTTTCATACTTTTGTTAGGTTTTACAAGAGTTAAACCATTTTATTTAAACTATTTTATGTTTCAAAGTCTGTATTGTGATTAAGTATTAACTATAATTAAATCAAATGAGTTATAAATATTAAACTGTTTATTTCCAGGAGAGGAAAATTCTCAGAATTTAAAGCTCATACAGCTCCAGTTCGAAATGTAGACTTTTCAGCTGATGGCCAGCTTCTAGCTACAGCTTCTGAAGACAAATCCATAAAAGTATGGAGCATGTATCGCCAGCGCTTCCTATATTCCTTGTATCGACATACACACTGGGTACGCTGTGCCAAGTAAGTGCAAAAATTTTCATATTAAGATTTCCACATATTTTTTCTACTTCATGTTTGCTCCCAACTTCCAGAAAAAGGGTTTGAGGACATATTCATTCATTTATTCATTCAACAGATATTTGTTGTGTGACTGCTTTGTGCGGGAACAATAGTAAACAAAATAGTGAAAATCCTTGCTGTTACATTCCAGAGAGACAGACAAACAAGTAGGAAAATAGAGCAGGTCAGATGGCAGTAAGCACTATGGAGAAAGAGCTGGGTTAGAAGGGGGCGCGTAATTTTTTTTTTTTTTTTTTTTTGAGACACGGTCTCTTGTTACCCAGGCTGGAGTGCAGTGATGCTATCACTGCTCATTGCAACCTTGACTTCCTGGGTTCAGGTGATTCTCCTACCTCAGACTCTGAGTAGCTGGGACTACAGGCATGCACCACCACGCCTGGATAATTTTTTGTATGTTTAGTAGAGACAGGGTTTCACCATGTTGCCCAGGCTGGTCTCAAACTCCTTAGCTCAAGTGATCCACCTGCCTCGGCCTCCCAAAGTGCTGGATTTCCCCAGCACTTTTATTACAAGGGGCCTGTAATTTCAAATGACATTCAGGGAATGTCTTACAGAAAGGGTGACCTACAGAAAGGGTGACCTTTCTGTAAGAAAGGTGTCCAAAGGGTGACCTTTGGACAGAGATGTAAAGGAGGGAGTGAGGCTTGAAGAAATTCAGGAAAGGAATGTTCTGGATAGGAGAAGCAAGGGCAGAAGCCCTGAGGCAGAGCCTGGCGGCTGTGTGAGGAAAAGCACGGGTGAGGGTGGGTGGGGATGTAGGAGGGGCCCCAGGGAGGCCGGCCAGGTCAAGAGCAGCGCTGACTTGTGCCCTGGGTGAGAGGAGATGCCGGTGTAGCGCCCTCCTCTCTTTGACCTATATTTTGCTGGAATTGCTCAGACTGCTGTATGGAGAATAGACTGTCAAAGCCAGGCCAGAAGCAGGGAGACCTTGTTAGGAGGCTGAGCAGTCCAGGTCCTGGCTTGGATCAAGGTGGTGGCTGTGAAGATTGAGATGTGGTTGGATTTTAGATAAAGTTGGAAGTTACAACTGGCAGTACGAGCTGTCACATCAGATTTGATGCAGCGAAGTCAGGAAGAACTCCAGAATCTTTGGTAGCAGTCTCTTGGCAGGTGAATGCTATTGTAGGTGTTGTTACCTGTTGGCCAACAGCTGTGGAGTCTTCCTATTCATAGGACACACTGCGAAAGTACTGAAAGTGCAGCTTGCATTTCCCCATCAGAACGGTCTGGGGGCCGGGCACGGTGGCTCACGCTTGTAATCGCAGCACTTTGCGAGGCCGAGGTGGGTGGATCACTTGAGATCAGGAGTTTGGGACCAGCCTGGCCAACATGGCAAAACCCTGTCTCTACTAAAAATACAAAAATTAGCTGGGTGTGGTGGCACGTGCCTGTAGTCCCAGTTACTTGGGAGACTGAGGCAGGAGAATCACTTGAATCCAGGAGGCAGAGGGTGCAGTGAGCTGAGATCATACCACGGCACTCCATCCAGCCTGGGCAACAGAGTGAGACTCCATCTCAAACAAACAAACAAACAACAACAACAACAAAAACTGCCTGGGCAGGAAGGATTGTTTTATTTTCCCTATTTTGCAGATAAGGAAAGTGAGTTTCGGAGAGGTAAAGTTAGACTCACCTAGTTGGAAGTGACAGAAGCCTAAGTCATTTTTTTTCTCCCCACCAGGTGGTTAAGTAGCTGGTGTGTTTGGAGTGGGGAGGGGACAGACTAGAACCAGGGACTCCAGTACTGTTAGGCCTCTCTCTCTGTAGTGTCTTGGGGCCTGTCTATATGCTGGCTCCATTCTCTCAAATGTGCTGGTACCCAGGTCCATGCCGGCTCCAGGCTTCAGTCCTCACAGCCTTGTGACTGACTGAAAAGGAAAGCTTCTTTACTCCCAGCTCCAGTTAGAAGAGTACCAGGTGGTGACTCTGGCCTATCCTAGAGCCTGAGCCCATCCCTTGCCTAGCAGTGAGATGCTGTGGCTGCTGCAGTTTAGGTCAGGGACCTGGCTGAAACCAGTTACCCTGACTAAGAAGGAGGGGTCTTACAAACATACATTCTAGGCATGGGGATAGGGGACACTTCTCACAAGAAGCAGGTATGGGGTATGACACAGAGGTGGTCAGCAGGGGAAAACTGTGGCCCTGTAGCCATCCTGCTTTGTGCCTGCTGTATGAAATAACATGCCAGGTGTCCCCAGCCAGGATCTGGTGGAGTGGGAGTTTGAGCTTTGCTCTGTCTGTCTTGCCTTACAGCCCACACTCCTCACTATTGTTATGGTCTCTGTGGGACATTATTGCTCAGGAGGTATTGATTATCACCTATGGCCATGAGCCTAAGAAGAATATAAGAAGATAGGCAGAAGGTCAGACTTTTAGTTACTAGGTTTTTCTTTTAAAGGTTTCAGCCAGTTTTTGGCTCTAGCCATCTCAGAATTATTTCTATATATGCCATATAGCTGTGTGGCTAAAAACATGGACCCTGGACCTAAATATGTAGGTTAAAGTTCCAACCCCACTACTTATCAGCTGTGAGACCTGTGGGGAAGTTACCTAACTTCTCAGTACTTCAGTTTTCTTACCTATGAAAATAAGATGATGATAGTAGTAACCTGCCACATAGGTTGTTACGGTATTCAAATGAGTAAATATCTGGATAGCACTTAGAATGGTGCCCCTCACATAGTAGTCAGTATATAATTCTTAGCTGTCATTCTCATCACCATCATTGGACATCTCATTCTTATTAAATTTATAAAGATACTTTATAACTTGAGTTGACAATTTTTTCCCAACTAAGGAGATAACGCACGATGGTCCCAAGAGGCTGATCATTTGTATTGATGTATAAAGTGATGCTGTAAATAAGAAGAGGAGGCAGAGAGCAGAGGTTCAGGCTCTGTTCTGGGATGGGTCAGGTATGAAGAGAGTTATTTAGCCCCCACTGTGAGCCAGCTCTGGGTATGGTTGGCAAAGGAAGCGTATTCTTCACAGGGAGCTGCACAATAAGCAAAAACATGACTGTTGATTTAACTAAGCAAAATAGAATGCCTAAGTTCCACCCTGAATAATAATAATAGCTGTTATTGGCCCTGCGCAGTGACTCGCGCCCGTAATCCCAGCACTTTGGGAGGCCGAGGCTGGCAGATCACTTGAGGTCAGGAGTTCAAAACCAGCCTGGCCAACATGGTGAAACCTCGTCTCTACTAAAAATACAAAAATTAGCTGGGCGTGGTGGCAGGTGCCTGTAAGCCCAGCTACTTGGGAGGCTAAGGCAGGGGAATCGCTTGAACTTGGGAGCAGAGATTGCAGTGAGCTGAGATTGTGCCACTTCACTCCAGCCTGGGCGACAGAGACAGACTCTATCTCAGAAGAATAATAATAATAATAATAATAATAATAATAATAATAATAATAATAGCTGTATAATAATAATAGCTGTTTTTGTCCAGTGCTATGTGCTCCTGTTTCATTCTAAAATGAAGGCGCTTTCTAATAACTCTCATACCTATGTATACATCGGTCATCAGAGGGAATCAGCAGACCATGTAGCCCTGAGGGTACAAATTTGGCATGATGTTTAGCCTGATTCCTGTAGCTGAGGTATTAGTAGAGTGATGGTGGCTGATATAGTTTTCATTTTCTAATAACAAGAAGGAATATTATCAAGTTGTTCATGTAAGGGAAAATTTTTTATGGAAGTAAATTATAGGAGATACTGTATTCGTTGTCCTTGAATCATCTACATATAAGTCTTTTATCAAAGGGTAATCCTAATGTAAGACAATAATTTATGAAAAGTCACCAATAATGTGAAATTTTGGTCTTCAAAATATTACTTTAATAAGCATAGTCACTGCCCTGTACCATATAGCTGTATTAAGTATGTAGAGATGAAAGACACAGTCTTGGCCTCAGGGAGCCGATCGTTAGTTCAGTGGGGAAACATAGATACTAAATAATTATAAAACGGTGTGTCCTATGGGAAAAAGTGGCACAAACGATCATAAGGGAGTAATAAATGAGTGTGCATTGAACAAGATTTGTGTGAGGAAAAGTCAAGAAAGCTGTTTCAGACCCAGAGCTGAGGGGAGAGAAGGGGAAGAGGAGGCAGCGGCATATTTGTCAGGTGCGAAGAGGGAAGGCAAGCTGTCTTCATGAGGGAGCCAGGAGGAGCAAAGCACTATGGCCTGCAGGTACATAGTGTGCTCCAGGAACATTAATTATTCAGCTGTGGTCAGAACACAGGGAGCATATGGGACAAAACTATCCAATATTCATATGCCTGCCTGTGGTCAGCATCACCCCGGAGCAAGTTAGCTCCCTGTTCTCAGCCTCTGTGGAACTTGCGGGTATTGAGGCTTCTCTCACTGGACTGAGGATGAGAAGTACCAGTTGATGGTGTTTGGGACTGAGTGATGCCATAAGACTACCTCTCTTCCAGCTGGGTGCTATTTAGGGAGAAACTCTGGAACTGGGGAGGAGTCACTGAAAGTGTTCTTCCCCTTTATCAATTCGAGAGAAGAAAACGATGGTGGAACTCTGCACTTCTGTCTGCCTAGCATCCATTCCCTGTTTTCTGGTAGCAGTGCTCAAGCTTGCCCTGAGGAACCAGCTTGCCCCCTTGGTCCCCTCTGTGTCATGTGCAGGAGTGGCCCTATCTCCAGTTCCAGCAGCAGAGAGTCAGCTCAGGCTCACCCATGGAAACATAGCATCCCCTCCTGGAGGAGTGAGTCTTGTTGGAACCATGGGCCTTTCCTCTTGGTTGGCTGTGTTTAGGCTTATTTAAGCCTGTGACTGCTGAGGGACACCCTGGGCAAAGAACTGACCAAAAAATAATATTAATCCAGAAGAGAGCAGAGCTGTGAGATGAAGACAGAATGAATTTCTGTCTAATCATATGATTTGGTTTCTGTATACAGCCATACCTGAAAGTATTAGAGAGAGTGTGTGTATGTGTGTCTGTGTGTGTGTGTCTGTGTGTGTGTGTGAGAGAGAGAGAGAAAGAGAGAGTCTTTAAAAATTCCCTTTTCCTTTTTTGTTTTATCCTAAAAAAGATGCTTTCCATAGGAAGTGATACTGGAGCAGAGCTTTGAAAAGTGAAATCTTCTTACCCGGTCAAGACATTTGTTTTATCTCCATCCTCAACGCTGCTGCTGTAGTTTTAGCACCATTGGCCTTTGTGGAGACTTTTGCAGGAATCTCCTAAATGGTCTCTCAGATTACAGATTCCCTTCTCCCACCCTCTGCCCCTGCATCTCTGCTTTTCTGAAAAACAAATCTGGTCATGCTGTTTCTCGCCTTAAAACCCCTCAGTGACTCCTTGCCCTGGCGTGTGTGCACTGCCCTCCTATCTTTCTTTTGTCACTTTCTGTCTTTCTTCTGTCACTTTCACCATTCACCTTCTTGCAGCCAGACAAGTCTCCTCAAGTGTGAATGACCCTTTTTGCCTTATGCCTTTGCATATGGTGATTTCCATGCTGGGATGCCCCCTGCTTCCACCCTTCCTTCACAACCTGCTCTGCATCTCTTGCTCCAAGAAAGGTTTCTACCTCTCCTGGGCCAAGCTTATTGTGACTCCTTTATGCCACCACATTGCCCTTCTTATGAGGTCTGTTTGTCATCTTAGGCCTCTCTTCCCTATTAGACTTCGAATTACAAGTATTTATGTTGTATTCTCTTGCCAGGCACTGTTCTAAGTTATATGAATACAGCAGAAAATAAAACACAAAATTCCTGCTCTCGTGGAGCTTCCTTTACTGAAGAGAGACAGACAGCAAATATATTAGTGATAAGTACTCTGGAGAAAAATTATGTAGGGGGTAACAAGATGAAGAGTGGTGGGTTTGGGAGGTGATCTTTTACATATCAAGGTCAGGGAAGGCATATTTACCAAGGTGATGTTTGAGCCAAGACTTGACTATATTGTGGAAGTTAGTAAGGTTGGTGTCAGGAGAGTGTTCAAGATAGGTCAGATACGATCTGAGAAGCACTGTAGAGTATCAGCTACAGAGTGGGAAAGGGTCAGAGGTTGTGCAAAAATATGGTTGAATGAATCAGTGAAAGGTTGGTGAGTAGGCTTAGGTTTATCTCTAAAGCAAAGGTAATTTTCATGGATTTCTTCAGAGAAGAGTTATTTTTGTGAATCTTTTCTAACAAATCCAGAAGTACTGGTGGATGCATGTTTTGCATGGAGATGTTTATATGGCTTCACTGCTTTCTTTGTCCATTTTGGTTGACTCTTGTTCAGTTGGCCAGTTGCTGACTTGGCACACCTGGCCTTCATGGACTGTCTTTATCTTACCTGTACCTTAAGGTTCTGAGGGATTTTTTTTTTAACAAATCAGTTTTCTTACTGTTTGGAGTGAATGATTAATGTGAAACTCTGCAGAGGCCATCCTCCAGGAATGTTCTTTGATGAATAAGTTAGTTAAGTTTAATGAATAAGGATTTCATCTTCTTGGCAACTTTTTATTTATGTACACTACAACATGCTTACAGATTCTTTCCCATACATTTATTATAATATATCTTCTTGGCTTACCTTATTGCAGTTAGAACAAGAGAGTTTAGACCAATGTCTAGAGGGCCTGATTGACCACCGAGGCCCAGCCTCCCAGAGTGTCTTGTGCATCTTCCCATGAGAACTTAACCTTGATGAAATCATTCTAATCCAGGACTCTCAAAGATGTGCAAGACTAGAAGTCCTATTTTCACTCTATACCTGAAGGTGAGAAAGCTCTGGGGAGCTTGAGTCATGTTTAATAAGTTTAGGAGAGTCTGAAACATAAGTCAGATGCCAGTTTGCTTATTTGTAATGACAATGCTAACTGCCAGAGAGCCTGGAACATTTGCATGCCTTAGTCAGGGCCTTCTTTTTTTTTTTTTTTTTTTTGAGACGGAGTCTTGCTCTGTCACCCAGGCTGGAGTGCAATGGCAGGGCCTTCTTCTTTTGCCAAGTCAGGATATAATCAGAAGGCTTTTCAGTGAGCCCTGGAACTAAAGCAAGAGTTGTTTGTAGAAAAAATCTTGTTAGATAGTTTTCTTAGGTTAGGATAGTGAGGTGGGCCCATCTCCCCATCCACACACCTGCCAGTGATCAGTACTGCTGGTCAGGCACCCATCCCCTGAGCCAGGATGGAGGCTGCTGACCAGCTCTTGCTGTTTGCTTGTTGCAGTTGTTGCGCACCTCCTCTCTGTTGACGTAGTATCTTTCAGGTGATGCAGTACAATGATTAGTTTCAGCAGAGAGGCAGCGTAGAGTAGTTAAGAGCCTGGGCTCACTAGCATGTTACTTGGGCACATCACATTCTCTGGGCATTAGTCTGCTCTCATATAAAATGAGTACAATGGAAGTGCCTTCCTCATAAGGTCACTGTGAAGATTAAATGAGTTAATGAATGTAAAGTGCCAATTAATGTCAGCTATTAACTATCCTCACATGACAGTCCTCCCCCTAGGGATTATACTGGAGCCACTGTCAGCTGATATTCAAAAGTCGTTTCACATATTTGCACATAGTTTTGGGGGTTGCTAATATAGATGGCTACTATCATCTATTAAATGTATGTTGTGTAGTAAACTTAAAAAGAAGGTCCTTTTATTTCAAAGTAGTTGGGTCTGAAAATCTCTGCCTTTTACGTGGAGTTCTTAGTCTGTTTAAATTTATGTAATCAGTCCTGTGATTGGGTTTAAGTCTACCATCTTACTGTTTTCTATTTATCCCATTTGTCCCATGTGTTTGTTATTTCTTTATCCTCTCTCCTTTTGGATTAATCAACTATTTCTTAGTATTCTACTTATCTATTTTATTCTTAGCTTTACTCTTTGTCTTTTTTGTTTTGTGGTAACTGCTAGAGATTACAATATGCATCCTTAACTTATCACAGTCTACTCTTGAATTAATTTTATGCTGTTTTATTTATAATGTTAGAACTTACAGAACTGTATCTCCATTTACATCTTGACCATTTACACCTCCATATGGTGTAAGCTCACAATATGTTAAGTAGCCAATTTTCTTTTAAAGAAAATAAGAAACAAAAAAGTCTTTTATATTTACCCCCATATTTGCTACTTCCAGCATTCTTTATTCATTTGTGTAGATCCAAGTTTCCATCTGATATCATTTCTCTTCAGCCTAAAACACTGCACTTACCATTTCTTGTAGTGAAGGTCTCCTGGTGATAGATGACTTCTCTCAACTTCTTGTTTATCCTTTGTAAAGGATATTTTTGCTGAGACGTAGAATTCTAGTTTGGCAGATAATTTTTTCTTTTAGTGCTTTAATGATGTCATTTACTGTGGTCTGAGTTTGTGTCTCCCAAAAAATTCATGTGTTGAAATCCATATGCCAAAGGTGGTGGTATTAAAAGATGGGGCCTTGGGGAGGTGATTAGCTCATGAAGCACACCCCTCATGAGTGGGATTTATGCCCTTATAAAAGAAGCCCCAGAGAGACCCTTGCCTCTCACCATGTGAGGACGCAGCAAGAAGGTGTCATTTATGAGCCAGGAAACAGGCTGTATTAGTTTGTTCTCACACTACTAATAAAGACATACCTGAGACTGGGTAATTTATAAAGGAGAGGTTTAATTGACTCACAGTTCCGCAGAGCTGGGAGGCCTCAGGAAACTTACAAATCGTGGTGGAAGGGGAAGCAAATACATGGTAGCAGCAAGGAGAAGTGCTGAGCAAAAGGGGGGAAAAGCCCCTTATAAAACTATCAAATCTTGTGAGAACTCACTCATTATAAAAAGAATAGCATGTTGGACACGGTAGCTCACACCTGTAATCCCTGCAATTTGGGAGGCCAAGGTGGGTGGATCACCTGAGGTTGGGAGTTTGAGACCAGCCTGACCAACATGGAGAAACCCCGTCTCTACTAAAAATACAAAAAAAAAAAAAAATTAGCTGGGTGTGGTGGAGCATGCTTGTAATCCCAGCTGTGGGAGGCTGAGGCAGGAGAATCACTTGAACCTGGGAGGTGGAGGTTGAGGTGAGCCATTGCACTCCAGCCTGGGCAACAAGAGCGAAATTCCATCTCAAAAAAAAAAAAAAAAAAAAAAGAATAGCCTTAGGGTAACCACCCCCATGATTCAATTACCTCCCACCAGGTCCCTCCCACGACAAGTGAGGATTATGGGAACTATAATTCAAGATGAGATTTGGGTGGGGACACAGCCAAATCGTATCACAGGCCCTCATTAGACACCAAATCCGCTGGTGCTCTGATGTTGAACTTAGCCTTTAGAACTGTGAGAAATAAATTTCTGTTGTTTATATGCTACCCAGTGTGCAGTATTTTGTTATAGCAGCTTGAATGGACTAAGATGTCATTCTATTGTCTTTTAGTTTGCATTTTTTTGGTGTTAAGCCAGCAATCATTTTAATGTAATTCCCCTATATATAATATATCTTTTTTCTCTGCTTCTCTCAGATCTTTTGTTTTCAGCAATTTGACCATAATGGGCCCAAGTATGGTTTTCTCTATTTTTCTTATAGTTCACTGAACTGCTTGGATCTATGGATTGATATTTTTCATCATATTTGTAAAAATTGTTGTCCTTTTTTCATTTATTGTTCTTCCCTAATTTCTTTCTCATCTCTTTCTGAAGCTCCAAATTCATGTATATTTGACCACTTGATATTGTCCCACAGCTTTTTGAGGCTTTGTTCATATTTTTCCATTTTTTTCTCCCTATGCTTAGTTTGTATAATTTCTATTGGCTTATCCTCAAGTTCACTGGTCTTTTCTGCTGTAGGATCCAATTAACTGTATCCATTTCTCTGGTGAGATTCTCCATTTGTTTGCCCATGATGCCCATCTTTTCCTTTAAATCCTTGAACATATTTATAATAATTGTTTTACAGCTCTCAACATCTGTGCCATATCTGGGTCAAATTTTTCTGCTTCTTCATATGTCCTGTGATTTTTTAATTGTATGTCCAAACATGGCTAAATTTTTGAGTTTAGATTATGCTGTCATTGTCTAAAGAGTGTTAAGTTTTGTTCTGGTAAGAAATTAACTTTCTGCTTGCCCAAAGAGATTCTGTTGAGGCTTGGATTTAGCCTGTGTAGGGTGGATCTAGTGTAGTCTTTACTCATGGGCTGTAGTGCCACTGGCCCTTCTAGCATTTCAACTGAATACCTGGAGTATTCACCAAAGGCTGGTCAGAGCTTGAGCATCTCTCAGTTCTGTGTAACCTCTGTAATCTTTGTTCTGCTCACAGCCACCCAGTAGTTGTTCTCTGCCAAGCCTTGTTGCCTTTGCACGGGCAGCTTTGTATTTGACAATACAAAGGGGATTGTATTGTATACAAGGGGGTTCCTTGTAAATTTTTTTTCCAATGCAGAATTTTCGGGGATTCTGCTCTTTGTAAATATTGTCTTGTACCCCGTCCTCAAAATTTCAGCCCGTTAGCAGCCCTGAGTTCTGATTTCTGTTTCCTGTGCCCAGTGAGACTGCTGTTATCTCCTTGGGCTCTACTTCCACGTACTAAGGTTTAGAAAGGGCTCCCATGTAGAAATCTGGGACAGATTTTGTGCTTATCTCATGTGTTTCCCATCTCTCAAGATTCGCAACCCTATGCAGTCTCTTGCCTAGTTCCTAAAAACAGTTACTTCATATATTTGGCAGTTGTATGGTTGTTTATGGTAGGGGAGTAAGTCTGATAACCTTTACTACCCCATGGCCAGAACTGGAAATTCTGTCCAAGGAATTAGTGGAACCTGACAAGTTAATTTTAAAATTCACATGGATGTGATAAATGTGCAAGAATAGCCAAGGAAAATTGACAAGAAAACAGTTAGAGCCAGGTGGCTCACACCTGTAATCCCAGCACTTTGGGAGGCCGAGGTGGGTGGATCACTTGAGGCCAGGAGTTTGAGACCAGCCTGGCCAACATGGCCCTAACAATTAGGCCCTGACAATTAGGGCCAGGTGGCTTACACCTGTAATTCCAACACTTTGGGAGGCTGAGGCAGGTGGATCACTTGAGGCCAGGAGTTTGAGACCAGCCTGGCCAACATGGCAAAACCCCATCTCTATTAAAAATACAAAAATTAGCCAGGCATGGTGGCGCACACCTGTATTCCCAGCTACTTGGGAGGCTGAGACACAAGAATCGTGTGAACCTTGGAGGCGGAGGTTGCAGTGAGCCGAGATCACGCCACTGTACTCCAGACTGGCAGCAGAGTGAGACTCTATCAAAAAAAAAAGAATTATAAATTAGCTTTATGACTTATCAGCCTCTTGCAAGAAGTGGGTGGATTGCTTGAGTCCAGGAGTTTGAGACCAGCCTGGGCAGCATGGCAAAACCCCATCTCTACAAAAAATACAAAAATTATCTGGTCGTGGTGGCATGCACCTGTAGTCCCAGCTACTTGGGAGGTTAAGGTGGGAGGATCACCTGAGCTTGGGAGGCCTATGCTGCAGTAAGTTGAGATGGTGCCACTGCACTTCAGCCCCACTAATGGAGTGAGACCTCGTCTCAAAAAAAGAAAAGAAAGAAAGAAGAAACTTGTCCAACCAGTTTTCAAAACATAATATAAAACCATAGTAATTCAAATATGGTGATAATGGTACAGGATTAAGAAAAGAGGTCATATAAAGCCCAGAAGCAGATACATGTGTATATGAGAACTTACAATAAATGTGGCATTTCCAATCAGTGGGGAAATATATGGTCTATTTAATATGTAGTTAAGATAACTAGATTTATATTTGGAAAAATATTAAAAAAATAAAGTTGAATATTTTACCAAAAAAATTTAGATGAATTAAACAACTGGATATTTAAAATAATCCAAATGGTACAGCTCTTCCTCCCAGTGCATGGATAGTATACTTAAATGAATGTAGAGGATCAGTAGAGCAATTGTTTCTGCCTTTAGTATTTGAATTTTAAATGTATGCTATGGACTTAAATAATTAAAATTCTGTGTCTATCTCCGTGCCCAGTACTTTCTATGAGTTTGTTCTTGGAGCCCAAGCTTATTCAATGTGACACAGAGATGGTGCCCGTTAGTGTAAGAGGAGGTGAATAGCTGGTTTCTCTAGACTAACCTTTGTTATGATCTAATTTAACAAAGGTTAATTTAAATAAATAAGGTATACCATATATTGGGAAATATATTCATGCTTTTAAAATGTAAATATTATAGTCTTTTTATAAGTCTATTTGCAAAATATGTCAGGCATCTTTGTTGCAGTGATTCTACAACCAAAAATGTGTCCAAAATAAATACTTTTTTGCAATCACATGAAAAAGCTTTGTATTCAAAGGTAGTGCTTTCAGTATAATTTGAAATGATGAGAAATTAGAAATAACCATTTTTTCCAATTTTTATTTCAAATAAGAAACCTAGTTAAATATAGTTATATTATGATGTAACCAGTAAAAAGGGAGTATATATGCAAGTTATGGCATGAAAATATGTTTACATGGGGGCATGGAATGCAGTGGTTATATTATGAAAGACCTATGCATGAACAAAAGATGAGGTATCTATTATACACAAGATATTAAGTGTGATTGTGTTTGAGTGACAAGATCTTGACTTTTAAAATTTTCTGTATTTCTCAATTTTTAAAAATAACTTTAATGATGAAGAAAGCATCATTTGAAATACATGTATGTAGGTGAGAAATATCTTTTTACTTACAAAAGAATTTTTCTAAAAGTTAAAATGAGTATAGCCCTTTATTTTTAAAAACAATGCATATATTGTGGGATAACTTACATTTCTTTATAGTGTTCTTAATAAAAAATAAGTAGAAGTTAATTTAGTAGAGAACTTTTCCAAGTCTATTGCTTTTCCAGCATTGATTTTTTGGGAGTAAATATCTGCCTATAATTTTCAGTTGTTGATAGGATTACAAAGTGCTCTTTTGACCATCTGAATTGAAAAGATTTTGTAAAATTGTGGTAAAATATATATAACAAAATTTGCCATTTTAACCATTTTTATTTATACAGTTCTGTGGCATTAAGTATATTCACATTGTTGTGCAACGAATTGCAAAGATTTTTCTCAACTTACATTGGCTATATATAATATTAAGTTAGTTTAAATTCGCTTAAAACTTTTTTTTTTTTTTAATTTCCTAAACATTTACTAAGGACCTACTCAGTGCCAGGCACTGTGTCTGGGGATAGAGCATTGAGTGAGACAGATGTGAATTGCCTCATCTTGCTTATATTCTATTAGGGAAGCCAGCGTGGAGCACTGAGATGTAAATGTGGATGTGGGGCCAGGCGCGGTGTTTAACGCCTGTAATCCTAACACTTTGGGAGGCTGAGACCGATGGATCACTTGAGGCCAGGAGTTCAAGACCAGCCTAGCCAACATGGCGAAACCCCATCTCTACTAAAAATACATAAATTAGCCAGATGTGGTGGCACATGCCTGTAATCCGAGCTACCTGGGGATGCAGGGTAGCTGAGGCATGAGAATCGCATGAACCCAGGAGGCGGAGGTTGCAGTGAGCTGAGATCCCGCCATTGCACTCCAGCCTGGGCTACAGAGCGAGAGTCTATCAATAAATGAATGAATGAA
This sequence comes from Hylobates moloch, assembly GCF_009828535.3. Lineage (NCBI taxonomy): Eukaryota > Metazoa > Chordata > Mammalia > Primates > Hylobatidae > Hylobates > Hylobates moloch. Next base: position 89,226,600 of record NW_026652287.1, on the reverse strand, counting down.
TGAATGTGGTTGTGGGCAACTCCAAGAATACATCCTGGGGTGCTAGCCTACTGGTGACAGTGTCAGGAAGGCCTTTCCTGAGGAAGTGACATTGAAGCAGAGAGCTTGAAGGAGGTGTAAAATCCTTTTTATAGATTTTAAATTAGGTAAAGACTAGGGAGCAGTGTTTGAGGCACAGGGAAACATCTGAGCAAGAGCAAGGGACCTAAGAGAAGGTAAAGAAGAGGAGGGTGATGAAGATGAAGACGCAGGAGGATAGGTCCTAGAGAGCAATGAGCATGTCACACTTCTCCCGAAAGGAAACGTGAAACCACCGAAGGTTTTAAGCAGAAAGATGACCCAATTTGATTTAAGATTTAAAGATCACTTTTGTTGCTTGTGGAGAGTGGAAGACAACAAGGCCAATTGTTACTTAAGGAGACAGGACCAAATAATGGATTGGAATGTGGGGAAGTAGAAGAGAAAGAAGAATCAAGCCAGACCCCCGAGTTTCTGGCTTGAGAAACCATTTACTAAGAAAGAAAACACTGAATAAAGAGGAGAAGAAGAGAACCTTCCTCTTCAAGAGGAAGAGGGTGAATTCATTTGGACAAGTTCAGAGCTGGAGGTTCCTGCAGGATATCCAAAAGGGGATGCCCAGCAAGCAGTTGTACTCATGGGTGGAGATTCCAGGAAGGAAGTCTGGGCACATAGATGGTAAATTGTGTAACAAGTAATTTTCATGGCATGCTTCATCTTTTTACATCTTTTTCGTCTGCTTTTTGTCTCTCAGCAGTTGCAGAAATGAATCTTGCTATTGTAGTCAACAGATGGTTTCTCTTCTAATGCTGACCAACACTTAAAAAAAAATAAATGTTTTGCTTATTGACTTGAACTTCACCTTCAATCTGTAAACATCAAATTCTATCAAAGCAAACTCTGAGACTGCCAAATTTTTAGAGTCTGTGAAAATTTTAGGGCTGATTCAATCCAGACTCCTTCATTATACAAATAGGAAATGGTGGCCATTATGGTTGTGAGTTTACAAGATTACATAGCTGGACTGTTGCAGAACTGGCCCTAGAATTCAGGACTTAGTATTTACTGAGCAGTCTTATTTCCACTACTTTTTACTGCTTCCTCCTACTACTGAAGAGCTGTTGGCTTCAGAGTTCCTCTTACTAATGATTTGTGTCCTACAGGACATGAAATAGTGCCTGCCCTGTTTGGTCCCAGAGCCCTGAGTGTGTTTTTATAGAAAATGTATTCTGAAGATAAGAAATAGCCAAAGGAAAATTTGAATTTTTTATGAAAGTATCTATCTGTCTGTCTGTCTGTCTGTCTATCTATCTATCTATCTATCTATCTATCCATCTATCTATCTGTCTATCTATCTATCTATCTATCTATCTATCTATCTATCTATCTATCTATCTATTGAGACAGTCTCACTCTGTCACCCAGGCTGGAGTGCAGTGGTGCACTTGGCTCACTGCAGCCTCTGTCTCCCTGATTCTCTTGCCTTAGCCTCCCAAGTAGCTGGGATTACAGGCATGCACCACCAGGCCCAGCTAATTTTTGCATTTTTAGCAGATATGGGGATTCACCATATTGCCTAGGATGGTCTCAAACTGATGGCCTCAATGATCTGCCTGCCTAGGCCTCCCAGAGTGCTGGGATTACAGGCATGAGCCACCACACGCGGCCTTATGAAAGCACTTTAAGACTTTTCATGGTTCATGCACACTTTTGGTTCTGTAGTGAACAAGTAACTATGACTATGAATATAGACATAAAATTTTTACATACAATTACAGGAACTCTGTAGATTCCAAGTTAAAAAGACTCCTTTTATATAATCTGGGCTATTTTCAAGGACATGTGAATCAGTTTTACTAGAAATAAGTTCAAGAATTTCTTCATTCTGGGCTGGGCACAGCGGCTCACGCCTGTAATTCTAGCACTTTGGGAGGTGAAGGCAGGAGGATTGCATGAGCCCAGGGGTTCAAGGCCAGCCTGGGCAACATGGCAAAACCCTGTCTCTACAAAAATTACAAAACTTCGCTGTGCATGGTGGCACAAGCCTGTAATCCCAGTTACTTGGGAGGCTAACGTGGGATGATCGCCTGAGCCCTGGAGGTCGAGGCTGAAATGAGCCGAGATCACACCACTGCTTTCCAGCCTGGGTGACAGAGTGAGACCCTGTCTCAAAAAAAAAAAATAAACAAATAAATAAGAATTCCCTCATTCTTTTGAATGAATACTAGTAAAGTTTAAGGAATTCAGTAGTAGTTCAGCTAACTTCTCATATGCCTCTTAAACTCTTGAACGTCCATGTTTGGTGATCCAGTACTCACTATTGACTAATGTAATATTCATCTTGGTGATACCCTTTGTAGAAGTTTTTAAAGGCAGTTGGGTGGTACTAAATTAAGAGAGTCAGAAATCTATTAATGTCTTAGTAGAAATTTTATATCCTCTTTAAATTCTTAAAAATCTAGTTAGATGTTATTTGAGCCCTGACAATAAAGGACTAACCTTTCCTAATCAAAGTCAGGGCAAAGAGAAGACTGTTTTATTGGTGTTAACCTATTTCTGATGTATCTAATTAAAAACAAAAGGGAGGAGGAAATAGAAATCATCATTTTCACTTTCAGCCACCTCAAATGCAAAAAAACACATACAGAGAGCATATGCAGGATTAAAATGCAGTGACCAGAGCAGGGGGAAGGCCTTAACCTCAGTACCCTTTAGTTTCTGTTAAGTTGATGGTAGAAACCTCGCCTCCTTCTGGCACCAGGTTCTTCCCGGCCACTGCCTGTACTTTAACTCATTCGAGGTTCACATCCCCTTCATTTATTTTGCTCTGGGAAATTTCTCCCAGCTATGGGCCCTCCTGCTCAGGAGGCACTTTTAGCTGACCAGGATAACACTTTTCCTCATTTGCGAGTTTCTTTAAAACCCTGTTTCCTCTATGGAGCTTCTGGTGACAAATTGGCACCTGTTTTGTTACAACCCTTTTTCATATCACTTTCTAAAATTATGTTTTTTGTGTGCCCTCCCTTCTCCCTAGAACAAAAGCCTCATAAGGGCAGGGATCTTGCCAGTCTCATTTACAGCTATATTCCTACTACCCACAGCAGTGCCCAGTGCCAGGTACAGACAAGTGCTCAGGGAATCTTGGAATGAATCAGTGGGTGAAAATTTTTCCCACAGACTCCTCAGTGACAGGGACCATGTCTGTTTTACCTACAGCTTATGGCAACACACACAGATGTTTATTCAAGGATGGTGTATAGCCTCCTAACAGCACTGCCTCCTGGTTCCTCTCCACTTTAGAACCTTCTGTTGTTTACACAGAATCCACACAGAACTTCCAGTGCTCTAAGTAATTTGGGCCAGTAGAAGACACTTTGCTTTTTGTCAGACTTAAGCAGAGTGGTTCAGAGATTTGGCTGTAGAAACAACTGCCTGATTCAAATCCGGACCCCTCTCCCCACTGACCTGATAACACTGGCAGTTACTTATCCTTTATGTGCCTCTGTTTCTTCACTGTAAATTGAGACAAGCAGTAGCACCTGTTTTACTGGGTTATGCTGAAAATTAAATGAGTTGCTACATGTAATGTGTTAAGAACCGTTCTAGGACATATGTGCTCAAGGAATGTGGGTAGGATAATGATGTGATGGTGGTGGTAGTATTTGGTTGATGTCATAGGGTAAGTACTTTTATATTTTGTTATTATCTAAGCATTTCATTTTATTAAATATTTTTCTCCATAATTGCTTTCTTGAAATGTAAGAGTTAAGTCTTCTCATAGAAATATTTTGGTCACTTAACATAGTCACATTAAAGAATATTTTTTAAAAAAGAAGCTTAGTAACACAATTTGATCCCTTGCATTAGTTTTCTACAGTTTTTTTTTTTTTTTTTTCTTTTGAGACAGAGTCTTACTGTGTCACCCAGGCTACAGTGCAGTGGTGCGATCTCGGCTCACTGCAACCTCTGCCTCCCAGGTTCGAGCAATTCTCCTGCCTCAGCTTCCTAAGTAGCTGGGATTACAGGCACCTGCCACCATGCCTCACTAATTTTTGTATTTTTTAGTAGACACGGGGTTTCACTATGTTGTCCAGGCTGGTCTCAAACTCTTGACCTCAGGTGATCTGCCTGCCTCGGCCTCCCAAACTGCTGGGATTACAGGCATGAGCCACCACACCTGGCCAGTTTTTTATAATTATTATGCCAAGTTTATCCATGGGGATACCGAGTAGGTTTTTTTCCCCAGGGTCTATATACAATAAGCTTCCTCTGTTTGGAGCCTTTTTATAATACTGCCCTTCATATTTGAATCTTTCTCACATTTTCTGAAAGAAAATATTAACAAATTATTACTTACTATAAAATCAGGGTAAACTACCCAGCATGGAAAATTTTTCCTTGAAGGGTTATTTTCTTGACTTTTTTTTTTTTTTCCTGAGGCGAGGCTCACTCTGTCGCCCAAGCTGGAGTGCAGTGGCACAATTGCAGCTCACTGCAATCTCTGCCTCCTGGGTTCAGGTGGTTTTCCTGCCTCAGCCTCCTGAGTAGCTGGGATTACAGGCACCTGCCACCATGCCTGGCTATTTTAATGGAGGCAGGGTTTCGCCTTGTTGGCCAGGCTGGTCTCGAACTCCTGACCTCAGGTGATCTGCCTGCCTCAGCCTCCCAAAGTGCTGGGATTACGGGCATGAGCCACTGCACCCAGACTTCTTGATTTTTAAATATTATTTCACATGGAACTTCTTTGTGTCTTTTTTCTGTGTGAATCTGTGAACGCCAGATGCAAAGTTTCTGTCACAAAGAATTAATTTTAGGTCAGCCCGAAGAATGGGAGTAGGAAGAGAACAAAAAGAAAAATCTTCAATTATATTCCACATCCTTAATTGATGACTTATAGTAATCTTTACTGTAGGCATAGAGGGAAACTACAAATAAAATTGAAACATAGTCTGTGACCTAAATCTGTCTTTTTTGGTTTTTGTTACTGTTAAAATATTAATAATAAAAGTACTATTCATAGTTTTCTAATAGTCTAAAATTTGTTTTTATTTTCTGTGTGGTCTTCTGCTCTTCTATTTATATTTAAAAGGCATCGTGGCCAAACAATAAAAAAAGAACCTTGGGAAGGATCTTAAAGGAACAGACAGCATAAAAGCAGTAGACAAGATGTCTGAGATTTTTCTCATTTGCTTTTTAATGGGGTGTGTGAATGATAGGTTTCTCCATGAAGGAACTTCTGTTCTGTTCTGTATAAATGAATTGTCCTATTTTCAGTCCATTGGAGCTCTCTGGCCTCCCCAAGTCCAGGAAGTTACAGGCATGGGCAGTTAGGTTCTTTTGTTGGTGATGTCACTTAATTTTAATTCTCAACACACCATTCCTTTTCTTACAAAAAGTTTCACTGCAGGCTTGCTTGGTCGGATGAGTAATAAAGGTTCTCTCTTGAATCATATGGATAATGCTGGCAAGTGACAGAAATAGAGGAGAGTTCTTTTAAAAATACAAGGCACTTGGCTTAGAGAGAGTGCAGAATTGAATCAAAACCCCAAAGCAGATGCAATAAAACCAAAATTATTTTAATAAAAGAATAAAAGGAGAAAAGCAACTTGGTTAGTCTACATAGCATATTTTGACCTTTTAATGGTCTGTCAGTGTTGTTTGTCATGATGAATATCTTGGCTGCGGAATATGACTTTACTGCATGGGATGGTAACAGTGGTCTCTGGTATTTAATATTTACAGTCTGGTTTATTGTGGTGTAGAGGTGAGATGGTGACTCTCCAGAGCCTTTCACATAAAACATCTTCTTCTTCTTCTTTCTAGATTTTCACCTGATGGAAGACTAATTGTGTCATGTAGTGAGGATAAAACTATTAAAATTTGGGATACCACAAATAAGCAATGTGTTAATAACTTCTCAGATTCCGTTGGGTAAGTACACTTTCTTTGTGCATTTGTGTGGGTTAGTTTTCTAAGGAGACATTTGATTATAACAATTTAAATAAAGAAATGAGTAAAGAAATTGAAATATGGCCGGGTGCAGTGGCTCATGCCTGTAATCCCAGCACTTCGGGAGGTTGAGGCAGGCGGATCACCTGAGGTCAGGAGTTTGAGACCAGCCTGACCAACATGGTGAAACCCTGTCTCCACTAAAAATACAAAAATTACCTGGGCATGGTGATATGCGCCTGTAATTCCAGCTACTTGGGAGGCTGAGGTGGAAGAATCACTTGAACCCAGGAGGCGGAGGTTGCGGTGAGCTGACATTGCGCCACTGCACTCCAGCCTGGGTGACAAGAGTGAGACCCTGTCTCAAAAAAAAAAAAAGGAATTGAAATATTAGGTCATCTTATTCTTTCCTCCTAGATTTGCAAATTTTGTGGACTTTAACCCTAGTGGTACATGCATAGCTTCAGCAGGTTCTGATCAAACTGTGAAAGTCTGGGATATAAGAGTGAACAAATTACTACAGCATTACCAAGGTAACAATTTTCCTAACAAAAAATTCAGTTACTGAATGGACTCCTTTGGAAGGACTGATTCTCCTTGTTGGTGTGGTTTGGCTGTCTTACTTGGGGTCGTGGGCTGCCTTGGAACAGGCTAGAGAATAGTATAATTAGCTCCCATCAACAGCAGGGTCTCAGAAGCTCAAGGAAAGCAGGAAGTGAAGAGACCTTAAAAATGATGTGAGGGCTGGTTAAAAAAAAAAAAAGAAGAAGAAATGAAGAAGTTGCTATGAGATTTTCAAACTCTGGTTATCAGCATTGTGTGAGAAGTCAGGGATAGAAATGACTGAATTCTGAATCACAGGGAGTTATGTGAGCACAAATAGGTGTTATAACTGGTAGAAAACAACTACCTACTATGCCTATGTATTGAACTAAAAGAGAAGTGAATTTTCTTGGTTTATATTGGATTTATATAAAATCCAAATGATTATTAAACATAGTAGCTTATCCAGTGTTTACCATGTAGCAGACACTGTGCCAAATCTAAACAATATTCCTGGGAGGTATCATTATTACTCACATTTTAAAGATAAGGAAATTGAGATTTAAATAGGGTAATTAACTTGCTCAAATAATCAATAGAACTACTTAGGTCTTCCTGCTTACACAGTGCATAGAAAAATTAACTTTTGATCATTGTGTTATACTGCCTCCTGTTGGAAGGATGCTGTCTGGAAACAAATTCTCAAGCATGATGGCAGGACTGTGCCCATTTCAAACCTGTCTCCACACTTTTCTCCCTTTAATCCCAAGCCACTAATTAGTTATTACCTTTAATTTGAGACTAGGTTATATACCCTGTCTGAGCTGATGATAATTAACTGTCGGTTTTATTGGCAATATATCCAAAGAATTTATAGTAATGTGGTCAATAAGATTAGCTTTCCGTGACACAGTCTCATTTTTAAAGTTATTCTGGCTCTCTAACTGGAAGCTTAATGCTATGTGATGCCAAAATACTCGTTTTAGTGAGCTATATAGAGTTTTGTTGTTGTGGAAACAGTGCTCTTGTTTGCAACCTATTGCTAATAAGGCACTGGGGTATCTTCAAAAGTAAGAATTGTTCTCTGAACTTTTTGCTTTTATTTTCTACAAATCAGTTCACAGCGGTGGAGTTAATTGCATATCATTCCATCCTTCGGGTAACTATCTCATCACAGCTTCTTCAGATGGTACCCTTAAGATTCTGGACCTCTTAGAAGGAAGGCTCATCTACACACTTCAAGGACATACGGTATTAACACTCAGATTCTTGCTTTTTATATATAAAAATATAAAATAATATATATTTTAAATTTCTGATCCATTTTTCTGTCCCTTTATTATTTTTCCAGACATAGCACACATTGCTGCTATCATAAAATTTTTTTACTTCCAAGGCTGTTTTTATCCTCTGGAAGCAACTCTTAGAAATATTATTTGTGGCCGGGCGTGGTGGCTCACGCCTGTAATCCCAACACTTTGGGAGGCTGAGGCGGGCAGATCACCTGAGGTCAGGAGATCGAGACCATCTTGGCCAACATGATGAAACCCCATTTCTACTAAAATACAAAAAATTAGCCAGGTGTGGTGGCACGTGCCTGTAATCCAAGCTACTTAGTTGGGAGGCTGAGGCAGGGGCATCACATGAACCCAGGAGGGGGAGCTGCAGTGAGCTGAGATTGCGCCACTGCACTCCAGCCCAGCAACAGAGCAAGACTCTGTCTAAAAAAAAAAAAAAAAAAAAAAAAAAGGAAGAAAAAAATAAACATTATTTGTTGTAATTCTTATCAAAATCAATGTGTATCTTTCAATGGCCATTACATGAATCCTCTCCTGCTGTCTTTATCAGTATGTTGTATAGATTGACTGGGTAAATGGTGATGGGTAAGTAGATTCCGTACTTCAGATCCTTCCTTCATGTGGAGGCTGTCCCGCTTGGCCCTGACACCCAGCCTCTCACACCTCTTCCTCACCTCCTTCTGCTAATTTGTTGGTGGGTTTAGGAGAAATTGAGTAAGCACAGCCTAACACCTTCTACTCTCCTGCCTTTGGGAGTGAGCCACTCTTCACTGTTTTTCTCTGATATTCCTTGTGGGGAGACCTGCCCTTGTCTAGTGTTGCCTGTGACTCATTCTGGGCATCAGTTCTAGAAAGCCTATTTGTGTTACACATAAAAGCCACATTCTCTTTTTACAAGCATTTATTAGAAAGAAAGGTGATATTTCGATTCTTATGTGCTGTATTCCTTTGTCTTATTTCTCAATTAGTTTAGAACCAAGTAGGTAAGAGGGGTGCCTTTTACTGAGCCTGTGCAAAGATCCCTCCCCGGCATATAGATCAATTTTTAAAATTTATTATTTCTTTATTTTTGAGATGGATTCTTAGTCTGTCACCCAGGCTGGAGTGCAGTGGCACAATCTCGGCTCACTGTAACCTCTGCCTCCTGGGTTCAAGCGATTCTCCTACCTCAGCCTTCTGGACAGGCGCACCACCACGCCCAGCTAATTTTTTTTTTTTTTTTAGAAGAGGCAGGGTTTCACCATGTTGGCCAGGCTTGTTTTGAATTCCTGACATCAGGCAATCTGCCTGCCTCGGCCTCCCAAAGTGCTGGGATTACAGGTTTGAGCCACTGTGCCCAGCCTAGATAAATTTTTTTGAGTATATAAACTATTCTTTTCTTCCAGACAATATTCAAACTTCTCTGAATTTTTTAGAATGTGTCCTCTTTTTTTCTAAGGTAGTTCCTTTTAACAAGTATAAGCTGTTTATATCTAGAAATAGAATGAGCTTTGCAGTCTAGAAGAGAGGAGTTTCTTTTTCACAGGTTCTGCATGGCTTCCTGCTTTGTGTTATCATTTATTCTGCAGTGGCGTTAGGGTAAAGCAGAAATAAACACTAACCAGCTTAAATATATGCATATCCATGGATTTAGGCTGAATAAACACAACCAATAAAAGTGGCCAAGGATTGAAATAGCCATGAAAAAAGTACAAAATAATAGGGAAAAAAAGATAAACACAGTCTTCCAGTAGGAAAACACTACATGAAGATGGAATTTTAGTCTGGAAGTGAAGGTGTTTATGAAGCTATTAATATTATAACCTAAATCTGTGGAATAGTCTACTTGGGAAAATATAAGATGTTTTTCCCTAAAACTTTTCTTGTAGAGATTAAGGACATATTAAAAACATATGGTATATATTAATATTTTTGAGATAAGAAATACTTACTCTTATCTGGACTGAAAAATTGACCTAGAGGCTATCCACCTTGTGACTGTGCCAAGCAAGCCTTGTCCAACTCCGCAGTAACTGCTCAATTTCAGGTTTTCATTACCTCTCACCTAGATAATTACAGTAACTTCCTAACTGGCCTCCAACCAAGCATCTTACTCCAATTCATCTTTCTCACAATTGTGATACTGATTTTAATCATTCACAGCTCTCCTCCTATCTATGTTCTGCTCTTTAAACTTTTAGTGGTTTATGGTTGCCTACATGAAGGGAGAACTCAGTGAAGCCCATTGGTCAGGAAATGGACTTCATGTAAATAGCCTCATTCCCATTACCTACATATTTATCATTCAGTTTCTGCTAGTGATTGGTTGAATACAGAGTCCAAAGCCAGAAAATCTTAACAGAAATTCTTATGAACTTACGTATGTGCAAGCTTTTCTTGAAAGGAGAAAAAAGTTATTTTTTAATTAATTTTTAGTATTTTTTAGTATCATTTATTTGTGTTTTAATATGATTGGGTTGATTCTTTGATTATCTTTACTCTGCCAGCATTAGTTGCTGGCAACTGATGTGTTTTATCAGACTTATTGCATGAGTAGTATGCATAGATTAGGATGAGAAATTGATATCCATAGTCTTCTTGGCCATGAGAAAGCATTACCACGTACTTTTTTTTCTTTATCTCCCTTTATTTCTCAGGGACCTGTCTTTACTGTTTCATTTTCAAAAGGTGGAGAGCTATTTGCATCAGGGGGTGCAGACACACAGGTTTGTAAATCTTTCAGCTCCTCTTTGATTTGATTAAGGTAAAGGAATCCTTGACCTCAGCTAAGAGTTTTACAACCAGCTAGTTTGTATATGTTAAGATGGTTGTCAATGAGTTTATATTTTAATTAGTACCATGAAGTCTGCTATCTCATAGCTGAAACAGAGCCAGTTCTAAATTTTGGGAACTCAAATAGTTATTTTCTTTTATTCATTTTACACTTAACTATACATGTAACTGACACTATATGTCCATTTTCAGTAATTATATAGCACTTTTGCTTGAATCATTGCCTAATCTTAAGCTTCTTGAGGATGGTAAATATAAATCATTTATATAGCAAATCTGCATTTATCTGAAATGACCAAAAGTCATTCATGGCCAGATTTATTGAATAAAGTGAATGACTAAGTCCAAAACATGGTTTTGGGCTTTGACCAAAAAAAAAAGAGGATTTTAAGATAACCAGATATTTTCTTAATATGAATTTTAAACCAGACATGAAGGCAATTCAAAATGTTAAATCTCTCCCCCAACCACACCTTAAAAAAAGATATTGAGAAATAGTAACATAGTTGAAATATATATCTACCCTTTCTACTTTGGGAGACGATTCTGTATATTGTGGGTTTTAAAATCAGCTCTATTGCTTGTACATGCAAGTCAGTAACTGCCAACATCATTGACTTTTTTCATAGGTCTTATTATGGAGGACTAACTTTGATGAATTGCATTGTAAAGGTCTTAACAAAAGAAATCTCAAAAGATTACATTTTGATTCACCGCCACATCTTCTTGATATCTACCCAAGAACACCACATCCCCATGAGGAAAAAGTTGAGACTGTAGAAGTGAGTATTTTGTTCATATTTGTCCTACATTTTGTGTACATTTTGAGGCTTTTGCTGAAGGAGGTGTTTGAAATTACTGAATTATATATGAAACCTAGTGCTGCCTTAAAACAGCAGCACGTTGATAAACAGTTGTTTTCACTATAGTGTGTAATAAAGTTTTATATTTGTTTCTTGAAGGCCCAGAAGTAAAACTAAAAAATAGTGTTGATAGTAATAGGAAATGAGAAATTAAATCTAAGGCCTCTGGTGACTGTGAAGTCTGAACTAGCTTTATATTCTAGGTGTGTTTAGGGAGGTCATGTGATGGCTGTCATGAGAATAAGGCTGAAGGGCAAGAATTTTTATAATGGTTATTGAAATAGGTAGCTTAAAACTCTTTTATAGCAAAAAGAAAATCTTGTGGACAGGTAAAAGAAGAGATTTAGTGATTAAATCTAATAATTAAGACAATGTTATTGCCTGCATATATTTTGCATATATAGTTATCTATTTAGCTGTAGGTTTTTGCTGACAAATTCCCTTAGGTCCTATGAATTTAAGTGTTATGATTTAAGCATTCTTTTGTCTTCAAAGAGAGATTTATCTTTGCTAGATGCTTAGTTGATGTTAGCCTATTCTTATTTTGCATGATTCTTCTTCAGCCGTTTCTCTTCTAAGAGCTGACTTCAGAAATTACCTGTTCATCTGAATTTTTATCACTGGCAGTCTCTTTGCTTTTAGAGTTAGGTATTTTGAGTTCTTGACATGTATTCCTGAGCGGCAATGCACGGTAGCCGCATTCACTGTTCATGCTGTGCATGTACCCTCCCTCACCCACATCACTTCTTTCATTTTGTTTTCCGTGCTCTTGGTCTTTGCTGTTATCTCAGGCACTTCTGCTAGTCTCCAGTTGTGCATCTAAGTATATGTTTTTGTTCTTTGTTTTTTTAAACTATTTTCTAGATTTTGTTTAATCCAGCCATATCTTGGGATTTCTGTCTTTGCTTTTCCCTGGTAGTGCTGACTTTCAGTTCTTGGCTATAATCTTTGTCTTTTCCAACTTCTGACAATCTTTTCAGTTCTTCTAAAGTATTAATCATGTTACCACTTCTTTGTACTACTTATTGTATTATCATTTTTCTTTTATTTAAAAGAAATGTAATCTAATTTGGTTTTCCCATTTTTTGCTTCTGTTTCTAGTTATATTTATCCCCGTGATCATATAAATTCATATAAAATACATGTGAAATATATTTTAATTTAACTTGAGTATTTTTTTCTTGTATTATCCAAGTTGGTTTTATTAACTCTTGGTATTTTTATTCTGTCATCTTGTGGTTTGGCCAAGATTGATCAGGAGGGAAATATCCATTTGGCCGCTTTCCAGGGGGTTGGGTGGCAGAACTGCAGGCTGATCCCGAGACTGCTTTCCTCGTGAATTAGGTGATATTTCCATGACTCCACACTCACCTCAGCACAGAGACTCAAGCCATTTTTTCTCTGATTTACTGTCAGCCCCAGTTCATTTCAGAGTGCTAGGCTTTCTTTAAAATGTCAAGGAGTTGCCTGAGTGGCTCTGCTGTTATGGTACAGCCAAAAAGCCATTAAACCAGCTGGGCTGCTTTGTGTTGCTGGGTCAGGATGACCCAGGCCATGCAAAGCCACTCTCAAAGTTTTCACATATACCCCTAAAAATTCTATTAAACACTGACTTTTCTTCATCGTGGAATTAGAGTTCAGTTGCACTATACAAAATGCTGAGCCTTGTGACTGAATTTTTTGTGACCTTAAGGTAGTCAGCCTCTGTGTACACAGTTTAAATTATCTGTAAACAGGCATGGCTGCTTAAATTAAGTATAAAACATGACTTGCTTTTGTAAAACACTTTGAGGCCCTGTGATATAAAATGCCAGAAGAGTGATAGGATTCTGTATATGAACAACCAATTGTTGTAATTGTTTCTTTTTTTTTTTTAATCTTAAAAATCTCTTGGGCCAGGTTCGGTGGCTCATGCCTGTAATCCCAGCACTTTGGAAGGCTGGGGTGGGCGGATCACGAGGTCAGGAGTTCGAGACCAGCCTGACGAACATGGTGAAACCCCGTCTCTACTAAAAATACAAAAATTAGCTGGGTGTGGTGGCACGTGCCTATAATCCCAGCTACTCTGGAAGCTGAGGCAGGAGAATCGCTTGAACCTGGGAGGCGGAGGTTGCAGTGAGCCGAGATCATGTCACTGCACTCCAGCCTGGGCAACAGGGCGAGACTCCGTCTCAACAACAAAGAAAATCTCTTATAAAAAAGTCAAGGTTATGAAATTTTCTAGACAGGGAACAACTTTAGTATTATGAATAAATAATTGTTAAGCACCAAATTGTGTTTTAAAGACTCTACTTCAAATTAATAAATATGGATCCCTCACAAAGCCAAAGACTTAGTTCAAAACTTTCACTTAGAATGGAATAGTCAGAATAAAAGTTGTACTGTGTTCATTTATGATTAGTAAACTTTACTTTGAAATACTAAATTCAGTAGATTAAGTTTTTTTCAAAGCTTTAGACAAATTTACATACAGTTACTTGGGAAATGTTTTAAAACTTAGAAATCTTTTTTTGAGGTCAGTATTAGGATTTAAGGAAAATAAACAGATCTTATTAAAATATGTAGAATAAATGGTATCTAAGTGAACTGATTAATTTTTCTTTCTCTGTTTGCAGTGACCATGAGTGTTTTATTTCTGAGTTTGAAACGAGATAGCATTTCTATGATTTGTATTATGTTTTCTATGAGACTCATCTGAATTGCATAATCTCAATCTGCTGAGTAAAATAGTTTGGCCTTTTGCAAAAGCCACCCCTTTGCTAGCCTTAAGCGCTTCACTTGTTTGAAGGTGGGGAATCCCGCAGAGTCTTAGATCTTGGGTACCAGCTGACTAAATATATAAATTACTAATTCCTACATGGATAGAGGGGGTGATAGCCAGATTACTTTTAAAATAAATGAGAGAAGGAGGCCACACGAAAGAAGGCATGAAATATCAAATTCTCTCTATGTGAAATAGCCCTCTCCCGGGTTCCTCCTACTTATCTAACTATAGATCCTTCATAGTACTCCTGGCCTAGGCACTCCATCTTAATTAAAAACATGAGAACAGCACCTTTCTCTCTCTTTTTTGGTGGGAAAGAAGCCCAGTTTTTACACAAGGTATCTTGACCCTACCCGCATTGTGCTATAGCACATCACTAGTTCATGCTGACTTCTTCAGACTGTCATGAGTTGGATTGCATTGTCCTGCCCCTAGACAAAACCAGACTTTCCTTCAGTGTGTGTGTGTGATATTTTTCTCCGGAGCAGTCCCCTTCTTTCTTACATATTTTGATGAGAAGACAGTAAAGCCGTTCTAAGGGATGGCGAGAGGTCTTAATGACAGTAAAGCATCAAAATAGTTATTCTAGGAGAATTGTAGAATATTGTAAGCAGGGATTATAATTGGTTAAACATATTTTTTAATAAAATAATGTTCTGATGGCTTTCAGTTTGTTATGGCCATTTTAGATTACCTTAACATATAAATTGCATATGAAATTCTGTATGATATTTAGCAGGAAGGAAAATGTCCTTTACCTTAACCAAATATTTATATAATAATATTTTGTGATAGTCTGACCATGATTCATTGTTGAAACGTACAAGTGATCAATTTAAGTCTTTAAGTCTGAGATTGGGTTTTTATCTCAATCTTCTAATAAGGTTGAAAACATCACCATTTATGATTTTTTAAAATGACCACTTGTCTATCCATTTTGTATTCTACTTCTAACTGTGGTATATGTTTATACTGTTTCAGGCCTCAGTAAATGTTCATTACATGATGATAAAATCTAATACTTTACAAGACTGTTCTGTTTTATACAAATTAAATTAATATTCCAAAAATCTCGGTGAAATAAGTACCACTATTATCCCATGAGAAATTGAGGTCTATGTTAGTTAAATCTTAAAGTTAGTAAGTGGCAGCACTAGAATTTCAACCCAGGCACTCCGGTCCCATTCTGTGTTTTTAACCACTTTGATGTAATGCTTCAATATAAACAAAATTACATTTTATCCTGTTAACAGATATTAAAGTATCTGTGTGCTGGATGTTGTACTAGCTTTAGAGTATGCAGCAGTGAACAAGATGGGCATACTCCTTGCCCTTTAGAAGCTTCTAGTCTAGTGAAGCCTTATGGAATTTATTAGTAGAGGTTTTATGTTCATGGGCTCCTCAGTATCATGGACACAGAGAACCTCAATGGGGGATGTGGGATGGTACCTTTGAGGTCATACAGGCTAACCTTTACCTCATTCATTAGTCCCAGTTATATACCCTTGTCCAGCCATGGAGAACTTGGCCTCTCATAGGCAGCCCACTTCATTTCAAGGCAACTCTAATTATTAACATATTCTTCCCTTTAATAAATATCAGGAGCACAAGGTACTGTTAGTGTTCCTGAGAGTTAGCTAGCAACGAATTTAACCATATCACCCCCTCAGCGTATTTTCTTTGGAGAGGACTATAAATGTTACTTAGTAAGAACTTCCAGCTCTATTTAACTTATGTGGCAGCAACTTATGCAGTTAAATACTGTTAATTACATCAGGACTTGTTTCCCAACTTGTAGGTCAAGGATTTTTTTTAATGACAGGTGCTGACTCTATGTGATTTAGATTTCTTGAGCAGTTTCAATTTCAGATGGTGCAACTAGATTGTATTTTCATAGGTAAATAATTTTCTGGCTACACTAGGTGGCAGTAGATAAAAGAGAATAAAACGTATGCAAGCGGTCTCTGGACAGCGAGTCTTAAGATTAAAAGGAAAACAAGTCACTCTCACATTTCTGTTCTTTGCCTCAACTCTGGACTTATAGTTAATGGCAGGAGGCTGTGTTTGATTTCTGCTTTATGGGACAGCCAGGAAGAGACAACGGTTTTGGCTAGCTGAGCTGATTGCCCCTCATCCTCACCAGGCACAGCTTTATTCCTTCTTTACTATAGCATAGCAGTTATACCTCCCCTTTAACACATTGGGTGGATAATTATAAAATACGTTTACTATTTCTAAAACTACAGCCATACTCATCAAGCATGGTAAGTGCTTTAAAAATTATTCCACTCCTCTTATCACTGGCCAAGCCTTCATCACTACAGACCTGGATTAATGCTGTAGTGTCCTCAGTGCCGTCCCTAATGTATTCATGATACTTTATGTGTCTGTCAGATTACTTTCAATTCAGCACATTTTAGCTTCCAACTTTCTGTGCCTTCCCAAATTCCTTCACCCTTCACAATTTGACCCTTGACGACCTTCTTCTTTCTACCCCTGTGTGAAAGTATGTCAGCATTCTTCCACTATGCCATGAAGAATGCTCTTTTACCCATCTCCCTCTGTTTTTGTTTTCTAGATCTTTTATTAAAGAGCCATCATATGCCATGTTTCCTCCATAGGAAGCCTTTCGCACTATCTAAGCCGAGCTTGTCCAGCCCATGGGTCACATGCTGGCTTTGAATCCAGCCCAAAACAAATTCGTAAACTGTCTTAAAACATTATGAGATATGTTTGCAATTTTTTTTTTTAGCTCATCAGCTATCATTAATGTTAGTGTATTTTATGTGTGGCCCAGGACAATTCTTTCAATGTGGCCCAGGGAAAGCAAAAGATTGGACACTCCTGATAAGCGCTCAGTCAATAGTTTCTTCTTTAAGGTTCTTTAGTACACTTACTGGTACCATTCATTTGATATAAAACTCTGCTATCTTTGTTGCTCTTTGTTTACTTCTTTGTATTCATAATGTTTCAATTTTATTTTTAATTTTTTTGTCTTTTCAAATTCTGAAATAGCCTCCCTCAAAGTTAGTCACCACTCTAGGTAATCATTCCGTTGCTTTTCTTTGTAACTTTATATATTTGAATCTATAATTATTGTTTAATTTTGAATGAGTTTGAACTTTATATAAATGGAATTATATTGAATATATATTTTCTGTAACTTACTTTTTAATTTAACATTAAAGTCCTGAGATTCATACATATGAATTCTGAATTCATGCATTCATAAATTGTTTTCACTGCTGTATTGCATTCCAGTGAATTTGTCACTGTAGTAATTCTTACAACCTGTTTTACTGTTGATAGACACTTAGGGTACTTCCAGTAGTTTTTTGGCCATTACAAACAATGCTGCTACAAACAGTGTTGGCATCATTGAGCTTTCTAGTTTTTGCAGTCTAATAGATATTAAGTGGTATTTTGCTTTAATTTCACTTTTCTCATTACGAATGTTCTGAATATATTTGTTTTCCATATATACAGCACTCTGCTTTTAAGCTCTTTATGATACAGGTTTCTACTTATTTGAGCCTTTTTCAATGTTAACATAAGTTTTATTCTTTTCCATAAGGTCTTACTCATTTTTGTATGTTTATTCTGATGTGTTTTTAAACTTTTATGGTATTGTCAATGGTGTCCTTTAAAATTTTGCATTTTCTAACTGTGTGCTAGAATGCAGAAATGCAGTTGATTTCATATATTGATTTTGGGACTAACAATCTTATTAAACTCTGACTATTCTAATGATTTAGCAATAGATTCTAGATAACATTATATATGAATGAGAATATTATTTCTTTCTAATTGTTATCTTAATACCTGTTATTTCCTTTTCTTACTGAACTGGCTAGGATTTTTTTCTTCATCTTTTGAGGTGGGTCATTTTATTTTATTTTTAATATTCCTTTTTAGATAAATTACATTGATTTTCTAAAGTGAAAACCTTTTATTTCTGGGGTAAAGTCAACCTTGTCAAAATGATCTTTTCTTATACGTTGATAGAATTGGTAGGCTAACATTTTGCTTAAAATTTTTTTTATCCATAGTAATGAATATACCAATATATTTTAATTTTAGAATATATTAGAAAATGCCCTCCAGGTTTTTACAAATAGCATTTAGTTTCTTATGGTATGAAAATCTCATAATTTTTTTTTATGTATATACACAGATTAATCCAAAGCTTGAGGTAATCGATTTGCAGATCTCTACTCCCCCTGTTGTGGATATCCTTTCTTTTGATTCTACCACAGTAAGTTGGGGTTTTTTTGGACACTTAAGTGGCATTTAATCATTTGGCATAATCCATTTTCCTTTAAAAAATGTTGGGGGAGGAGATAAAACGTGGCCTATGTAGCCTAACATTTTAGTATAGGAAAAACTTTATAGTCATATTTACAATGCATCTAAATAGTTTACCACAAGGGGGAGCAGCACCAATTTCCAGGAAAGCTTTCTTTTTTTTTTTTTTTTTTTTTTTAATTATTATACCTTAAGTTTTAGGGTATGTGTGCACAACGTGCAGGTTAGTTACATATGTATACATGTGCCATGTTGGTGTGCTACACCCATTAACTCGTCATTTAACATTAGGTATATCTCCTAATGCTATCCCTCCCCCCTCCCCCCACCGCACAACAGGCCCCGGTGTGTGATGTTCTCCTTCCCAGGAAAGCTTTTACTTTGAGGTCCCTGAGTTCAGTCTAATCCATACCCACTGTCTCATGTATTAAGATGCCACCCAGGTGACATTTCACATGCTGTTGCAGAGCAGATCCCCTATTGTGTTATTCGTCCTTTGGAGGTGCTAAACTTACTTCTAGTCTTCTCATTAGAAGCTGTAAGAAAAACAGCACTGCCCTTTGTTAATCTCTTTTGATGGATTATCCATAAATTAAGAAATATTTCTAATACTTACAATTTTGTTTATAGAAATTACATATATAAAATTTATTTATTCAGTGTTTTCAAAATCTTCAAAGATTAAGAATTTTAGCCTTTCCATTTAGGACTCTGCTTATTCTTTCCAAGGCAAATCACTGCCACAGTTGATCCTCTAGTCAGTGCAAAACTAATCGTAAGAACAAATGGGAAGAACAGCACGGTCTTTGACGACACTGCTGCTATGATGTCAGTTTAGTTAAATATTTTGGGTACATTTTTAATTTGTAGCCAAAATAAAACCCTGACATTATGACATTATAAATTCTCTAATAGATCTCAAGAATAGTATTTATTGTAGAGGAATTCTACAGAGGACTAGTCCATTTTGAGTCTATCTTGTATCAGAAAGCATTCTAATTATTCAAAGGTCCTTTCGGTGTTAATCCCATAGCAGAAAAGACTCCTAGATCTCTCATTAGGAGTTTCAGTGACAAACACCAAGTGAGGGTAACCAATGAGCTGATTGTTAAAGGGAATTCCAAGAATCACTGGTGACCGCTAGGACTTCAAACCGATCTGTGTTCTTGTTTCTTACAGTATTCATGTTTATAACTCTAGCAGCATTGCTGCATTAATAATTTAAGAAATTAAAAATTAATGGGATGTCTACAACTTGCCACAGTACTTAGCTTATAGTAAGTGTTCAACACATTTATGTTCAATGAATTACTCCAAATGCATGTTGTAGAAATTTACAAAATCTGATGAGTTAGGTTTTCCTCCTGTAGCGAGAAGGAGCAAAAAGATAGGAGGTTTATGAGATGTGCTGCCTCCTTGTGAGGTAGTCAGTAGACTAAAATTGCACATTCCTGGCCTAGAAAATATCATAGATCATTAAAAATCTTTGGTCCACCTTTTCAGACTCACTGTCCCTGCCAGTACCCTTCAAGTTTTGCAAAGCCTCATTATGTGAGGAATCCAGACAGTTTTGACAGACAGTGCTATTGAGGTGGGCATAACTGCCTCCTAGCAAGGGACAGCAGGATGTCCCTTGTAGTATAGATTGTACATACCTATTGTAGATCATATGAGTCTATTGTAGTATACATCTATAATACAGGACCATAACTCGAGGAATATATGGGGTATGTGGGACATTGAGAAGACAATTCTGTATAATAAACATATGACATTTAATAGCTGTGCTACAAAACAATAATAAAATGGAAGAGTAAAATTATCCACAAAGGATAATATTAGGTTGAATTATATGAAATTGTCATTTTGTAGGCAAAAACAGTCTAATATCAATGACTTCACATGGTTTCACCCAATATATATGCATTAAAAGGAAGACTCCACTAGTATATAAAAATCCAGCAAACAAACAAACAAAAAAACACAGGAAAACAAAATCTTGTTTGCTATGAATTGGTTTGAGATTATGCTAATAAACTCCTATCTAGATAGATTATAATCTGGGACATCGCTGCTTGCTGCCAAGCAAGGTATAAGGACTTTATTTTAATAGTGCATTCTGAAGACATAGATGCTCATAAAGCAGTTAGACTTTTTAAAAGAATATCTCCAAAGGGCTTTTCTTTAAATTTCAATGTGTATCTCTTTCTTTTAGTTCAATGATAGATAATTGGTTAGAAAACTAAAATAAAATTACTTTTTCAACTATTCACCTTTCCATTAATATAGTGGTAAATAAGCCTTAATTATAGTCTCCTTCCTACATTGACGGTTTCTCTTTTGCTTCTGCACAACAAATCAGACATAATTGTAAAGGGGATTTATTTCTGCTTTGGCATGAAGCACAATTGCATTCAATATTTTTGTGTGTACCTTGCATGTGATTGTAATTTTAAAACCTGGAGAAATACTGGAAGCCAAAAAAAGTAGTGTTTAAAGGTAATTTTTGTTATTATTATTGTAGTTACTGTTTCTTTTGAGGGTTGATTTGTTTGGTTTTTGTAGACTGCACATTTCCTTAAAAATTCATTTCATCAAGATAGGACATAAAAAAGATGTCTCTTTAAACCTTAATTTGTTAAATTTCTTAGTAGCATAAAAGTTTGTTATGGTGTAAGAAATAGTTGGCCTCTATTTCTACTTTCACTTGATTTAATATTATATTCAGGAAGATTTGTAGACCCAAGTGTACTGATGTCTGTGCTCTGATGTCTTCTCACTACAGAGAAGAAATTGTGGCATACAGTCTTTAACAGGTGGTATCTTTGTGGCTTGCACTTGTGTCTCTAATGCCAAGCAGGAAATTTGATACAATATTGTGGATCAAAATAAGCTGTTACTAATCTCTATTTTTAAAGCTTTATTGTTAAAAAAAAGTTTCTGTAAAGGAATATACTGGTGGCCATATAAACATAGTTTTAAAATATTGTTCTCAAATTCCTTACTCTTTATTCTTTTTATATTGTCACTTATATACTAATTTTTTACAGATTATTTAGTTCAAGATTCCATTTGAGGCTTTTAATGTTTTCATTTTGTAGTTAGAACTAGACCAGGATTCTATCATCAAAATTATGGTAGGGCATTTATCATTAGCATCGACATGTGGTGTGGCTACATGGGATGTCCCACTCCTCTCTTCTAAAAAGACAAACAAGATAAGAATTTGTTTCCTGTATCCTAATATAAAGAGTTTTAAACTGCCTGGGCACAGTGGCTCACACCTGTAATCCTAGCACTTTGGAAGGCCAAGGCGGGTGGATCACCTGAGGTCAGGGGTTCCGGACTAGCCTGTCCAACGTGACAAAACCCCTCCTCTACTAAAACTACAAAAATTAGCCAGGCATGGTGGTGTGCGCCTATAATTCCAGCTACTTGGGAGGCTGAGGCAGGAGAACTGTTTGAACCCAGGAGGTGGAGGTTGCAGTGAGCCGAAATTGTGCTACTGCACTCCAGCCTGGGAGACAGAGGGAGACTCTGTCTCAACAACAACAACAAAAAAAGTTAAGCTAACTGTAAATAAAATTTATCTTAAAAGACTCTAGGGTTATTACTTTTTTTTAATCTTTAGGAAAATTCTTAAATTCTGATGTATTAGTTTTATTGTTTGTCTTATAAATGAACAAAATGAAATTGGTAATCTTGCTGTTGTTCCTTTGATTATCAAAATACTGGACTCTTCTCAGAGAGTTGACACGGTGTTCTCATCTTCATCCTGGCAACTGTGCATAATATGAACATAATGCAGAATATGTGTATGCCTTTCTTTAGAAGTAGGTATATTATTTCTTTCAAGTCAAATTAATTTGCAATAAACATGCAGTTATGTTATAGAAAAAAATCCAAGGGTCTATAGTCTTTTGATGTTCCATCAGTCAAAATAGTTAAAGATGTCCTACATGAAGGCATTACATGAGATGTTGAGGGAGATACCAAGCTGGCTGCCTGACCTCAAGAAACAAACAGCCTAGCCAGACAGAAGTAACTGAGTAAGAAGAAATCAGTGTTGGTTTCAGAACATTAGATGTCAAGTATACATAAATGTCAATGAAAGATTGTTATTGGGCAGTATTCAGAAGAGATCATTAATGGGCTGGAGTAAGCTAGAGGACTTCTCTAGAAGAAAACCTTTGACGAGTTCTTTTTTCTTTTCTTTTTTTTTTTTTTTTTTTTTTGAGACAAGGTCTCTCACTCTGTCACCCAGGCTGAAGTGCAGTGGCACTATCTCGGCTCACTGCAACCTCCACATCCTGGGTTCAAGTGATTCTCCTGCCTCAGCTTCCTGAGTAGCTCAGATTACAGGCTCCTACCATCACGCCCAGCTAATTTTTGTATTTTTTAGTAGAGACAGGGTTTCACCATGTTGGCCAAGCTGGTCTCGAACTCCTGACCTCAAGTGATCCACCCACCTCGGCCTCCCAAAGTGCTGAGATTATAGGCATGAGCCACCGTGCCTGGAGGGAAAGCAAGGTATAAGTAGTTGCTTCAGAAGAAATCAAACACATATGAACCATGGTAACAAAAATGCATCAGTCTAGTTTAGAATCTTTAAGTTGCCTAAATCAACTGATAGCAGATGTGGTGGGATCCAGAAAGGATGCCTACTCACACATACATGTCTCTGAATAAGTATTTATTAACTCACTATTCTTGGCTTTAGAGAATGTGAAGAAACAAAAATACTTGCTCCAGAGAAGCCTACATTCTACATTTCAGTCAGAGAGAGGCAATTCACAGATCTAAAAAATAAACTGTATATAGTATAGGGAACGCAAAGGTGAAAAAGGCACTGAAGGCAGAGAGGAAAAGATAGGTAGAGGGCTGCCATTTTAGCTAGTATGGCCAGGACAAGAGTCGCGTGACAGGGGTGGCATTTGAGTAAAGAGCTGAAGTAGTGAAGGGAGCAAGTCATGGCTATCTGGGAAGGGCTCTCCAGGAGAGTGGGAGCAGTGATAGATAGAAGGCCAGATTGCAGGTGACATAGGAGCCACTGGGGGGTTTCCTGCAGAGGAGGGACATGATGTGACTTGTGTCTTAACAGGTTCACTCTGCCTGCTGTAAGAGAACAGGCTGGGGATGTTGAAGGGGGTGGACAAGGAGCCCAATTAGGAAGCTAATGAAATACTCAGACGGGAGGCAATACTGGCTTGACCCAGGGAGGTAGCAGAGGAGGTGGTGATAAGCGATCAGATTCTGGGTGTATTTTGAAGGCAGAGCCAAGAGGATTTCCTGACAGAGTGAATGTCAGCTGTGGGATTCCCTATCTCCTTTCCCCAGGGACAGTAAGATGTAGCCTTGAGTAATCTCAGGATAGCTGAGAATATCTCCTGGCTCTGCATCATTTTGGCAGAGGGGCTGATGAGTGAAAAAGAATCGTGGTTTTCCTGTATTCTGTTCTAGGATCAGAAAAGTGATCGGCTGAATCAGTTCAAGAGATACTCTGCCATTTCCATGATTTTAGGAAGCACACTTTTTCCTAAATGTCATTTAGATTTTTATTTTTTAGCAAAGTGCATTGGATTCTCTTTCAGAAAGTTTTTTTGCATCAGCCTATTTTTAGGAAGAAAAAGGTTTATACACTTTCATGGAGATTGTCATATGGTATATACTATCTGAAAAATATTAACATACTGACAAAATATATGGACACACAAAGAATAAACTTGCAGATACAGAGAGAATATTTCCATGAATGTTGTGGCAACAGTTCATCCTGGTTACTAGACAACATTGCGTAACTAGTTCAGAGTTATTTCAGTTCCTAACTGCTTATATAAGCAAAGATTTGGAAAGACTAAAAGAACACAGTGTATGTGAACTTCAATGTCTTAAAACTAAAACTTACAACTTTGAAAGTGTAAAATGGTTGTATGCAATGTAAAGTTTTTAAGCTTTGCAGCAGTTTATATGGTGGCATTTGATTTGTCAGTTTAGGGCATATGACTTCTGAAATGAGGTGTATTTATCTATAACTTTGTGGCTGCTTCCTAAGCATTAGGAAACAGACATTTGTATGGTATCTTTAAGTGCTGGTTTAGTGGCTCTGCGGTATGTTTCTCCTGTCCCTGCTCTAAGGGTATGAAAGGAAATGAACTTAGGCATTTATAGGATCCAGGTCTCTGGACTCCCTAGCTGGTGCCTCCCTCAATTTATCTTCCTTTTAAGAGTTAAGAGACTTTTTATCTTAACTGCAAATGATAGTAAGTATGTCAAGTGGATACAGTAATTTTTTATCCGGTAACTCAAAAAGTTAAATGTTAAGCCCTAAGATGCTTAATTGGAGTAAAAGAGGAATTTTTATAAGGTTTGATAAACAATTTAAAAACATTCCCCTTCGAAATTAAGTGACGTAATTAAATTGTCAAAGACATTTAAAAAACAGAACATACATGATAACTAACAAGTAAATGAGGAAAAACACAACATTTTCAAAGATCTCTTGCCATTTAGAAATAGAAAACACATTTATATTTTTTCAGATACAATGTTTAAAATAGAGATAGGAGAGAAAATATTAGAGACTGGAAAGAGACTATTTGTAAATTAGTTGGATCCTTGCTTTTGAAGTACATCATGACCCATATGTTATAAAAACTGCTAACAGTTGTGAATGTGATGGCTGACCTTTTAAAAAAATTGCTTTGGGATTGTAAAAAAATAAATAAAACAACTAAAATGCTAAAGTGTTTTAGTTTGTTAAAGGAACATGGCTTATTTTTTTAAGATAGATAATCTGTATAGCTGTAAAGTTGACTAACAGTATCACTGTAATAAAAGATTAACAGTGAAAGCCAGAGGCTTCTTTTCCCCCCCCCAAATAAAATATGCTTTTTAATAAAATAGTAATAATCACTAAGTCCCAATTTTTCTAAGATATACTGACAAATATGCTAATTTGACCTTTTTTCTCTTTAAGTTTCAAAGTCACAGGGAAAGAAAACATATTAATGAATTTACCAACAATTTGATACTCTTAAAGTTTTTTAAAATAGTCCTAGTTAAAGAATACTTATGCAGTGAAACTTGTCCTTACTCCTATTGACAAATGTGATTTAGGACTTGAACTTTGCCATACAAAATGTGAAGACAGAAAAAAAAAAGGAAACTTTACAAAAGGATTTATAAATCATGCTATTTGGGAGCCCAATAAATACTTTTTAGAATTTCCTTTAGAAAATTAGCACGTTTCTGGGAACTGGAGGTGTTCCAGGTATTATTTCTGCCTTCCAACTTCCTGAGATACTGTATTTCTAAACTGTGACGCCCCAGACTACTGCAGTAATACCGACTGTCCCGGGCCTGGGAATCTAAGATGCATCCCCAGTTCCCACAGCTGAGACCAAGGCATGCTGAAAATGCCCGACAGCTCTCAGCCCACGCATCCAGTAACAACTGGTTCCTTCCTCTTCCTGTGGAAGAGAAACATCCTCTGAGATGAGAAGAAATGCACCCTGAGGAATGCAAGAACAGCAGTGAGCTTTTCACACAGGAAATTACTACGGTAGCTCCCTGAAAAGTGCTTGTCTCCTGGACTGTCAGCCCATAAGGAGCTTCCTGCTGACCTAGAGGATGGTTTACTACGGAGCTAAATGCCATTTGTGGGGCTGTCAGAGTTTCACGGAAAATAGTGAACTTAGCTTTCAACTGTTCTGTACTTCTATACCCATCTGGTTTTTAGTTATTTGGTGCTGCATAGATAGTAAAGCTATTGGCTTTGCTCCTTTATTTTGCCACTTGACAGTTAATTATTTGGTGAAAGTAGTCAGCAAGTCTGCTAACACTTATTTTTCAGTCAGTTCTTCCTGCTTTATACTGTCAAACTGTGTAAAATATATTAGGGCTTCTAAAGATTTAGAACCTCACCATCTCAGTGAACTGGTTATTAAGGCCCAGTGCTGGTCCCGGCCTAGTTCTTTCCGTGTCTTTCAATTTCTTTGCTTTTACTTTCTGAGATTTTCAGGCCACACAATCATATATCCTGAAACATAAATAAAATTCTGTTGCTTTCAGCCAGCCAACCAACCAACCAACCAACTCATCACTTAAATGTCAAATTGACTTCAGTTGACTTTTACAATGGAAGATTTTTCTTAGTATAATTTGATTTTCTATTTTTTGTGTTAATTGCTAGAGTATTTTGTTTTTCTTTTACTCAGGATAATAATGGCCACTACAAAGCTCATATTTTATATCATATGTACTTTTTAACCTACTTTCCAAATCACTACAGAATTTTGGTGGGCCTTAGTATTTATGGTGGCCACATTCTCATACTTTTTATGTGTCTATTTGGATTATTTTTCTGAAGCACATAGAGTTGTTTGTTTTAAGTTGAAGGGGAGATGGAGAAGGAATGCCAGGCATTTCCTTTTCCTTTTCAGAATGTCTTTTTAATGAACATTCCTCTTTCCTCCTTGTGAACAAACCATCTCAGCTCTCAGCAAGGGACCTCTTGAGTGTCTAGTTTCTAATAATCCAATCTCTTGCCTTTGTTCCCCAACTCTAGGGAGCTAGTTTCATACATTTAATATCCTTGCTTACCTCAGAGCTCCCTTTTAGCATTTACAGACTTAGAAATCTGTTTAACCAGTTCCCTATATTAAATTCTCTCTGTTAAAATAACGGCTGTACTTTCTGTTTCTCTGCTGAACCCTGAGTGATACACAATAAATCATCCTAAAGAAATAATAAGATATACATAAAAAGATTTCTATTCAAGGATGCGTATTCCAACATTGTTTGTAATAACATCAACATGACAAAAACCTTTAAAGGTTTTCTATTTATTTTTAATTATTTAAAATGTTAAAAGCCTTAAAACAGCTTAATAAGCAAAAGATGTTATCAAGTTTATTTCATTTTTTTAGTGACTTGTGAGTTTTGACGTGTTCATGATTGCTGTTTATTTGTATTTCTGAAGATTGCGTATTTGTGTGCTTTGCCCATTTTCCTATTGTTCATTTTAAAATGGATCCTTAGGTAATTTTAATTAAGAAGATTGACCTCGGGCAGGGCACTGTGGCTCACACCTGTAATCCCAACACTTTGGGAGGCCGAGGCAGGCAAATCACAAGATCAGGAGTTTGAGACCAGCCTGGCCAACAGGGTGAAACCCTGTCTCTACTAAAAATATAAAAGTTAGCTGGGCATGGTGGTGGCTGCCTGTAATCCCAGCTACTCGAGAAACTAAGGCAGGAGAATCGCTTGAACCCTAGAGGCATAGGTTGCAGTGAGCCAAGATCGTGCCACTGCACTCCAGCCCAGGCAACAGTGCAAGACTCCATCTCAAAAAAAAAAAAATTTAAAAAAAAAAAAAAAAGATTTACCTCTTGCCATGTGCTACAAATATGTTTTCCTTTTTTCTCATTTCTCCTTGAATTTAGTTTCTGATTTTTGATAGGTTTAGCTGCATTACCTTTTTTAAAACTATTTTTTGTCGTTGTTTGGATTCTATGCAAAGAAATTCCCTCATCAGCCCCCAAACATCTTAGCTACTCTTCTTGAGGTTTTATTTTTAACGATAAAACCTTTAAATCCATATGTATTAATTTAGTTATGAGGTACAGATTTATAATTAACAAAGTACCCTCAATTTGTGTTGTTTCACTGATTTGAATAACCTTCTTTAAACATTAAATTCATATGAACTGTGTCTCTTTGGAAACTTTCTCTTCTGTCTTATTGCTCTGTTCTTGATCTATTTGTTCTTGATCCATTATCATATCTTTTTAATTATTGTAGATTTAGAATATTTCTTTAAAATTTTATATAATGGACAGTTTTTTCCTTCAAAATTTTCCTGGATGTTCTTGCCTATTGCTTATCCATATGAATTTTAAAATTATTCTGTCTGTTTCAAAAAGCCATCCCATTGGAATGTTGATTGCCATTGCACTAGATTTATAAAATAATTTGAGAATTGCCAACTTGCCAATTTGAGTTGCTTGTCTAGGAATGTAGTATTATGTTCAGGGAATTTTTTCCCCTTTTTTCTTTCATTTATTTATTGTTTAATTGACAGATAAAATTGTATGTATTTCTTATGTATAACATGATGTTTTAAAGTATATATACATGTGGAATGGTTAAATGTAACTAATTTACAAATGTGTTACCTCAGTGTTTCAGTAAATCAATTTAGGAGCATTCTCATTTACATGCCTGTGGTTCCCATAAAAATAGCCACCATTTTTCACATACTACTAAACATTTTACCTCATTACTAAGCATGCATGTAGATTCTTGCATTCCACAAATTAGCCTTAAAGGTGTTAGGTAACTTCCTCAAAGACACACAGCAAGGAAATGATGGGGGCAAGCAAGGCTCCGATTGAACTAACCTCAGAGGACAGACTGAACACCAGCACCAACCTGCCTTCCAGATGTTTAGACACACAGACCAGATGCCTTGCCACTTTGAATCCTGGTTTTAGCTTCCTTGTGGTCAGTATGATTTAACTTAAGTAAATGTTTTTTCACCATAATATAGTAGCCAAGGAGACCTGATGCATATCTCTGGTTGTGGGGAAAAAAACGGAAAGTACTGAGGACCTCCAGTTTGGGAGCAGGTGGAGAAATAGGCCCTCGAGTCAACCAATGTTTGTAAGTAATTGGTTGTGAAGGCTACTTTGGGAATTTAAGCATTGCCTATTCCTACTTGCCAAGTACGTAAATCCTTGGCACACACCAGATTTCAGCACACACAAGTCCTTAACTTAATGTTAGAATGCTCATCAGGAAGAATTGTGTTTAAGACACACTTGCCTCTTACTGTTTATCCAGAAGGTGTGCCATATGGTGTGCTCATCATAGGTTGTTCAAGCCTAATTGTGTGGATATAGCTTCCTGATATGAATAATTATTTGATCTGTCATATCTTTAAATCTCTTTCATAATGATGTAATGGCTTTACCTCCCTTGGCAGGGCTTTGTTACTATTCACTGATTGCTCTCCCCAGGTTCTCACTTCTGCCCTGTCACTAATTTTCAGTTTTTGTCTGTCTATTGAGAAAGGATATTCTCAGCAGTAGGAACTGTGTATGCAGAAATTTCCTTTGATGGTGTTATTGCTGTTCTGGTGTGTGCAGCTATTATTTTATTTTGGAATAGATGAGAATATCAGTTTTTATCAAATTTGGTTAGGGTGATTTTTATAAAGTGAATCCTATTTTAAATTGGCCTTTTGTTGCTGTTGTTTGGTTGGCTGGTTGGGTTTTGTTTGTTTTGTTGTTTTTTAAAATGGAGACGAGGTCTCGCCATGTTGTCCAGGTTTGTCTTGAACTCCTGGGTTCAAGCCATCCTCCAGCTTCAGCCTCCCAAAGTACTGAGATTACAGGCATGAACCACCATGCCCATCCTGACTTTTATTTTTAAATACAGCTATGCTTTCCTGGTAAATATCATCAGTTAGTTGGGTTGGAAGTCTTGGGGGCAAGGCTCAAAAGAAAGCCCAAGTCCATGATACAAACTGTGTGGCTGTGTGCAGAATCCAGGCCATGTCTTCCAGTTTCTCTCTGTCTCTCACTATTAATGTTCCTCAGGTCATGCATTATCTATAGTTCCAGGAGATCCAGTCGCTCCCTGTTCAGGGCTCTTCAGACTCAGTTTGCCTCTCTTGGACTGATTATATCATAGAGTTTTATGTGTAACAGTATTAACACCTTGTCCCCATAGGTGGAACTTTCAAAGGAATTTTGCTATTTACTTGGACACTTCTGCTTGAAGCTTCAGGTTCAGTAAAATGAATTTGTGCCCTACTTGGTCCCTTCTCAAAGGTTGATAATATATAAAATAAATTTGTTTTAAATGACATCTAGCATCAGGTAAAGTACCATGCTGAGTAAATATTATTCTTAATTCAGAACTATGTATTCTGGGGATAGCAATTTAATAAAGTTTCAAGATGATAAACATTTAAAATAATTCCTTATTTTAAATAGAACTGGAAATGCATCATTAAGCTGAAGCAAAAACAATTGTATGCTTTGGAAAATCAGTTGAAATTTGAAGAATTTGACTAAGAAATATGCTCTCTCAGATTTGTACTTTTAGAAAATTTTGTGTACTTTTTGTACAGTTCTGTACACAGTAAAATTACTGAAAAAATTCAAGATATGTACACTATTTTAGAAATTACTTTGTTCTTTCCTTTTCTAGAAATCACTTACATATTTCAATGTTCCGTGAATTATATATATATAGTAAACATATGACTGTCTTACATTTTGGGCACTGTGTATCAAAAGATCACATGAGAAACTTCAAACATGTCATATTATTATTTTTTTAAGTTACCATTTTTTAAATTGAGTATATTGATAAGTTTACCAAATAGTTACAATTGAGAAAAATAATTTTGATTTTAAAATAAACTTGCTCACCTTAAATGTATTGAAAACTTTTGATTTAGACAGCAGCAGTTTTCTCTAAGACATTTTATTATTAATATTTAGTTGTGTTAAGATCTATTCATTTATCCTACAAAGTGCTATGACTATTTTTATGTATTTATTCATCAAGGAAAATGACAGTCACGGAGTTTATATCCCAAACTATGAGTATGTTTGTGAATGTGTTTTGTTTATTTTTACTTTTTGCCTTGGCACCCTTTCCAGGCAGTTCTCCCGGCAACAGTGGCATTGCTTCTGCCTGTCATATGTTTTTTTGCAATTGAGATCTTCCATTATGTTTCCCTACAACAACCTATTTCATGCACATGTTCTAGCTGTTTCATCCAGCAATTAATTTATATAATCTTTCCTATAGGTTTTTAGTCAAAATGTTTTTCTTTTTTTTTTTTAAATTACACTTTATGTTTGTTACATATGTATACATGTGCCATGTTGGTGTGGTGCACCCATTAACTCGTCATTTACATTAGGTATATCTCCTAATGCTATCCTTCCCCACTCCCCCACCCCATGACAAGCCCCGGTGTGTGATGTTCCCCACCCTGTGTCCAAGTATTCTCATTGTTCTGTTCTCACCTATGAGTGAGAGCATGTGGTATTTGGTTTTCTGTCCTTGCGATAGTTTGCTGAGAATGATGGTTTCCACCTTCATCCATGTCCCTACAAAGGACATGAACTCATCCTTTTTTATGGCTGCATAGTATTCCATGGTGTATATATGCCACGTTTTCTTAATCCAGTCTATCATTGATGGACATTTGGGTTGGTTCCAAGTCTTTGCTATTGTGAGTAGTGCCACAATAAACATACATGTGCATATGTCTTTATAGCAGCATGATTTATAATCCTTCAGGTATATACCCAGTAATGAGATAGCTGGGTCAAATGGTATTTCTAGTTTTAGATCCCTGAGGAATTGCCACACTGTCTTCCACAATGGTTGAACTAGTTTACAGTCCCACCAACAGTGTAAAAGCATTCCTATTTCTTCATATCCTCTCCAGCACCTGTTGTTTCCTGACTTTTTAATGATCACCATTCTAACTGATGTGAGATGGTATCTCATTGTGGTTTTGATTTCCATTTCTCTGACGACCAGTGATGATGAGCATTTTTTCATGTGTCTGTTGGCTGCATAAATGTCTTCTTTGAGAAGTGTCTGTTCATATCCTTTGCCCACTTTTTGATTGGGTTGTTTGTTTTTTTCTTGTAAATTTGTTTAAGTTCTTTGTAGATTCTGGATATTAGCCCATTGTCAGATGGGTAGATTGTAAAAATTTTCTCCCATTCTGTAGCTTGCCTGTTCACTCTGATGGTAGTTTCTTTTGCTGTGCAGAAGCTTTTTAGTTTAATTAGATCCCATTTGTCTATTTTGGCTTTTGTTGCCATTGCTTTTGGTGTTTTAGACAAGAAGTCCTTGCCCATGCCTATGTCCTGACTGGTGTTGCCTAGGTTTTCTTCTAGGGTTTTTATGGTTTTAGGTCTAACATGTAAGTCTTTAATCCATCTTGAATTAATTTTTGTATAAGGTGTAAGGAAGGGATCCAGTTTCAGCTTTCTACATATGGCTAGCCAGTTTTCCCAGCACCATTTATTAAATAGGGAATCGTTTCCCCATTGCTTATTTTTGTCAGGTTTGTCAAAGATCAGATGGTTGTAGATGTGTGGTAGTATTTCTGAGGGCTCTGTTCTGTTCCATTGGTGTATATCTTCGTTTTGGTACCAGTACCATGCTGTTTTGGTTACTGTACCCTTGTAGTATAGTTTGAAGTCAGGTAGCCTGATGCCTCCAGCTTTGTTCTTTTGGCTTAAGATTGTCTTGGCAATGTGAGCTCTTTTTTGGTTCCATATGAACTTTAAAGTAGTTTTTTCCAATTCTGTGAAGAAAGTCATTGGTAGATTGATGGGTATGGCATTGAATCTATAAATTACCTTGGGCCATTTTCACAATATTGATTCTTCCTATCCGTGAGCATGGAATGTTCTTCCATTTGTTTGTGTCCTCTTTTGTTTCGTTGAGCAGTGGTTTGTAGTTCTCCTTGAAGAAGTCCTTCGCATCCCTTGTAAGTTGGATTCCTAGGTATTTTATTCTCTTTGAAGCAATTGTGAATGGGAATTCACTCATGATTTGGCTCTTTGTTTGTCTGTTATTGGTATATAGGAATGCTTGTGATTTTTGCACATTGATTTTGTATCCTGAGACTTTGCTGAAGTTGCTTATCAGCTTAAGGAGATTTTGGGCTGAGACGATGGGGTTTTCTAAGTATACAATCATGTCATTTGCAAACAGGGACAATTTGACTTCCTCTTTTCCTAATTGAATACCCTTTATTTCTTTCTCCTGCCTGATTGCCCTGGCCGGAACTTCCAACACTATGTTGAATAGGAGTGGTGAGAGAGGGCATCCCTGTCTTGTGCCAGTTTTCAAAGGGAATGCTTCCAGTTTTTGCCCATTCAGTATGATATTGGCTGTGGGTTTGTCATAAATAGCTTTTATTATTTTGAGATATGTCCCATCAATACCTAATTTATTGAGAGTTTTTAGCAGGAAGGGCTGTTGAATTTTGTTGAAGGCCTTTTCTGCATCTATTGAGATAATTGTTTGGTTTTTGTCTTTGGTTCTGTTTATATGCTGGATTACATTTATTGATTTGCATATGTTGAACCAGCCTTCCATCCCAGGGATGAAGCCAACTTGATCGTGGTGGATAAGCTTTTTGATGCATTGCTGGATTCGGTTTGCCAGTATTTTATTGAAGATTTTTGCATCGATGTTCATCAGGGATATTGGTCTAAAATTTTCTTTTTTTGTTGTGTCTCTGCCAGGATTTGGTATCAGGATGATGCTGGCCTCATAAAATGAGTTAGGGAGGATTCCATCTTTTTCTATTGATTGGAATAGTTTCAGAAGGAATGGTACCAGCTCCTCTTTGTACCTCTGGTAGAATTTGGCTGTGAAACCCTTCTGGTCCTGGACTTTTTTTGGTTGGTAGGCTCTTAATTATTGCCTCAGTTTCAGAGCCTGTTATTGGTCTATTCAGGGGTTCAACTTCTTCCTGGTTTAGTCTTGGGAGGGTGTATGTGTCGAGGAATTTATCCATTTCTTCTATATTTTCTAGTTTCTTTGCATAGAGGTGTTTATGTTATTCTCTGATGGTAGTTTGTATTTCTGTGGGATCGGTGGTGATATCCCCTTTATCATTTTTATTGCATCTATTTGATTCTTCTCTCTTTTCTTCTTTATTAGTCTTGCTAGTGGTCTATCAATTTTGTTGATCTTTTCAAAAAACCAGCTCCTGGATTCATTGATTTTTTTGAAGGGTTTTTTGTGTGTCTATCTCCTTCAGTTCTGCTCTGATCTTAGTTATTTCTTGCCTTCTGCTAGCTTTTGAATGTGTTTGCTCTTGCTTTTCTAGTTCCTTTAATTGTGATGTTAGGGTGTCAATTTTAGATCTTTCCTGCTTTCTCTTCTGGGCATTTAGTGCTATAAATTTCCCTCTACACACTGCTTTGAATGTGTCCCAGAGATTCTAGTATGTTGTGTCTTTGTTCTCATTGGTTTCAAAGAACATCTTTATTTCTGCCTTCATTTCATTATGTACCCAGTAGTCATTCAGGAGCAGGTTGTGCAGTTTCCATGTAGTTGAGCGGTTTTGAATGAGTTTCTTAATCCTTAGTTCTAGTTTGATTGCACTGTGGTCTGAGAGACAGTTTGTTATAATTTATGTTCTTTTACATTTGCTGAGGAGTGCTTTACTTCCAACTATGTGGTCAATTTTGGAATAAGTGCGATGTGGTGCTGAGAAGAATGTATATTCTGTTGATTTGGGGTGGAGAGTTCTATATAGATGTCCATTAGGTCCACTTGGTGCAGAGCTGAGTTCAATTCCTGGATATCCTTGTTAACTTTCTGTCTTGTTGAACTGTCTAATGTTGACAGTGGGGTGTTAAAGTCTCCCATTATTATTGTGTAGGAGTCTAAGTCTCTTTGTAGGTCTCTAAAGACTTGCTTTATGAATCTGGGTTCTCCTGTATTGGGTGCATATATATTTAGGATAGTTAGCTCTTCTTATTGAATTGATCCCTTTACCATTATGTAATGGCCTTCTTTGTCTCTTTTGATCTTTGTTGGTTTAAAGTCTGTTTTATCAGAGACTAAGGTTGCAACCCCTGCTTTTTTTTGTTTTTCATTTTCTTGGTAGATCTTCCTCTATCTCTTTATTTTGAGCCTATTGTGTCTCTGCACATGAGATGGGTCTCCTGAATACAGCACACTGATGGGTCTTGACTCTTTATCCAATTTGCCAGTCTGTGTCTTTTAATTGGGGCATTTAGCCCATTTACATTTAAGGTTAATATTGTTATGTGTGAATTGATCTTGTCATTATGATGTTAGTTGGTTATTTTGCTCGTTAGTTGATGCAGTTCCTTCCTAGCATCAATGGTCTTTACAATTTGGCATGTTTTTGCAGTGGCTGATACCAGTTGTTCCTCTCCATGTTTAGTGCTTCCTTCAGGAGCTCTTGTAAGGCAGGCCTGGTGGTGACAAAATCTCTCAGCATTGCTTGTCTGTAAAGGATTTTATTTCTCCTTCACTTATGAAGCCTAGTTTGGCTGGATATGAAATTCTGGGTTGAAAATTCTTTTCTTTAAGAATGTTGAATATTCGTCCCCACTCTCTTCTGGCTTGTAGAGTTTCTGCTGAGAGATCCGCTGTTAGTCTGATGGGCTTCCCTTTGTGGGTAACCTGACCTTTCTCTCTGGCTGCCCTTAACATTTTTTCCTTCATTTCAACTTTGGTGAATCTGACAATTATGTGTCTTGGAATTGTTCTTCTTGAGGAGTATCTTTGTGGCATTCTCTGTATTTCCTGAATTTGAATGTTGGCCTGCCTTGCTAGGTTGGGGAAGTTCTCCTGGATAATATCCTGAAGAGTATTTTCTAACTTTGTTCCATTCTCCCCATCACTTTCAGGTACACCAATCAGACGTAGATTTGGTCTTTTCACGTAGTCCCATATTTCCTGGAGGCTGTGTTCATTTCTTTTTACTCTTTTTTCTCTAAACTTCTCGCTTCATTTCATTCATTTGATCTTCATCACTAATACCCTTTCTTCCACTTGATCAAATCGGCTACTGAAGCTTGTGCATGTGTCACATGGTTCTCCTGCCACAGTTTTCAGCTCTATCAGGTCATAAACGCTGTTTATTCTAGTTAGCCATTTGTCTAATCTTTTTTCAAGGTTTTTAGCTTCTTTGCTATGGGTTTGAACATCTTTCTTTAGCTCAGAGAAGTCTGTTATTACTGATCGTCTGAAGCCTTCTTCTCTCAACTCATCAAAGTCATTCTCCATCCAGCTTTGTTCCATTGCTGGTGAGGAGCTGCGTTCCTTTGGAGGAGAAGAGTCGCTCTGATTTTTAGAATTTTCAGCTTTTCTGCTCTGGTTTCTCCCCATCTTTGTGGTTTTATCTACCTTTGGTCTTTGATGATGGTGACGTACACATGGGGTTTTGGTGTGGATGTCCTTTGTTTGTTAGGTTTCCTTCTAACAGTCAGGACCCTCAGCTGCAGGTCTGTTGGAGTTTGCTGGAGGTCCACTCCAGACCCTGTTTGCCTGGGTATCACCAGCGGAGGCTGCAGAACAGCAAATATTGCAGAACAGCAAATTTTGCAGAACGGCAAATGTTGCTCCCTGATCCTTCCTCTGGAAGCTTCGTCTCAGAGGGGCACCCGGCCATATGAGGTGTCAGTCAGCCCCTACTGGGAGGTACCTCCCAGTTAGGCTACTCGGGGGTCAGGGACCCACTTGAGGAGGCAGTCTGTCTGTTCTCAGATCTCAAACTCTGTGCTGGGAAAACCACTACTCTCTTCAAAGCTGTCAGACAGGGACGTTTAAGTCTGCAGAAGTTTCTGCTGCCTTTTGTTCAGCTATGTCCTGCCCCGAGAGGTGGAGTCTACAGAGGCAGGCAGGCCTCCTTGAGCTGTGGTGGGCTCCACCCTGTTCGAGCTTCCTGGCTGCTTTGTTTATCTACTCAAGCCTCAGCAATGGCAGACGCTCCTCCCCCAGCCTCACTGCTGCCTTGCAGTTCGAGCTCAGACTGCTATGCTAGCAGTGATCAAGGCTCCATGGGCGTGAGACCCTCTGAGCCAGGTGCAGGATATAATCTCCTGGTGTGCCGTTTGCTAAGACCATTGGAAAAGCACAGTATTGGGGTGGGAGTGTCCTGATTTTCCAGGTACCACCTATCGTGGCTTCCCTTGGCTAGGAAAGGGAATTCCCCAACCCCATCGCCTGGGTGAGGCGATGCCCTGCCTTGCTTTGGCTCATGCTCCATGGGCTGCACCCACTGTCCAACAAGCCCCAGTGAAATGAACCTGGTACCTCAATTGGAAATGCAGAAGTCACCCATCTTCTGTGTCACTCACGCTGGGAGCTGTAGACTGGAGCTGTTCCTATTTGGCCATCTTGGAACCTACTCTCCTCTAATTTTGTATTTTTAGTAGAGATGGGGTTTGTCCATATTGGTCAGGCTGAAAATGTTTTTCCTAAGTGTAAGGAGAAATGAATTTTAAGAGAATTTAAGCTGTTTTTTCTTAATGGGAAAAAAATGAGAATGTACTAAAAATTTGTCTCTTTTCTTCCTGCCTTCATCCTTCCCCAAGCCATTCCTCACACCAAGGTGGGATATTTGGATCTGACCATGGTAACTATGATTTCCCTGTTTTCCTCAGCCTTTTATGTACCTGGCATAAGAGAATTTGGTGTACTGGTACATACGTGGAGACTGGGGCCAACTAGCTTGTTAGAGTAGAAAGCCCAGTGCATGTGGAATCAATTACTCTTCTGTCCATATCTCTGCAGACCCCAAATGAGTGGCAGAAACAGAAAATTTTTCAGTATGCTAACCAAAGATGAGCTGGATTTCTGTGGGAACTGAATTTAGGGTAGTGCATCTTGTGGTGTTAGCATCATGAAGGGAAATGACTCAGCTTAAGTCACGTTCAGTGGACATTGTTCATTCATTTCACAAAAATGAACGTGACAGACACTAGGTAGGAGCTGGGGATGGGGGATGCGTGTGGGTTATAATGGTAAGCAAAAACTGAAAGTATGAATGTTAGTACAGTGAAAGTATGAATTGAAGGCAGTAATGTGTGGGATCAGAGAGAGTTTTCCTGGAAAAGGTATTTGAGCTGAGATCTAAAACCTTGCTACTCAAGGCCGGGCACGGTGGCTTACACCTGTAATCCCAGCACTTTGCAAGGCTGAGGCAGGTGGATCACCTGAGGTCAGGAGCTCAAGACCAGGCTGGCCAAATGGCAAAACCCCATCTCTACTAAAAATACAAAAAAATTAGCCAGGCATGGTTGTGTATGCATGTAATCCAGCTACTCAGGACGCTGAGGCAGGAGAATCACTTGAACCCAAGAGGTGGAGTTGCAGTGAGCCAAGATCATGCCACTTCACTCCAGCCTGGGCAATAGAGTGAGACTCTGTCTCAAAAAATAAATAAATAAAATAAAATAAAACTTTGTTACTCAAAATATGATTCATGGACAGTTTGCTTGAGCATCACCTAAGAGTTTAGTAGAAATTCAGATTCACAGATCCCACCCCAGACCTACCAAATCAGACCCTGCATTTTAATAAGATCTCCAGGTGATATCTGTGTGCATTAAAGTTTGAGAAGTGCTGATCTAAAGCCTCAATAGGAGTTGAAGTGAAAGGGTTGGGAGAACTGGAATGTTCTAGGCAGAGGACAGAATATATACAAAGGCTGTGTCTGTGGGGGAGCTTGTGTTACTGTAGGACCTGTGAAAAAAGTCTGGGGCCCAGAGATGGAGTGGGGCAAGGTGTTATGTGAGCCAAGCTTAGAGAGGATCATAGGAATCAGGCATGCAGGTCTTTTCATGATTTTGCCCCTTGTAGCTTGAAAACAAGCTTCCTGCCAGCCGAAGAGACACATGGAAACCAGTTAAAAGAAAAAGTCAGTAGTCCAGACAAAAACTGAAGGTAGCTGGGATTAGGATCATCTTAGTGGAAATCAAGATAGTGGAATTCGTTTGAGAGATATGTAAGCAGGGGTAAGAAGTGGGTTAGCAAAGGTAATCCCTGGGTTTTTAGCTTGTACAATGATATGCCATTCATTGAAATAGGGGATTTCCTAAGGGGACCAAATTTGCGATTTCAAGTTCCAGTTTGGACATACTGAGTTTGACATTCCTTTGAAACCTCCAGGAGTACCTATCAGACATGCAGTTGTGTATACATATCTGTAGCTTAAAGGAAAGGTCTAGAGTGGAAACAAGAATGAGTGAGTATTCTGCATGTATGTGATAATTGAAATAGCAACCATAGATACAATTGCCTGAGTAGAAAGTATAGAATCAGAAGAGGGTTTGGGACTATTCCCTGAGGAATTGTAATAAAATGATCTGATGAAAGATGGTAAGCCTGCAAATAAGGCAGAGAAGGACTAGTAGGTAACAAGGAAGCTAAAGAGTATGGTGTCATGGCAGCCAAGGAAGGAGGATAGTTTCAAGAGGACAATAGAGTCAGCATTGCCAAAAGTCCAGAGAAAGTTTGAAAAATGTTTGATAATTTGGTGGAGATTATTGGTAACCTTTTGAAAAGCTTTTTTGTTTTTGTTTTTTTTTTTTTGAGACGGCGTCTCACTCTTTCGCCCAGGCAGGAGTGCAGTGGCGCTATCTCTGCTCACTGCAAGCTCCGTCTCCCAGGTTCACGCCATTCTCCTGTCTCAGCCTCCTGAGTAGCTGGGACTACAGGTGCCCGCCACTGCCCCCGGCTAATTTTTTGTATTTTTAGTAGAGACGGGGTTTCACCATGTTAGCCAGGATGGTCTCGATCTCCTGACCTTGTGATCCGCCCGCCTCGGTCTCCCAAAGTGCTGGGATTACAGGTATGAGCCACCGCACCCGGCCTGAAGAGCTTTTTAAATGGAGTAATACAGATGCGAACCAGTATGAAGGGAGTAGAAAAGTGAGTAGAGGGAAGAGTGAGAAAAGGAGTCAGCTATAATCGATTTTTTAAATCTTTTTTTTTTTTTTTTTTTGAGACGGTTTCTCACTCTGTCGCCCAGGCTGTAGTGCAGTGGCACAATGTCGGCTCACTGCAACCTCCACCTCCCAGGTTCGAGCAAGCAATTCTCCTGCCTCAGCCTCTGGAGTAGCTAGAACTGCAGGCCAACCAACTCCCTGCTAATTTTTGTATTTTTAGTCAAGATGGGGTTTCACCATGTTGGCCAGGCTGGTCTCAAACTCCTGACCTCAGGTGATCCACCCACCTTGGCCTCCCAAAGTGCTGGGATTACAGGCGTGAGCCACCGCACCTGGCCAATTTTTAAAATCTTATTTAGTAAATTTATTGAGTACCTGTTATATACCAAGCAATGAGAATGTACAAATGAAAGAGCAAGTTCAATAATAATGATATGGGCCTAACTTGCTATGGGAGTAATTAGTGGAGTGTTTAAATAAAGAAACTATATAGTGGGGGTGGGGGTGGGGGGTCAAATATGTACCTGGAGAATTTGAGTGGAAGACAGAAAAGTTACAGATACAGCTTCCCAAAAGTGAGTGATAACTTGAGCTGATTCTTTAAAAATTTGCCTGATAATAAGAGGAACGAGGACAGAGCTCAGAAAGTACAAATCAAGAAGCCCTGAGAAGGGAGTGAATTCAGGAAACTGGACATTTCAGGTTTGCCTCAGCATTGCGTGAGGTTGAGGGACAAGAGAGAGAAGATGAGGATGGATTGTGAATGATCTCAAATGTGTTTTGGAGGTTTTTGGAGGTATTTGGATTCACCCTAAGAATTGGGGGGAACCAGTGAAGGATTTTCAGCCAGAAGAGTGACAAAAGCAAATTTGGATTTCAGAACAGTTATTCTGGAGATGTGAAAAAGGAGGGGTTGGAGGGAGGTAAAACTAGAGGCATGGAGGATTAGGAGGCAATTGTAATAGTAATCCAGACAGGAGATGACAACTGTCTGATCGAGTGCTGTAGCATAGGGGATGAAGAAGAGGAGACTGGCTCATGAGGTTTTGAAGAGAAAGAGTCAGTAAGTTCTGTTTACTGATTGTACATGGGAGAAGAGGGAAGAGTCAAGAATATCTCTCAAATTTTTGGCTGCTGGCTGGATAATGGCACTGCTTATTAGGACAGGAAGAGACAGGGCTTGGGAGTGGAGCATCCAGTACAGAAATCTAGATTTGAGAATCTTGACTTAATTGATTCAGACACTTGGTCCCACAGGTGACCCCTAAACTGCTGCTCCATAGTATGTGATAATGATTATCATAAAGAGATGATCTACATTAATCGCACCTCATTTATCAAGAGGAATCATTAAAAGAATGCTTATTTGTTTTTTTGTTTTTTGGGGGTTTTTTTGTTTGTTTTTTTGATTTTTTTTTTTGAGATTGAGTCTTGCTCCATCGCCCAGGCTGGAATACAGTGGAGCGATCTCGGCTCACTGCAACCTCCGTCTCCCAGGTTCAAGTGATTCTTCTGCCTCAGACTCCCAAATAGCTGGGACTACAGGCACATGCCACCAAGCCCAGCTAATTTTTGTATTTTTAGTAGAGATGGGGTTTCGCCACGTTGGCCAGGCTGGTCTCGAACTCCTGACCTGAGGTCATCCACCCATCTCGGCCTCCCAAAGTGCTGGGATTACAGGCATGAGCCATTGTGCCCAGCAAAGAATGCTTATTTGAATCATGCTGGTTATTCGGTAAATTCTGAGACTGAAATTTTAAATGGATAAAGCCCATCATGTTTAATGGCTATGAAACATAACGGGTTTTGTTTCATATAAAGTATGTCATAATGTAGTGAAATGCTTTAGTGGTATCATGACTTCCTCTTTAAAAACTTCCTGCGGTCGTGCACGGTGTCTCATGCCTGTAATCCCAGCACTTTGGAAGGCCGAGATGGGTGGATCACAAGGTCAAGAGATCAAGAGATCGAGACCATCCTGGCCAACATGGTGAAACCCTGTCTCTACTAAAAATAGAAAAATTAGCTGGGCATGGTGGTGTGCACCTATAGTCCCAGCTACTCAGGAGGCTGAGGCAAGAGAATCACTTGAACCTGGGAGGCGGAGGTTGTGGTGAGCTGAGATCATGCCACTACACTCCAGCCTGGCAACACAGTGAGACTGTGTCTCAAAAAAAAAAAAAAAAAAAAAACAAACAAACAAAAAAAAACTTCCTGCTTACTCATCTGTGAGTATGTTCATACACACACATGCATATGTGTGTTTGAGAAAAGATATATTATCATAATTCTTCATCATTCTGATTATAAATTAAAAGAATCTAGCTCATATTCTCTTTGACTCATGGCATCTATGAAAAGTATTTTTGAATTTTATGGTTAAATTTGAATGTTATTTTTGGTGGGCCATTTTTCCCCATGGTAATTATAGAAAAAAAAATCTTTCTATATAAACATAGCCATTGTTTTTATTATCTTTGCTTTCTGAGTTTCTTCTACCAGCAAAGTAAGAAAGGAGGAAAACACCTACATGATTTTAAACATGAAAATATATGGAGGAAAAATACTTAAACTGCATCATGTTATCGTAGAATCTTATTTTTTTGTTATTTATAATGAAGGATTTGATGCTCTACTCATAAACAATTTAAGAATGCTATTGTGGCTGGGCACGGTGGCTCACGCCTATAGTCCCAGCACTTTGGGAAGCCAAGGGAGGTGGATCACCTGAGGTCAGGAGTTTGAGACCAGCCTGGCCAACATGGTGAAAGTCTCTACTAAAAATACAAAAATT
The DNA here is from genome assembly GCF_009828535.3 of Hylobates moloch. Lineage (NCBI taxonomy): Eukaryota > Metazoa > Chordata > Mammalia > Primates > Hylobatidae > Hylobates > Hylobates moloch. The sequence continues at coordinate 89,183,806 of NW_026652287.1, read as the reverse complement.
AGCCGGGTGTAGTGGCGTGCACCTGTAGTCCCAGCTACTCAGGAGGCTGAGACAAGAGAATTTCTTGAACCCAGGAGGCGGAGGTTGCAGTGAGCCGAGATGGCACCACTGCACTACAGCCTGGGCGACAAAGAGAGACTCCATCTCAAAAAAAAAAAAAAAAAAAAGAATGTCATTCTTCCTGGAGATTTTTATGCCACAGTTTTTCAACTGTATCCAGTTATATAATCTTTATCATAGGGTTAAATATTTTTTATTAATTTCATAGATCTAATTGTTTGATGTTAGATTGGCTTCCTATATTATTGTTAGGAAATCATTTTTCATCCAGTAAAACAATGGAACCAGATTTTTAAAATACATGATAGATCTTTGTCTGCTAAGTTTTTTAAAAAAAGTATTAAATATATTTTTCACTCAGCTGCCTGAAAATGAAAATCTTTCATCCCTTTTAAAACTACATCTGAAAATATCTAATTTTTTTCTTTGGGGTTTGTTGAACAGTGTGAAAGATAACTATAGATCTTTGCCCTATTCTTTTAGCATGTTGTATAAAAGATTCTTGTTGAATTTGATATGGAACAGATAATGAGGATGGATCCCTTACTCTGAATGCCCTTCGAAGTGTAATGGCACAGTTTACAAAAGAAGTAATGGCTACTTGTTTTCCCTTTTGAGTTTGCAGGGAATTTTATGCAGCAAGTTGGTGTTATGTTCATTTGGAGTACTGGGAATATCATGCACTTGTAGGCTTTTTAGTTTAATATTAGAAGAGAGAACACTAATTCTGTATCACTACCTGTTACCCATTTTATCCCCTACTCCCAGATAATTTTGGTTAGTATTTTTATATTAATTAAGATCCGTCTGGTGCAGTGTCTCATACAGCATTAGGAAGTAGATCCTCCTTTGAGGAATTGATGGTTTGTGTTTTCTTAATCATGTAAGAAGTGAAACATAGAAGGAAATTTTTGTACAGATTCCATTTGTCCTAGCTGTATACTACCCACTAATGCCTTCAAAATTAGTAGATTTCTCTAGAGATTATAATAAAGATTAAAAACAAAGACAGACAGTAGACTTGTAGCCTCAGCTGTCTTTTCCAAGGTGACTGAATTAATCATTTGGATATTTCATTTGATAGCTACATGGTATTTTTCAAGTCTTCTGATAAAAATGCAATTTCCAATTTGGTCTCAAGAAGAAAAAGCAAAGTCCTCTATAAAATCTTATCCCCAAAGCTGAAGGCTCTTTCTTTGAGTAAAAGATGTATGTTTTCTCCTGAGGGACAAACAAGTCTTAACTCAGCAAATTTAGTTTGGAGGACAAAATTTCACATGACATTTTTTGATTATATCCTAGTCATACTTTTAAGTCAATCAGACTTGATCAGATGAGTATATTCCTACAAGGATACATAATCCACTGTTCAGAAGACAGAAAATTGTCATTTTTTCCTTCAGGATCAACAGCCTATGTTTTCAAAAATGTTAGGAATTGAAAATGAATTCTTTGTTGTGGTCCTGTGACAGCCCCATCTGGGTGAGTCTACAGTTCCTTTTTCTGTTTCCCTAATGGATCCATCCATTCCTTAGTCAACATTGGCTTTTGATCTTAAAAAATGAACCAAATTTAGAGCAAAACTCTGAGTCACTTCTGAAAGGCAGTCATCCTCTTTGTCAAGATTCTCAGATGAACTCTGTGACTATCCGAGTCCTTTGTGCTGATGGCAAACTTAGTGTAAAGCCTCCCACTCTTTGGCCAACACTCTTCTAGTCCTCGCATTTTGGTAATTCGTCAGCCCCAGAAAGGCGTCCATCCAGCAAGCCTCCTGCTTTACACTGCCTGCTCCCTGTGTCTGGGCCTCCTTTACCCAACTTACATTCTGTGGTCCATCGTTACATCCATGGTCTTGTCCCTTTCTCCCTCTGTTGTCCTCACCTAGAAAAATGCCAACCTGGGTTAAATCTGTTTCTCTGGCTCCTTCACACCTACACCCAAGGGGCTGGATTTGACTAGACAGCCGTCTTGGCTGGTCTCACCATAAATTTATTTACACAAAGCTCCATGGGCACTCAGCACTGTCTATCCAGCCCATTGATCGAGTAGTTATCCCCTCACTCTCCTGTGTCATCAGTGCTCTCTTTATGCTTGCTCTTTCCATCAGCACACATTTGTGATATATTTCTCATCTTCATAAATGAAAACCTCATTTGGCCCCTCATCCCTTTCCAGCTCCTGTCTCATTGCTCTTCTCCCCATTTATAGCAAAAGTCTTCTAAAAAAAAAGAGTTGCTTAGATTCACTGTCTTTATTTCTTCACTTTGCACTCTTCTGAGTGCTATCCAATCAAGCATTCATCCTCACTCTTCCATTCATGTCAGGGTCCCAAGGACTCATCTCGGTCTACCTTGTGGCACTTGATCCTGGTGATCACTCCTTCCTCCTGGAAGCTCTTTCCTCACTTGACTTCTGGGCCAGTAGTCTTCAACCTCAAGGGCCACCAGTCACCTTTCCTGCTCCTGTCTTCTAAAGTCTCTGCAACTCTTCTCTCGTTTGGCTCCTTCCTAGTGATCATAGACCCATGGATAAAAAGATCTACATGCCAGTAACTCCCAAATTTATATTTCTAGACCCAGCCTCTCCACAGAAATCTAGAATCATATATTTCCAATTGTATTAATGACTGTTCCCTTTGAAATTCTAATAGGCATCTCAAATATAACATGTCCAAAATTTATTCTTTACCACTTCTCCATAAAAAATTGCGTCAGCGTAGCTACATCATAACACAGCACATTGCTTAGCTTTATTTTTCTTCCTAACCCTTGTCACCTAGCGTTACATCACATATCTACATATTTACTTTTCTCCTTCACCCACTAGAGTGTAACCATGATAGCAGGGCCTCTTGTTTATTCACTCCTTGAGGTAGGCAGAACAACCATTGCTCTCAAAAATGTTTATGTCTTCATCCCCAGAATCTATGAAAATGTTTCCTTGCATGGCAAAGGGGGCTTTGCAAATGTGATTAAGTTTAGGCTTTTTTTTTTTTTTTTTTTTTTAAGAGACAGAGTCTCACTCTATTGCCCAGGCTAGAAGTACAGTGGCTCAATCTCGGCTCACTGCAACCTCTGCCTCCCAGGTTCAAGTGATTCTCCTGCCTCAGCCTCCTGAGTAGCTGGGACTACAGGTGCATGCCGCCACACCTGGCTAATTTCTTTTGTATTTTAGTAGAGCCAGGGTTTCACCATGTTGCCCAGGCTGGTCTCAAATTCTTGAGCTCAGTCAATCCGCCCACTTCGGCCTCCCAAAGTGCTAGGATTACAGGCGTGAGCCACCATGCCCGGCCAAGTTAAGGCTCTTGAGATGGGGAGGTTATCCTGGATTATCTGGCCGGGTCCCATATAATCACAAGGGTCCTTATAGGGAAAGAGGGATTCAGGAGAATTAGAGAAGATATAACAATTGAAGCAGTTATTGGAGTGTTGAAGCCATGGGTTAAGGAATGTGGACAGCCTCTAGAAGCTGGAAAGGCAAGGAATGGATTCTCTCCTAGAGCCTTCAGAAGGAATGCAGCTTACTGACACCTTGTTTTTAGCCCCGTTAATCCTGTTTTGGACTTGCGATCTCCAAAACTATAAGACAATAAATCTATGTTGTTTTAAACCACTAAGTTTGTGGTAATTTGTTATAGCAGCAGTAGGAAATGAACACAGTCCTGTATCTCTGGCACCTGGAATTTTGCCTGGCACATAGGTGCTAAATAAAATAATTTTGCTTGAACAAATGGCATGTATTCATTATCTTAGATCTTATGTAGAGATTATTGAAGTTTCCAATCCCTACTCTAAATTTTATCATTGAAAATAAATGATATATTCTTTCTTTGAAAAATATTTGCTTTTATTTTTGTTCAAGGCAAAAGGCTTTTTGTGTTGTTATTCTAGTCTATTTCAGGAAGACGTTTTATACATACATGTATGTGTGTGTGTGTGTGTGTGTGTGGTGATTTAAAAATCTCAGAACATGAGGAATAAAAAGGGCTTTAAAAGGCATTCAGTTGAATTTTCTGATTTGATGTTTGTATATCTTTCACAATATCTCTGACAAATGACCTTCCCAAGTTTATTTTAGAACCTTCAATAATGGGAAACTCACTTTGGCTTAGATATTTTCTGCCTTTTATGTGTTTTGTTCTCTACTTACAGAATTAAACCAAGAGTAGAAATGTTAGTTGTAAACCAAAACTAACTTATTTTAACTAACTGATTGAATGTATATCTACAGTTCAAGTCACTGATTATCTTTACATGTGAAATGCCTACTTTTGCACTCACATTTCTCAGAAAAATCCTTATGTTATTCAGCCAGAAGCTATCAAGTATGCCTTTAGGGGATAAAAATCTACCAGTGATTTGCAGTTAGATAATATATGCTTGCATTTTTTCCTCACTGTACCTCTGAGGAGGCATTTAAGATTGTAATTTTTAGCAGAAAATGGCATTAGTTTAGGGGGTGATATTTCTCTCCAAATACTATCAAATTACTAATACTTAATTTTTTGTGATTGGCTCAGCTGATGCAGGACAGTCAATTAAATTCAGTTCAACAAATGTGGAGCTTTGTCTATGTCTCATGTGCTATGCCAAGCACCTGAGATGATAAAGTTATTGACCCCACATGAAGGGTTCATAATCTAATGGGGAATACAGATATGTAAACACAAATATAATAAGGAGTGAGAAATCCTCTACTGATGGCACGAAGTCTTGTGGGAGCGAAATGGCACTAGTGATTAATTCTGACTCGCCAGCCCAGAGGGTGGGTGGTGGAAAGGGTGATAGTAGAAGGAGAGAAGAGGAAAGGAGGAAGGGGAGTAGATATAATGTATGAACTTTCCCATGTAGTTGAGCATCACAGTATTTTGAATGTTCCTTTGTTAATTATGTAAATAATAATAGTTTAGATGTGTGGACCATGGTTATGTTGTTGAATGGTTAATTTTCTAATAAAAATATGTTTGGAAATGCCAAAATTTTCAGTTTTCATTGATGCATTAAAACAATTCGTCCTCAAAAATAAGTGACAAATGAAGATGTATGCATTAAAATTAACCATGGTGTTTAAAGAACCTGTTAAGAGTCATTTGTCCCCAGGATGTGATATGTTTTATATTCAGTTCTCAGGACTTTCATAGTTCTTTGCATCAGTCAGATCTGTATCTTTTACTCCATTTCATTTGTTCAGGCAAAAAGTGAGGTCTTTTGACCCATACAGATAAGGATTTCTCAGCCCTTAGATTCATTCTTTGCCATTGGTGAGGCTGCATTTCCCATCTTTGAGATGCCAATCATGGGGTTATCCAAAGAAGAACTTAAAGGTAGTGATTGCCCTGCCATCCTTTTTGATAAAGTACTTCCCCAGAGTATTGTAAGCTCCATGAAGGAAGATACCATGTCTGACTTGTTCTTTGCTGTAGTTCTAATGCCTACCATAGGAGGTCCTCATTTGTAGGATCAATCAATGACTGTATTACTATTGCTTCACTGTATCACACAGTGTTAGCAATAGGAGTAAGAGGTGGGAAATGAGAACATGATATAATTTCTTCTTTTTATGAACTACCAAAGCATTTGTTTTTTCTGCAGTCTTACAATCATGTGTTTGCTTATGTTTTGTCTGCTTGTTTATTTCATGCTCATTCAGCAGTGCCAGAGATGAGCCAGGCATTGTGGGGGATTTGGGCCCTGCCCAGTCTGAATTCTCTCATCACAACAGAGAATTCTTGAGAGCGGGCATCATACCATATGTATATTTATCATTGTATGATAATATGTATAGATAGATGCTCAGTAAGTATTTACTCAAAACTGATTATTAGCACCTTTGAAATAGAGTATCTCAATGTGCTGAGAGAAGCAGGTACTACAGACTCACTTGCTGGACTTCTATCAGCCAAGAATCTTAAACACCATGTTTTTCCTTTTGTACCTTTTTAAAAAAAATTTATGAATGGAATGTATTGAACCTCCCCCACGCTGTGCATCTCACTCTTCTCGTGTATAAACAGGATGTAAAGACAGGGTTGGTTGGCAGAAAGGTATCTTCTAATACCTAGGTTTCAATACCTTTGAGAGACAGAGAGAGATGTCAGTTGGCTAATGTTGTAGGATGGAGAGCTGGCACCCTTTTTTCTCTCTGCCCATATGCTTTTCCCTTTTTTCTTTCATTTCCTATGTCATATGATAATAGTGTATTTTTTGCTGGTCCCAAACAAGAAAACCTATTGGAGCTCTTTTATTGCTTAGATTGTCTATGGTCTTAAATTATCTTTGCCAATTTTCCTATTGTCCTTTCTATACTGACGACCTTGACTGCAAACCTCCAGAGTTCAATGACTGATTTGTTAGATTGGGGCCTTTTTCCAAGAAGGGCTGAAGCTGTTATTACAATATGATTAACAATATTTGTGGCCATGTATATACATACTTAGGTATGTTGTGATGCATATTTTTTCAAAAAAACTGTCTTGGTTATAGATAATTTGGTTTCCATCTGTGAGAGCAGTAATAAAATCTGTATACAGCTGGGCGCGGTGGCTCACCCCTGTAATCCCAGCACTTTGGGAGGCCGAGGCAGGCAGATCACGAGGTCAGGAGATCGAGACCATCCTGGCTAACATGGTGAAACCCCATCTCTACTGAAAATACAAAAAATTAGCTGGAGGTGGTGGCGGGCGCCTGTAGTCCCAGCTACTCGGGAGGCTGAGGCAGGAGAATGGCGTGAACCCGGGAAGCAGAGCTTGCAGTGAGTTGAGATTGCGCCACTGCACTCCAGCCTGGGCGACAGAGCGAGACTCCGTCTCAAAAAAAAAAAATCTGTATATAAGTGGTTAACATTTTCAAAAATATTCAAGCTTCTACTAAGTACTAGAAATGATCCAACGGATACAGTGATGAGAAGAGTAAACACAGTAGTCTAGTGAGGGAGACAGACAATAGACAAGCAGCAAATATATAAATACAAATTCTGGTCAGTTACAGAGGAAAGCATCAGGATGCCAGGCTGGAGAATGGAAGGTCCAGCTTCAGTAGGGTAGTCAGGACAAGCACTACATTTCTGAAGATGGGACAGTTAAGCTGAAGTTTGGAGGTCAAGAAGGATGCAGTCATGCTAGGATGGCAGAGAAAGCCATTGCAGGCAGAGCAGAAGCAATGTTTTTTGTTTGTTTATTTGTTTGTTTGTTTTTTAAAGCCTGTTCTTTGAGCAGGATCTATTTGTTTGGGGGTGAGGATGGTTGTGGAACATGGACATCTATATTTTGTTCCCAGTGAGTGAGGTCTAGGATCAGGAATGCAGATTATGATCATGAGTCAAGATTTCTTAGAGAATCCTTTGTATTTCCATACTCACCTCTACAGTGCTCCCATTTTAGTCCTTGCTATCAGCTCAGTAGCTGCAGACCCATGTAGATAAGTGCTGGATGTTGTCTTCCTAGTTCCTTTAGCTCAGAGCATGAATAGGTGGTTGGTCCATAGATGCTTCTAAGTACGACTGAGTAGCATTAAAAATCCTTTATGTTAACTTGATCTTTCAGGATCTGTGATTGTTAGGAGCCTTTCTTCTGAACGTTTTCAGTACAGTTTTAGCTTTTTTCTGTCATAAGGAATTGAGTAATTCAAAGTGATACTAACAGGATCATTTTGAGGATGTGGTTTGGTTTCGTTTTGTTTTGTTTTGTTTTTAAGAGACAGAGTTTCTCACTCTGTAGCCCAGGCTGGAGTGCAGTGGTGCCATCATAGTTCACTGCAGCCTCAAATTCCTGGGCTCTAGCCATTCTCCAGCCTCAGCCTCCTGAGTAGCTAGAAGTACGGACACACACTACCATGCCTGTCTAAGTTTTTTATTTTTTTATTTTTTGTAGAGGTGGGGTCTCCCTATGTTGCCCATGCTGATCTCAAACTCTTGGCCTCAAGCAATCCTCCCGTTTTCGCCTCTTAACACTTTGGGATTACAGGCATGAACCACTATGCCCAGCCGTTTATGATCCATTCTGAGTTAATTTTGTAGATGGTGTGAGGTAGAGACCCAAATTCATTGTTTTGAACGTGGATATTGGGTTTTCCCCACACCATTTGTTAAAAAGATAATTCTTTCCTGATTAAATTGTTTTGGCAACCTTGTCAAAAATCAACTGACCATAAATGGAAGGGTTTATTTCTGCACTCTCAGTTTTGTTTCTTTGATTTATATGTATGTCAGTGCCACACTATCTTAATTACTATAGTTTTACAATAAGTTTTGAAATTTGGAAGTATGAGCCCTTCACATTTTTTTCATCAATATTATTTTAGCTGTTATGAGTTTCTTGCATTTCCATATGAGTTTTAGGATCACCTTATCAACCTCTGCAAAAAAGATAAATGGGATTTTGATAGGGTTTGCACTGAATCTGCATATCAGTGTGGGGAGTATTGCCATCTTAATAATATTAAGGTTTTTGATTCATAAATTTGGGATATGGGATGTTTATTTGTTTAGATCTTTTATTTCTTTCAATGATGGTTTGTATAATAGTTCCCAGTACACAAGTCTTACGTTTCTTTTCTTTTTTTTTTTTTTTAAACATGGCCTTGGTCTGTCACCCGGGCTGGAGTGAAGTGGCATGATCTTGGCTCACTGCAACCTCTGCCTCCCAGGTTCAAGTGATTCTTTTGCCTCAGCCTCCCAAGTAGCTGGGATTACAGGCATGCACCATCACATCTGGCTAATTTTTGTATTTTTATTGGAGACTTTCACCATGTTGGCCAGGCTGGTCTCAAACTCCTGGCCTTGGGTGATCCGCCTGCCTTGGCCTCCCAAAGTGCTGGGATTACAGGCTTGAGCCACCCCACCCAGCCTTACATTTCTTTTGTTAACTTTTTTCATAAATATTTTTATGCTATTCCATTGTAAATGGAATTATTTTCTTAATTTTATTTTTGGATTGTTCATTGCCATATGGAAGGCTTTCTGTTTTTCTATTGTGGTAACATATACATAATGTAAAATTTATCATTTTAACCATTCTTAAGTATACAATTCACTGGCATTAAGTATACTCACAGTATTCAGTGTTTTATAACCATCATCACTATCTATTTCCAGAATTTTTTCATCATCCCAAGTAGAAACTCTGTACTCCTTGAGCAATAACTCCCCATTTCCCCTACCTCCAGCCCCTGGTAACCTCTACTGTACTTTTTGTCTCTAGGAATTTACCTATTCTAGGCACCTCATATAAGTGCAGTCACACAGTGTTTGTCCTTCTGTGTCTGGCTCATTTTACTTAGCATGTTTTCAAGATGTATCCATGTTAATAACATGTATCAGAATTCCATTCCTTTTTATGACTGAATTATATTTCATTGTATGTTTATACCATATTTTGTGTATATGTTCATCTATCGTTGTTTCTAGCTTTTGGCTATTGTGAATAATGTTGCTATGAACATTGCTGTACAAGTATCCAGTTGAGTCCCTGCTTTCAGAGTTCTCCTGGATGTATATGTAAGAGTAGAATTGCTGGATCATATGGTAATTTTATGTTTAATTTTGGGGGTAACTAACAGCCAAACTGTTTTCCAAAGCAGCTGAACCATTTTACATTCCTACTAGCAATGGACAAGTGTTTCAATTTCTCCACATTCTCACCAACACTTGTTATTTTTAATTTTTTTGATAATAGTCATCCTAATAGATATGAATATTGTTTTTAAATTAAGAATTAAACTGCATCTAACAATCTTTTTAATGGTAGATCCCTCAGATCAGTGTATGAAAAGTGTGTTTCATTGAAAAGAAAGTCAAGGAAATTGTCTCTATTCACTGTTAGCTTTGTTTCCTTATTATAAGAATTATAATAATTCCTTATTTAATTATAGTAATTTCCATAACTTATTATAGTTGAGGATAAATCTTCAATGTAAGCCTGAGCTTTTTAGAAGAGGAAATTTTAAACTTTTATATATATCATTTTAAAGTTTGGAAAATATAACTCTTCCTACATTTTCTGTGACATTAAAGACAACAGAAACCAGTGGTAGAACTCTGCCAGACAAGGGTGAAGAGGCCTGTGGATATTTCTTGAACCCTTCCTTAATGTCACCAGAATGTTCGCCAACAACCACAAAAAAGAAAACAGAAGACATGAGTGACCTCCCCTGCGAAAGTCAAAGGAGCATACCTCTCGCTCTGACTGATGCTTTAGAGCATATTATGGAACAACTCAATGTTTTGACACAGGTGGGCATGACACAGGTTGCATGCGTTGCACTTGGGGGTAAAATACACAAAACAATTCTGGATACAGCAAGTTGCAGAACTAGCAGAGCAGGGGAAATTTTTCTGTACTAGCAAAGCAAACTCAAGGTGGCAATGCCCTAAACAAGATCTTGTGGAGATAAGCTCAGAGCCTATGCATTTGTGTGTGCACATGCACACACACAAACACACACGCACAGCTTAAGCCATTTGTAAGAAAATATTTAGAGCATAAGAAAAATGTATTGGGAGTAACCATTTCTGGTTAGTATGAAATATTGCCAATGTTTATAGTTTTTTACTTTGAAAATGTTCTCACTGTCCAGTATTTACCCTCTCTTATCCCAAAGCCTCTTACATTGATGCAGTGATCTTCCAGGCATGATGGTTTTGCATTCCCATGTTAGAATATTATCCACTTTTTTGAGGCCAGTTTACCTTTGCAAAGAAAAATACGATGGATCTTAAATAATATATCAAAATTCTTGGTTACAAGGTATAGACAGAATTTAAGGGAAGTGGTATGTTGAAATGGATACACCAAAGGTTTCTCTTCCAACTCTGTTGATTCATTGTTCCCTTTGAATAAGTCTTCTCTTGTTCCTCTTTGATGTGTAGAATGAAAATACTAGATACTAATATTTGTCAGAGTGGACAGTAGCAAGTTATATAAAAAGATGGTAAAATGGTAAAATATGAACTACAGAGATGTCAATTGCTTGTCCAGAAAAATATTTCAAATAGAAATAGCTTTTGCATAGAAATCACCCAACTGGTTCCCAACCCTGACTGTACATTATAATCATTAGGGCAGCTAAAAAATTACATATACCTGGTTTTCACCTCCAGAGAGTCCATTTCCATAGGTCTGGGATAAGGCCGTAGCATCAGTCTTTTAAGAACCCCCGTATGATTCTGTTTTACAGCCAGTGTTGAAAACCACTAATTTAAGTGAATATTTTTATCCTGTAGATATCACCTCAGGGCCTTTGGAGGCATCTGACAGATTGTGAGAAAGAGCCATGTGAGAACTTGGAGTCATCATATGATTTGCTCAATGAAAATCATATTAAAAATCACTCACTTTCATTTTGTAATATTGTACTAGACGTGACTTTCTCTGTATTTATCAGACATCTCTTTTCCTTAAAGGCCATTGCTGTCTTCCCTTCATGTCAAATTTAGTTGTAGTTGGTTTGTTTCCCATATTGCCATAACTTCCTCACCCAAACTGTTACCTTTCAACATCGAGTTCTCATTAGGGTCCCTCCCAAGTGAATCTTTCCATTCCCTGTTCTTTCAGTTTCATGACCTATTTCTCCTCCTTTTTATCAGATTCAAAGCTAAATAAATCACTTTAAGCTGTATTGAATTTCTCTATGATTTTTAATTTTTAGGGGATGGATTCATCTTACATATTAAAAAGGTTAGAAGCAGGCACAACACACTTGCAAAAGGGGAGCAGTGAATCTGTGGGCAAGCAGCAAGTAAAATAAATGTGTTCTGATTTACTTTAATTACAGATGACTTAACATCACCTAACTAAGTGGAGGGTGTTTATCGTTACTGAACTATAATTAGAAATAAATTTAAATGAAATTATGTTTTAGATGGTAGACAGATGGAGTTAACCAGTGTTAAAGGTGTTAATAATAAATGTATAAATAACTTTTAGCATTTGGAACTGTGATAATGTATAAAAGTGTCTGAAGGGCTGGGCACAATGGCTCACACCTATAATCCCAGCACTTTGGGCAGCCGAGGCAGAAGGATTGCTTGAGCCCAAGAGTTCAAGACCAACCTGGGCAATATGGTGAGACCCTATTTCTTCTTTTATTTTTTATTATATAGAGACAGGGTCTCGCTATGTTGTCTAGGCTCGTCTCAAACTCCTGGGCTCAAGCAATTCGCCCAGCTCGGCCTCCCAAAGTGCTAAGACCTCATTTCTACAACAACAACAACAACAACAACAAGTTAATTAGCTGAGCAGGGTGTCACGCACCTATGGTCACAGCTACCCAGGAGACTGAGGTGGGAAGATCACTTGAGCCCACGAGGCAGAGGTTGCAGGGAGCTAAGATCAAGCCATTACACTCCAGCCTGGGTGACAGACTAAGACCCTGTCTCAAAAAAAAGTGTGTAATAAAATGCTTGGCACATAGTAATAAAATGCTTAGCACAGAGTGGCCTCTGGCACTCAATAAATGGTAGACTGTATTAACAGTATCACCATTATTTTTAATTAGTAATGATCTATAGATAGTATAAAATATGAAGGCAAAAGCTATTAAATAATATCTTTAAAAATTGGTTACATTCAAAAGATGGTAGGGATTCAATTTTTTTATCTTGAAACTGGTTGACTAAAATACCAAGCAAGTGTCATGCCTTTCCTGTATGAACTCTACCATTAGGTAACCAAATAGTAGATGAGGAAAATGTCTCTTACTTATTAGTTATCCCAACTAACAAAATGTTTTAATGATAGAATTAGAATATCATCATTTGCAGTCTCCAGGAATTAATAGATATAGACATTGAGTCACTATGACATTCATGAGAAATGACCAAATGTTATTAATCTGCCTTCTAATCAGAGAATAGGCCACCACCTGTAGTCTTTCCAAGGCATCTAACCTGATCAAGCCTTTGGATCCAACAGCCAACTTAGAGAATATACAGAAGATGGAAGAACAGGCTGAGCTGCACCCTGAGTGTGCAGTTTCTGAGCTTGTCAAATGGCCTGAGCTTATCAACAGAGAAATTGTAAAGAAAAGAGAGGGAGAGGGTGGGTACCTGTAGATTAAGAGAGACTTTAAGTGACACATTAATTCTTGACATGGGAAAGAAAATTATAGTGTCTAGGGATGTACATCTGAGAAATAAAACCATAAAGAAACACAAGAAAGCAGTCATTGTAAAGGTCAGGATAGTGGCTGTTACAGAGGGCGGGCAAGAAGGTCATGTGGTAGGCACATGGAAGGCTCCTCTGGTGGCTGGCAGAGTCTAGTTCTTGCTATGGGTGATGGTTTTGAGGATGTATTTCTTATAAGAATCCATTAAATAACACATGTACCTTGTGTGGGTTCCTGAATAATCTATGTTTCATTTTATAATAAAAAATTTAAAAAAAAAGATACAAAAGAATGAAGGCAGAGTAGCCAATATCACAAAAAATTAGATTCCCCAAGTTTAACATATGTATAAAACATATGTATAAAACATATGTTAACATTTAATATATATATGTATATGTGTTTGTATATATATTCTGGATGTGTTCTAACTCCTTCAGCTAATAAGTGAGTACAGGATTATTCAAACCATGTGTGTCCAACACTAGCGTAAGCATTTTACATGCATTATTTTATTCAGTCCTCCTAACAACTCCACGAGGTAGTATTAGCATCTTCTATGTGAGGGCACTGGAGGCGATTGTTAGGATATTTTCAAAGCAATCTAGCCATCCATCTGCAGTGCAATAGGTATGGTTTGCCATGGATTGGATTGTGACAGAATGAGTAGTGATGACATTTCAGTGGCATCTGGCTGGCATGTGGAATTTCACACCCCCTCCCCTTCTCCACGAAGTGTGTAGCTTATGGCACCACTTAGAACGCTGTGTGGCCTCTTCCCTGGTTTTGGTGCTTTAGAAGATCAGGCATAAGAGATCTAATCTTTTACTGCTTTTTTTCTCAAACACATCAGTTTGGGTTTTGTTTTTTTTTTTCTTTTCTTTTCTCCAACTGCTTGATAATGCCTTGCCCTGTGGTTGGGCCCAGAAGCAAAGCAAGTTCTAGGACTCATTTTTGAGCCAACTTCTTGGTAGAAGGGTGGGCATCCCAGTTCTTAAAAGGATTTCCTATGCAGAGATTGTCTTTGTCATCCTCACCACCAGAGGACCAGACATTGATTATTTTGTCCTCCTTTTTGCAGACTGTTTCAATCTTGGAGCAGCGACTGACTTTGACAGAGGATAAGCTGAAAGACTGCCTTGAAAATCAGCAAAAGCTTTTCAGTGCTGTCCAACAGAAAAGCTGAATAAAAAATTCATTTTCATTTGCTGGGCAGAGGCACAATAAATGAACAAATGTACATATACTCAGGAAGGTAGTGCAAGATACTCCATGCAACACAACCATGTGCTATTTATCATGGCATTTCTTAAAAGGGTGAGCAACAGAACAAAAGGCAGAAAAGGCATATCTAAAGACTAATTTAAACACACAAATCAATGTGAAGGACTAATTTAAATTACTATCATTTATGATTACAGTAATACAGTAATAAGCATTCAAGCAACTCTGTATTTTCCCCATATTATTTTAGACGTCCATTTTCATTTCTAGGCCAAATCCTGCCAGGAAAGTAACCAGATCTCTGGATTTCACTGTTAAGTCATTTCAGATTGACCATATTCAGACAGTCATGGGGTGAAATAATTCACTTACCTCCAAAATAGCATTCTATATGCCAATAATGAGTTACTGGTCTGACTAGTTATATGTCTTTCTGTTCCAAATAAAAATTATCCTTTCTTACTAATGCCTTGAAAAGATGAACAAATAAAAATTCCCAGACCACAGAATTTCCACAGCAAGAATATACTTATTTTAATTAAAAATAGCCCAGATATAACATAGGGCAGTGGGTTTTTTATTTAATTTATGGCATACTTTGTTTATCCATTGGCCAACCTGAAGGAAATGAAACTCACCTATCTTTCTATCACAGATGAATGTGCTGAATGATTTGGGTTGTATCTGACCATGGTTCACAAAAATTATGTTAGTGTGTTTTCAGTATGCTAAAAGGTCAGAGTGATACAACAGTGATATTTAAAAATATACACATATGTATGTACACATGCTTCAGAAATATTGTTGCTTAGGGTGATTTGGGCAGCTAAATACTAAGTACTTTTTAAAATTTTTGCATCATCGTCTTCCTATTTAATGAATTGTGATTTAAAACAAAATGAAAATGAGCCAGGTATTCTAAAAGATCCTGGATACAAATTAAGAATTTTGCTTTATTTTAAACCAAATTGAGATTAAATTGAAGAAAAGCAAGCAAATTAATTTCAGCTTGATTATCAACCTGTATCAAGAACAAAAATGGGAGGAGGTGTCCACATTTATGGTGTGTATAGGTAACATGGGGAAAATGCTGTTCTGTGTTTTGGAAAAGAAGAAATAGTGCCGTCCTATTTATTTCTATATTTAGAAATTTTTCTCAAAGAAATTTCAATTGTA
The DNA here is from genome assembly GCF_009828535.3 of Hylobates moloch. Lineage (NCBI taxonomy): Eukaryota > Metazoa > Chordata > Mammalia > Primates > Hylobatidae > Hylobates > Hylobates moloch. The sequence continues at coordinate 89,168,246 of NW_026652287.1, read as the reverse complement.
TCTATGAGGTGGGTTTCTAAGTATCTTATTGTGTGTTATAAGTGCCTTTTAATATCATACTAAGTGTGAGCTTCTGGACATTTTCAAGAGCTTACGAAAACTAAGCGGCATTGTATTTTTATAACCCCATTGAGAAGGCTAAGTAAGAAATGAAATGTCCTATCAATTTTATTTTCTCATGCTTCAAACAATAAAGACATTTTTGCTTTAAAAGAAAAAGTTGTTCCTTTTCTTTTTAAATGATTAAAACCCGGAAGTACTAAACGTCTTATCATCCAGCTCACTCAGTCTTTAATGTGTGTGAGAATCTTCTGGAGAGCTTGTCAAAACAGTTTCCTGGGCTCTATCTCCAGAGCTGACTCCATGGGTCAGGTGGGGCCCAATCATTTGCATCTCTAACAATCTCATAGGTGATGCTGATGCTTTTGGCCTGAGGTCCACACTTTAGGAACCACCTGTAGCCACTTCTTAGAACTTGATGTTGCCACATAGTTTTTACAGTCATCACAGAACTTTATAAGTGATATAAAAATAGTGATGATATAAATGCAGATGCCTTGAAACTTTTTCAATAGAGTCAATTTTCTAACTCCCCTCTTTATTTTATTTATTTATTTATCTTTAGCATTTGAGGAATCTCCTTCATCTTCATCAGATTCCAGCCCATCCCTTTCCTAACTTGAATATCCAGCTGCCTGATCAGCGTCTCCACTTGGAACTCTAATAGGCATCTCTAAATAGGTCCAAAACCAATTCTTCTGCCCTCTACCCCTAACTCTCCACCCCAACCAGCGTCACTAGCAGCTTCTTTCCTGGACTTGCATGTGTCAATAAAATGACAGCTTTCCTTCCTGTTGCTCAAACTGAAGACGTGGAATCCTCTTTGATTCTTCTCCTTCACACCCCACAGTTCATTCCTTCAGGACATTTTGTCAGAATGTAGAAAACACTTGACCACTTCTTACCATCTTCATCTCCCACCATGATCCAAGCCACTAATCTCTTGGCTGGAAGACTACAGTTGCCTCCTATCTTATTCTCTTTGTGTTGCTATAAAGGAATACCTGAGGCTGGATAATTTATAAAGAAAAGAGATGTATTTGGCTCATAGTTCTGCACACTGCACAAGGAGCATAGTGCAGATGCTTCTAGTGAGGGCTTCAAGCAGCTTTCACTCATGGTGGAAAGTGAAGGAGAGCCAGCAGCACATGGTGACAGAGGAGGAAGGAAAGGGGGGAGAGTGGTGCCAAGTTCTTTTTAACAATCAGTTCTCACAGGGACTGAGAACTCGCTCTCTACTTCGAGGAGGGCACCAAGCCATTCATGAGGGATCCAACCCCATGACCCAAACAACTCCCCTTAAGCCCCGTCTCCAACAGTGGGGAGCAGATTTCAACATGAGACTTGGTGGGGCCAAACAACCATATCCAAACCGTAGCACCTCCTCACTGGTCTCCCTGATGTCACCCTTGCACAGCAGGCCACAGTGGTTCTTGAAAAACCTGAATCAAAGCACGTGGCTCTTCAGCACAGAACACTTCAGGGCTTCCCATTCCAGAGTAAAAGGCCAAGACGCAACCTCTCCTCTTTAAACTTCCCTTTCCTTCTCCTTGAATAATCCTCACTCACCACCCTCTGGCCATAGTGGCCTCTTTGCAACCCTTTGAAGAAGCAGTGTTCCCACCCGAGGGCATCTGTACATTTCCTCTGCCTAGAACTTTCTGCCCTCAGGCATCAATGCCTTAAAACATTCAACCTTTGCTCACCTGGTACCTGTTCAGAGGTGCCCTGCCTGACTGCCCGAGTGACCCTCCATTCACTCCCTGACCCTTTACCGGGCTTCATTTTCTCCAGTGCACTTATTACCATCTGACACATACATCGGTTCACACATGTCTTCCCCTGGTAAGCAACTCCGCATTGATGGATCTTAGAGCTGAGAACGGTTTCCAGTTTGTAGTAGGCACACAGCGTATATTGTGTGAATATAGGACAACAATAAGTTGCAGATTTTTTTCCTCCTCCACCCCTGAAGCGGCTTCTCAGCTAAGATTAATTCCTGAGCAGAATGCCTCAGCAGCCTATTTCAAGAAACTAAATTTGATGTGAGTGGCTGAGCAGGAGTGAGTCCTCAGGATATCAGTGATAGGGGAAAAACACCAAAGGAGCCATATTAATCTTCAGCCACATCATCTGATACTATCACTTCCTTCTTAGTGAGTATGGCTCAACCAAGTAGAATATAATAGGACTTCTCTGTGTCTGTCTTCCTAGCTGCTACAGATAGGATTATTTTCTTGCACATAAATATTTCTCTTGGACTTATACAAGTTATTATAGTAGATGTTAAAGGTTTTACAGACTTTTTTAAAAAAGGTAACTTCTCATTTGCTTGATGTATCTATTAAGCAGAGGCACATTAATTTTTTTTAAAGTTTATTTGAGCAACAGTGACTCATGAATCAGACATTGCCAAACTGCAAGCCGTTTGGGCTCCCCTGAAGGGAGTGCAAGGGGAAAACTTTTATAAGGTGTTTGAAGAAGCAAGACAGAAAATATCTGGATTGGTTAAAGTGGAACAGCAGCCTTAAAGTCTCTAGTTGGAGATTAGTTGGTGGGTTCTGATTTGTTAAATATGGTCTTCCTAGGATGTGACCACTTACTCTGAGTTAGGTTTCAGTTTGCTTACATAGGAACTCTGGGTGCTAGAGCTGCCTCAGTGTAATGGGCTCCCAATTAATTATTTTAACAAAACAAAGGTTAGTTTGTATCTCATTTACAAATAGATTATTTCTTATTTTAATCGTGAAGATTAGTTTCTTTAAATAGTACAGAAGAAAATAGAAAGTTCAATTAGTGAACTTTAGTGGAATATGTGAAAATAATTTCAGGTAAGATTTTGTTTATTCAATAATTATGGAGTATACTTAAAAACTACTATATGGAAAGAAGGTAAATTGATAGGCTTTACCTTTCTAACAATATATGATTATTTAGTTGATAGGACCTCTGGGTCCTTTACTAAGGCTTTGGAATTTTAATACAAACTTGTGCTACTCATTGCTTCCAGAGACAGCAAGCCACAAGCTTGCCTGTGGGGTGAACACAAATCCAGCTGCTGAGCTGTTTTGCTTGGCTCATAGTTTTTAAAAAATAATTTTTATTTACCTACTGACATTTAAAAGTTGGAAATTTTATATTAACTACATTAGGTCTCTGGCTTGTCTTAGGAAATCAGAAGATCTGCAACTATTGGGCCTGTATTCCTCCATGGCAGCAATGAACTAGGGCAGGGTGGAGCGAACATACACTACTCCATATTGTCTCCATCCCCCTCCACTGCTAAACATTACCTGTCTGGCCTCTGCCTAGTTAACACTGTAGATATCCAAGTCTTTCACATAGTGTTCTAAGACTGCCACCATCTGTCCTCAATCCTTACCTTTTTGAGGTTATTTTCTGAGTATGTCTCCTTTTCTACATTCTTTATCCCTTCCCCCACAATCATGCATCTTTTCCTCAGCCCTGCTGAACTTTTCACCATTATGTGATGAAGCACCGCTCCCTTCCCAGTTCCACTTACATTGAGCATGCTTTTTCCCTGTCACCCTACATAACTCTTCTCTTCCTGGAAAACCCCTATTCATCCTTTGAAAGGCAGCTTGCATATCCCTTCATTCTTTTTCTGTTGTGCTTCCTCAGCATTCTGTGCTTATCTCTGGTACAACAGAGATTGCAATACAGTTGCAGCTCTGCCTCTTCCACTATGACTTAACCTACCCAAAAGGCAGGCGTTGTCATCTTTAGATTCTCCACCTAGTGCGTCGTCTGGCTCATAGGAGGAGCTCAACAATTCGTTCTTGAATAAATGAGTATTTTTTATTTTCATTTATTGAAGTGTTTCTTTCTAAAACATTGCTCTATGCTTCACTTAAAGCCAAAAGCAGTTAAAACTAGGGCGGGTGGGCTGGAAGAAATAGGATAGGCAAACATTTAGACGCTCGATATTTGGGGCTAAGTGGGCACTACTATAACCTGCCATTTGTTAGATAGCTCAGCAGTTACGTAGACGGTCTTATAAGCCAGAAAAACTTGATGCAAATTCTGGCTATGCCATTTTCTAATAGTGCGACTGTCAGGGAAGGTATTCACAAAGCTTAGTTTCCTTAACCATAAAAGGTAAAAATAATAATGTGAACTGCATTTGTGAAATGATTAGCATGGTAGCTGTCACGGAGTAAGTGATCAATAAATGGTGGCTATTATTGTTGTTATTATTATTATTTTCTTTCTTTCTTTTTTTTTTTTTTTGAGACGGAGTGTCGCTCTGTCGCCTAGGCTGGAGTGCAGTGGCGCGATCTCGGCTCATTGCAAGCTCTGCCTCCCGGGTTCACGCCATTCTCCTGCCTCGGCCTCCCGAGTAGCTGGGACTACAGGCACTCGCTACAACGCCCAGCTAATTTTTTGTATATTTAGTAGAGACGGGGTTTCACCATGTTGGCCAGGATGGTCTTGATCTCTTGACCTCGTGATCCACCTGCCTTGGCCTCCCAAAGTGCTGGGATTACAGGCGTGAGCCACCGCACCCGGCTATTTTTGTTATTAATAAATCATTTTGTTTCTCTGGACTGCATTTCCAAAAAGTATGATTTCAACTGTAACTACTGAAATCAGATACAGGGACTGTTACTAAGTGGTAGTGAATAAATGTGTGATATTTAATTCAAAGCGAATGTTGCATTTTTAAAAATTTAACAAAAAGAATGATTATATAAAAGAAATTAGCCTTTCATACGTAGAAAACCTCAAAGTTCTGGCCAAATGCTGGCAATTGAGCAACTCCTGAGGAATTCAGCCTTAGAATACTAATGTCATAATTATCCTAAACAAAAGTGAGGCAAAAACCAGAAGTGGGGGAAGGGCTTGGAAAGTGAATCAAGTAAATGTCATTAAGAAAAAGGCTTGCCTGGAACTCAAACTATTTTTGCCCTTTGACCATTTGGAGAACAGGTATTATCTGCTTACTGTCTTTTCTCTAAAGACAAGATAGTACAGACCCTCACTTAACATTTCATTTATGTGTAGAGCAAACTTGGAGGCTGTTAGTCCCATGAATTCTATGCACCTAAGAGGATTGGAAGATAAACCATCTGTTCCTGGGTAGAAATATTTGGCTGCTGAGAGAAAAAAAAACCAGTTATTCTACTATTTGAGGGTTATTGACAAATCTGATCAATCTATGAGCAAATTTAATAATAAAAACAGGTAGGTCTCTAGTAGATTTTTAAGTGAAATTATATAATTGATATGCATCATTTTCCTTGATGGCTTATACAACTCTTTGCCTTAGCAAGTCACGAGGTTTTAGACTTCATGCACCAGAGGATTTATGAATGTACAGTGAATCTAGGAACACAATGTAATTGCCAGGTTGTCCTCCATAAGCCCCAACTGTGACTTAGCCACGTAACACAGTTGCAGCCTGAGCTTACTAGGAAAATAGGTCAATGGCTTGCCAAGAGGCAGAGGTTAATGGGAAGCATGGGTGGCAGGGGTATGTGCACAATTACTTTTTTCTTTGCAAGGTACATTAGTTGCCTTTTCTTTGGAGTCAAATCTCAAACGTGTTCCTACTAAAAATAAACATTTGATTTGAGATTCTTCACATTATAAAATAGATTTACAACAAAAGCAATAGGAGAAATAACTTGATAACCTAAAAACTGTAAACTTATAAAGCAAAAAATACATGAATAGAAAAAATTGGCTGGTCATGGTGGCTCACACCTGTAAGCTCAGCACTTTGTGAGGCCGAGGTGGGCGGATCACTTGAGGTCAGGAGTTCAAGACCAGCCTGGCCAACATGGTGAAACCCCATCTCTACTAAAAATACAAAAAATTAGCCGGGCGTGATGATGGGCGCCTGTAATCCCAGCTACCTGGGAGGCTGAGGCAGGAGAATTGTTTGAGCCTGGGAGGCGGAGGTTGCAGTGAGCCGAGATCGTGCCACTGCACTCCAGCCTGGGCGACAAAGCAAGACTCCGTCTGAAAAGAAAAAATAAATAAATAAACAAATAAATAAATAAATGGCAGAAATGCAACACATAATTGGGAATATCAACATTTCAAAAGTAGAATTTAGTTCACATGATACAAAGTTAATAAGGCAGACTTAACATATATGTAAAAAACTGCATGGAAGTAAAAAAAAATTCACTTTTTTGGCCAAGGGTATCTTAAACAAAGCTTGGTCATATTCTGAACCATACAATGTAAGGGTTAGTCAAAACTCTATATGCCAAATATGCAGAAAGTATATCATAAAAATGGAAATAACAAAATAAAAATGCTCAATCACACAGAAAATATGAAAAAGAAAACTTAAACTTCACTGAACGTCTGTGTGAGAAAGGAAACCCCAACATGTAGTAAAGAGTATTTTAGAATAAAAACAGGCTGGGCATAGTGGCTCACATCTGTTATCCCAGCATTTTGGGAGGCTGAGATGGGCGGATCACGTAAGGCCAGGAGTTGGAGACCAGCCTGGGCAGCATAGTGAGACTCCATCTCCACAAAAGTTTAAAAATTAATTGGGAGTGGTGGTGCATTCCTGTAGTCTTAGCTACTTGGAAGGCCGAGGTGGGAGGATTGCTTGAGCCCAGGAGTTCGAGTCTGCAGAGAGCTATTATTGCACCAGTGCACTCCAACCTGGGTGACATAGTGAGACCCTGTTTCTAAATTTTAAAAAAGGAAGAAAAAAGACCAGGCATGGTGCCTCCCACCTGTAATCCCAGCACTTTGGGAGGCTGGGGCAGGTGGATCACGTGAGGTAAGGAATTTGAGACCAGCCTGGCCAACATGGCGAAACCAGGTCTCTACTAAAAGTACAAAAATTAGCTGGGAGTAGTGGCGGGTGCCTGTAATCCCAGCTACTGGGGAGGCTGAGGCAGGAAAATGTCTTGAATCCAGGAGGCGGAGGCTGCAGTGAGCCAATATCATGCCACTTGCACTCCAGCCTGGGTGACAAGAGTGAGTGAGACAAAGAAGGGAGGGAGGGAGGGAGGGAGGGAAGGAGGAAGGAAGGAAGGGAGGGAGGGAGGAAGGAAGGAAGGAAGGAAGGAAGGAAGGAAGGAAGGAAGGAAGGAAGGTTGGATCATGTGTTTCTCTCTCTCTGATCCTTTCATCAACTCGAAACCAAGACATGGCAGGATGAGAGAGCATCTATGGATTTTTTAAGTATTTATTTCAGAATGCTTTTAGTACATTAAAAACTTTTTTGTTTTTTTTTTTTTTTGAGACGGAGTCTTTCTCTGTCGCCCAGGCTGGAGTGCATTGGCGCGATCTCGGCTCACTGCAACTTCCACCTCCTGGGTTCAAGCAGATTCTTCTGCCTCAGCCTCCCGAATCACTGGGATTACAGGCACCCACCATGCCCAGCTAATTTTTGTGTTTTTAGTAGAAACAGGGTTTTATCATGTTGGCCAGGCTGGTCTCAAACTCCTCACCTCAAGTGATCCACCTGACTTGGCCTCCCAAAGTGCTGGGATTACAGGTGTGAGCCACTGCGCCTGGCCTACATTAAAAACTTTTGAAAACTACAAAAAAAAAAAAAAAAGAAAGAAAGAAAAAGAAAAAAATAATGCCAGCAGGGATCACTTTGAGATGAGACACCCTTACTTAAGAAACGACTACTGTTTACCCAAGATACCTCTGTGGCCAGGAGAAAGAAGAATAAGAAAGCTCAGCAGGGCAAGGATTTGTGAAGCTCGATGCCAGATACGGAGGGGGAACAGTCCAAGGTTGTGGACAAGGACTTCTTGCTGAGATTTGCATCTCTTAATTCTGATGAAACACTATCACTACCTTAGGTTATTTCCCCTGCTTAATCCCCAGAGGAAATCCCTTTGCTTTTCAGAGATAAAAAGTTAGCAGAACAAAGACAAAGTCAGGGGAAGTGCCTGGGCCTTTTGCTATAGAATTCCACTGAAGCCTTTCCAAGCCTAGAGGATAGAACCCCAGGGCTATACTATTTATTTCCACACCTGGATTGAATATCAAGGTCTGTGAGAAGATAAATCAGTTAGAAACCTGATGTTCTTGCAAGGGGGTGTTGCTTTTTCGGAACACTAATAACAACTGTGTCAAAGGCAAAAATCACAGAAAAGTTTAAAGTTCTTAAATCCCCCTTCTTCACCGCTTTCAGCAAGCGAGAGTCGGAGAGTCTCACAACTGGTGATGCTGATTATTCCTTCTCTGAAAAGGAGAGATTAAAGATGCAACATTGAGGTGGGAGGAAAAGAATCAACTGCTTGAGGTCGCAGTTCTTACTCACGAGAACATCTGTCTAAGACTGTCATTATTTTCACCTTAAACTGAGTGATGAAGGCAAAAGACACAGGACTTGATTTTGAATCATATGTGATCCTGAAAAATACATTTGAAAGGACTTGAGGCCTAGGAGGGTCCTGATTTAGTAGCTTCCAATCCAGTACAAACTTATTCAAGAGAGCACATCAAAGCTCAGCCCATTCCTAAGGGCATTTCATTTTTGGAATCAGCAATGGGAAGTAATTATAATGTGCATATAAAACAACCAGAGATGATAAAATTCTAGGCAGCGTGATGCCTCCAGCTTTGTTCTTTTTGCTTAGGATTGTCTTGGCTATATGGGCGTTTTTTGGTTCCATATGAAATTCAAAATAGTTTTTCTAATTCTGTGAAGAAAGCCAATGGTAGCTTGATGGGAATAGCATTGAATCTATAAATTACGTTAGGCAGCATGGCCATTGTCACGATATTGATTCTTCCTATCCACAAGCATAGAATGTTTTTCCATTTGTTTATGTCCTCCCTTATTTCCTTGAGCAGTGCTTTGTAGTTCTCCTTGAAGAAATCCTTCACATCCCTTGTAAGTTGTATTCCTAGCTATTCAATTATCTTTATAGCAATTGTGAATGGGAGTTCACTCATGATTTGGCTCTCTGTTTGTCTATTATTGGTGTATAGGAATGCTTGTGATTTTTGCACATTGATTTCATATCCTAAGACTTTGCTAAAGATGCCTGTCAGCTTAAGGAGATTTGGGGCTGAGACAGTGGGGTTTTCTAAATATACAATCATGTCATCTGCAAACAGAGACAATTTGACTTCTCTTCCTATTTGAATACGCTTTATTTCCTTCTCTTGACTGATTGCCTTGGCCAGAACTTCCAGTACTATGTTGAATAGGAATGGTGAGAGAGGGATCCTTGTCTAGTGCCAGTTTTCTTTTTTTTTTTTTTTTGAGACGGAGTCTCACTCTGTTGCCCAGGCTGGAGTGCAGTGGCGTGATCTCGGCTCACTGCAAGCTCCGCCTCTCAGGTTCACGCCATTCTCCTGCCTCAGCCTCCCAAGTAGCTGGGACTACAGGCGCCCGCCACCATGCCCGGCTAATTTTTTGTATTTTTAGTAGAGACGGGGTTTCACTGTGTTAGCCAGGATGGTCTCGATCTCCTGACCCCGTGATCCGCCTGCCTCGGCCTCCCAAAGTGCTGGGATTACAGGCATGAGCCACCGCTCTGGGCCTTGTGCCGGTTTTCAAAGGGAATGCTTCCAGCTTTTGCCCGTTCAGTATGATATTGGCTGTGGGTTTGTCATAAATATCTCTTATTATTTTGAGAGACGTTCCATCAATACTTAGTTTATTGTTTTTAGCATGAAGGGGTGTTGAATTTTATCAAAGGCCTTTTCTGCATCTATTGAGATAATCATGTGGTTTTTGTCACTGGTTCTGTTTATGTGATGGATTATGTTTATTGATTTGCGTATGTTGAGCCAGCCTTGCATCCCAGGGATGAAGCGGACTTGATCGTGGTGGATAAGCTTTTTGATGTGCTGCTGGATTCGGTTTGCCAGTATTTGATTGAGGATTTTCGCATCGATGTTCATCAGGGCCATTGGCCTGAAATTTTCTTTTTTTGTTGTGTCTCTGCCCGGTTTTGGTATTAGGATGATGTTGGCCTCATAAAATGAGATAGGGAGGAGTCCCTCTTTTTCTATTGTTTGGAATAGTGTTAGAAGGAATGGTACCAGCTCCTCTTTGTGCCTTAGGTGGAATTCAGCTGTGAATCTGTCTGCTCCTTGGCTTTTCTTGGTTGGTAGGCTATTAATTACTGCCTCAATTTCAGAACTTGTTATTGGTCCATTCAGGTATTCGACTTCTTCGTTGTTTAATCTCGGGTGGGTGTATGTGTCCGGGAATTTATCCATTTCTTCTAGATTTTCTAGTTTATTTGCACAGAGGTGTTTATAGTATTCTCTGATGGTAGTTTGTGTTTCTGTGGGATCAGTGGTGAGCTCCCCTTTATCATTTTTTATTGTGTCTATTTGATTCTTCTCTCTTTTCTTCTTTATTAGTCTGGCTAGCGGTCTATCTATTTTATATTTTACAAGGCTACAGTAACCAAAACAGCATGGTACTGGTACCAAAACAGATATATAAACCAATGGAACAGAACAGAGCCCTCAGAAATAACACCACGCATCTACAACCATCTGATCTTTGATAAACCTGACAAAAACAAGTCATGGGGAAACGATTCCCTGTTTAGTAAATCTTGTTGGGAAAACTGGCTAGCCATATGCAGAAAACTGAAACTGGACCCCTTCCTTACATCTTATACAAAAATTAACTCAAGATGGATTAAAGATTTAAACATAAGACTTAAAACCATTAAAAACCATAGAAGAAAACCTAGGCAATACCATTCAGGACATAGGCATGGGCAAAGACTTCATGACTAAAACACCAAAAGCAATTGCAACAAAAGTCAAAATTGACAAATGGGGTCTAATTAAACTAAAGAGCTTCTGCACAGCAAAAGAAACTACTATCAGAGTGAACAGGCAACCTACAGAATGGGAGAAAGTTTTTGCTATCTACTCATCTGACAAAGGGCTAATATCCAGAATCTATGAGGAACTTAAACAAATTTTCAAGAAAAAAACAAACAAAACCTTCAAAAAGTGGGCAAAGGACATGAACAGACACTTTTCAAAAGAAGACATTTATGCAGCCAACAAACATATGAAAAAAAGCTCATCATCACTAGTCATTAGAGAAATGCGAATCAAAACCACGATAAGATACCATCTCACACCAGTTAGAATGGCGATCATTAAAAAGTCAGGAAACAGGCCAGGTGCGGTGGCTCACGCCTGTAATCCTAGCACTCTGGGAGGCTGAGGCGGGCAGATTATGAGGTCAGGAGATCGAGACCATCCTGGCTAATATGGTGAAACCCCATCTCTATTAAAAAATACAAAAAATTGGCCGGGCGCAGTGGCTCACGCCTGTAATCCCAGCACTTTGGGAGGCCGAAGCGGGTGGATCACGAGGTCAGGAGATCGAGACCATCCTGGCTAACACAGTGAAACCCCGTCTCTACTAAAAATACAAAAAATTAGCCGAGCCAGGTGGCGGGCGCCTGTAGTCCCAGCTACTCGGGAGGCTGAGGCAGGAGAATGGCGTGAACCCCAGGGGGCGGAGCCTGCAGTGAGCCGAGATCGCACCACTGCACTCCAGCCTGGGCGACAGTGAGATTCTGTCTCAAAAAAAAAAAAAAAGAAAAAAAAAAAATACAAAAAATTAGCCGGGTGTGGTGGCGGGCACCTGTAGTCCCAGCTACTTGGGAGGCTGAGGCGGGCGAATGGTGTGAACCCAGGAGGCGTAGCTTGCAGTGAGCCGAGATCATGCCACTGCACTCCAGCCTGGGCGACAGAGCAAGACTCCGTCTCAAAAAAAAAAAAAAAAAAAGTCAGGAAACAACAGATGCTGGAGAGGATGTGGAGAAATAGGAATGCTTTTACACTGTTGGTGGGAGTGTAAATTAGTTCAGCCATTGTGGAAGACACTGTGGCGATTCCTCAAGTATCTAGAACTAGAAATACCATTTGGCCCAGCCATCCCGTTACTGGGTATATACCCACAGGATTATAATTCATTCTACTATAAAGATACATGTACACGTATGTTTATTGCAGCACTATTCACAGTAGCAAAGACTTGGAACCAACCCAAATGCCCATCAATGTTAGACTGGCTAAAGAAAATGTGGCACATATACACCATGGAATACTATGCAGCCCTAAAAAAGGATGAGTTCATGTCTTTGGAGGGGCATGGATGAAGCTGGAAACCATCATTCTCAGCAAACTAACACAGGGAACAGAAAACCAAACACCGCATGTTCTCACTCATAAGTGGGAGTTGAACAGTGAGAACATATGGGCACAGGGAGGGGAACATCATACACTGGGGCCTGTCGGGGAGTGGGGGGCTAGGGGAGGGATAGCATTAGCAGAAATACCTAATGTAGATTATGGGTTGATAGGTGTAGCAAACCACCATGTCACATGTATACCTATGTGACAGACCTGCACGTTCTGCACATGTATCCCAGAACTTAAAGTATAATAATAATAATAATAATAAATCTTAGGCTATGTTTATTCACCATTAGTGCAATCATTTGGTGTTTTAGCCTCGTTGTAACAATTAAGTTGCTGCATAGTCAAAATGTCTTATAAGCAGTTCTTCTTAACCCCTTTTTGTGCATCATTTCTCCAGTGTTGATCGAGTTGGCTCCTGAGTTAGCTGAAGTTACAAACTGACAACCAATAGACATGTTTTGTTTGGCCTCTGCAGTGATTTGTTTTGGTTTTCAAATTAGGTGCCAATATTTAAATATCAATATCAAGTGAATGGCTGGGCGTGGTGGCTGATGCCTGTTTATCCCAGTACTTTGGGAGGCTGAGGCCCATGGATCACTCAAGGTCAGGAGTTTGAGACCAGCCTGGCCAACATGGTGAAACCCCCGTCTCTACTAAAAATAGAAAAAAAAATTAGCTGAGCATGGTGTCAGGCGCCTATAATCCCAGCTACTTGGGAGGCTGAGGCAGAAGAATCGCTTGAACCCTGGAAGCGGAGGCTGCAGTGAGCCGAGATGGTGCCACTGTATTTCAGCCTGGGCAATAGAATGAGACTCCATCCGCCCACCTCCCAACATACACCCCCCCCCAAAAAAAAAAAAGAAAAATCAATATCAAGTGAAAATCTAGATTTCTGGTTTCTTTTTTTTTTTTTTTTTTGAGACGGAGTCTCACTCTGTCACCCATGCTGGAGTATAGTGGCATGATCTCTGCTCACCGCAACCTCCACCTCCCAGGTTCAAGCAATTCTCCCTGCCTCAGCTTCTCGAGTAGCTGGGACCACAGGAGCCCACCACCACGCCCGGCTAATTTTTGTATTTTTTAGTAGAGATGGGGTTTTGGCATGTTGGCCAGGCTGGTCTTGAACTCCTGACCTCAGGTGATCCTATCGTCTCCACCTCCCAAAGTTCTGGGATTACAGGTGTGAGCCACTGTGCCCAGCCTAGATTTCTGGTTTCTCTTGAAAAATTGGAAGACCTGGTATTATCTTATATATCACATATTATATATTATATTATTACATATCGGGCATATAGTTTCCCATGGCGATAACCTCCAGTTTACCTGTTCTGCTTGTCTTCATGGCCCTGACCTGCTTTGTTGAACCAGTATCTGAACAGGGTGACTTGTGTGTCTCAAAGGCACAGCTCTCATGCTCTTGCAGACCCGGGAATAGGAGACCTAAGAAAACATACTTATTTATTTTGAGGAAATGGAGATACAGTGATGGATTGGTGCCAGAACGCAGACAACAAGCACCATCTCTTTATTCTCAAACCAGTCCTCTCGCCACTGCTGTATGCTGCCTCCTTTAGTTTATGTTTTATTTCAAAATGGAAAACATCTTTCCAAAACCATAGGGCCTTAAGTTAATCATATATCAAGTGGAAAAGAAGAAAGAAAAGATCACACTCTTTGTGCAATATGATTAGAACAGTATTCAAAGGGTGTATCGAGCAGCTTTGAATAGCAGCATTAGGGAAACTTTCCCTTCTGTTTTCCAAACTTTCTCTAAAAAGTATATATTAACTTTTGTAATAAAATGAAACTCTACTTTTAAAGATTCTAAACACTGAAACAGACACTTTGCCTGGTCATGACAATCCTACTTCCCTTTGCCAGACACTCACTTCCCTGCCTCCTTTGCAACTCAGCTTGGCCATGTGTCTCTGCCTTCTCTAATGAGATGTGGGGGGAAGTCTGCTGGTGCCTCAGGATTTCCAGGACTTTCAGTCTTGAACATAGTTACATGAAAATGCCAAGCAGAATTCTAACCTCCAGTGAAGAAAACAACAACAACAACAACAAAAAAAAAACACTCAAAACTTGCACTTTTTTTTTTTTTTTTTTTTTTAAGGGATAGGATCTCACTCTGTCGCCCAGGCTGGAGTGCAGTGGCACAATCGTATCTCACGACACCCTCAAATTCTTGGGCTCAGTCAAGGATTCCTCCCATCTCAGCCTCCCAAGTATCTGGGACTACTGATGCGTGACACCATACCTGGCTAATTTTAAACATTTTTTGTAGAGATAGGGTCTCACCATGTTGCCCATGCTGGTCTCAAACTCCTAGACTCAAGCCATCCTCCCACCTCGGCCTCCCACCGTGCGGGATTACAGGTGTGAGCCACCGCCCCTAGCCCTGCACTCATTTTTAGATACCTCATTAAATAATATCCTTATGGCTTAAGCAACTATTTTTTTTTTATTACTTGCAGCCAAAAACTAGCTACACAAAAGAACATTTACATTTTTTCAGATATTAAATTTAAACGTATTATCTGGAGTTTAGGATTACAGGTGTATGCCACCCATGCCCGGCTAATTTTTGTATTTTTAGTAGAGACAGATTTTCACCACGTTGGCCAGGCTGGTCTTGAACTCCTGACCTCAGGTGATCCACCCACCTCTGCCTCCCAAAGTGCTGGGATTACAGGCATGAGCCACCACACCTGGCCAGGATTTTATTTTACTTCTTTTCCCACTACTACCTGAGTAACTTGAAATGAGAGCCCATATTTGTTATTATCTCATCCAATGAAGAAGGCTAGTCAGGAGATCAATAGGGGACTATATCATATTTTCATATTTCCTTCGAGAGCATTTCCTTCCATCAACCATGTTAGTTCATTTTTCTTTAACCATGTTAGTTCATTTTTTACAAGTTTGGTTCTGACAATCCTTATGTTCCATGGGGTTGATCAGGTAGAAAAATGTTTGATCATTCAAAACATGGAAAGGTATCCATTTGATGGTAAACATTTTATGTTTGTTATCATAAAGGTGTTCTATATATGCTGGAGGAGGCAGAGCACAGTGCTCACCATGGGTTGCCACTGATCTACTTCATTGGCGATGGCGAATACTAGGGGTGAGGAGGTAGGAGTCAGAAACTTAGAGGGGGTGGTGGGAGAGAGTAGGAGGTAGACAAGATGAAGAAGTGGTTTGAAAGTTTGGAGATCTTTACCTGGAGAAGAGAACACTTAGAGAATGTAAGAACTATTAGTTAGTTTCTTGTGGGTTCCTGGATTAGGGACTCATCTGGTTTATTTTAGGTAATGCAGGAATTTTTAGAAGGATATATGTGAAAATAAAGGCAAGACTCTCGATTGTGGCAACCCAGGAAGAGCTCACAGTCAAGTTAGTTGGAAGGAAGATGAATCATGTTGTAGCTGGGTCTAACTGAGCCTAGAGCTGAGATCTAGTGCAGGAAATCATTCAAAATTATTGATAGAACCTATTGAAATTATAGGTAAGCTGGTTACTATACTGTACCTCCAGTCACAGGACTCCTATTCTAGTGCTCCATCATTAACATTAACATGACTTGGCTATTTTTCGTTTTGTGTCTCTGCTTTGTTCATGTTACTAATTGACCTTTTCCCATGTTTCCAGACAAAAGTGCTGAGAGAAAGAATCTCATTGATGAACTGTCCTTAGTAAGACAAACACTTGTGCTGGGTTTCCTCATAGGTCACACATGAGCTCATAAATGGACCAGGATGGTGGAAGCACATAGAACATGGCCACTTAGGTATAAGGAAGTAAGTTACATCCCTCAGCTTGGAATGGTGGACACAGGAGACCCACCTGCTCAGCCATCAGAAGCCTCTGTAGGAAACAGCTGCTGACCTAGGTATTTGAAAGGCTGCCATATTGAAACTCTGGACTTTTTTTTTTTTTTTTTAAGATGGAGTTTCATTCTTGTTGTCCAGGTTGGAATACAATGGCGTGATCTCGGCTTATCGCAACCTCCATCTCGCAAGTTCAAGCGATTCTCCTACCTCAGCCTCCTGATAGCTGGGATTACAGGCATGCACCACCACACCTGGCTAATTTTGTATTTTCAGTAGAGACGGGATTTCCCCATGTTGGTCAGGCAGGTCTCGAACTCCAGACCTCAGGTGGTCCTCCCGCCTGGGCCTCCCAAAGTGCTGGGATTAGAGGTGTGGGCCACTGCACCCGGCCAACATTTTTTATTTTACTCCAGAAGGCAAAGGGAGGGTAGAGACAACTAATGAAGACTTTCAAGCAATGAGTACTATCTGAAAGCAAAACGGGCCTCCTTTAGAGATAGAGTGTAGCTCGTTCCTGGAGATGTTTTAAGGGAGGATAGATGGCTGCTTGGCCGAGAAATGGTAGCTTAGAATCGAGATTAGAACATTTAGATCATCTGCTGATGATTTACGTCTGCCAAAATGGGACATGTAGAAGTAATTCTAGGACCAGAGGAGTCTCAAAAGTCTAAGATGGCCTTGAGGAATTTTAAGCTTCAAAAAACTCTCAGAAATGTCAGGCTCTGACTCTTCTGTGAGGCAAATATTTAACCAGAGGTAGGCTTTAAGGGGTCACTCATACCCCAAAGTGACCATACAAAATTTCAAACTCAGTTTACCTTGAGGGTTGATTTCAGAGAGTACCAAGCACTGGACATTGAAGAGATTCTCAGCTCTCATCACAGTTTCAAATTGAGGCATTGAAAACCTCAAGTTAAAAATGTACGTGTGTCAGGGCTGGGCGTGGTAGCTAACACCTATAATCCCAGCACTTTGGGAGGCCGAGGCGAGCAGACACTTGAAGTCAGGAGTTAGAACCCAGCCTGGCCAACATGGTGAAACCTATCTCTACTAAAAATACAAAAATTAGCCGGGTGGGGTGGCAGGTGTCTGTAATGCCAGCTACTCGGGAGGCTGAGGCAGGAGGATTGCTTGAACCTGGAAGGTGGAGGTTGCAGTGAGCTGAGATGGAGACACTGCATTCCAGCAGAAAAGATAACTGCCAGTTAAATCACACAGTGCTGGGATTATAGGTGTAAGCCATCTTCACCTGGCTGACACAAACACATTTTTTTTTTTTTTTTTTTGGGGAGTGGGGGTGTTCTCCTGCCCCCACGCTGGAATGCAGTGTCTCCATCTCAGCTCACTGCAACTTCCACCTTCCAGGTTCAAGCAATCCTCTTGCCTCAGCCTCCCGAGTAGCTGGCATTACAGACACCCGCCACCACACCCGGCTAATTTTTGTATTTTTAGTAGAGTTAGGGTTTCACCATGTTGGCCAGGGTGGGTTCTAACTCCTGTTGGGTACTGGGCTTAATACCTGGGTGACAAAATCTGTCCAACAACCCCCTGTAACATGGGTTTACCTGTGTAACAAACCTTCACATGTACCCCTGAACCTAACAAAAAAATGTAAAAGGGATGTGTGTGTGTGTGTGTGTGTGTGTGTGTATTTGTGATAACACATCTTGTCGTATAGGAATTAATTAAATGAATTAGGCAGTAATCTAATCACAGGGCTGACGACTTCAAGAAGGGACAATAGCAGAATAGCTGTAGGGAATAACTCATTACACTAATTTTCAGTAATTTTGGGATCTTTTCCTCTGGGGCAGTGTTTTAGGGGACGGGAGGGAAGGGAGAAACAAAAAAGAGAAGGAAGAAGAGAGATAACACTTAACTGGACACCTGCTGTGGAACAGGCACCGGCCACTTCCAAGGCTTCCTACAGCGAGCAGCTCTGAGCACTAGAATCTCTCATCTCCTTGGGGTGATAAATGAATGATGGCCCACTTTCCACACTAGTGGTAGTCACATGAAAGCACTGTACTTTGACATTAACTATTTCTCAGGGAAAAAGAGTAAGTTTGACTCGTGTTGTTCATTGTTTGCATTAGGTCAACCTAATGCTCCAACATTAACCTAGAACTGTAGTTTTCTTGATTACAGCATGGCTGACCCATGCAAAGTTACTTACAAATACTTGAATTCACTAATGCTATTTGCAAATTACTGCAAGTGTCATAATGACACATTGTTCAGTTCTTAGGACTTTGTGAGGACCCATCTTGAGAAGGATTTGACTTCAAAAGATTGAGATTAAGGCTTAAAGAAAATAACCTTTGGAATTCAACCTCCGGTGAGGGAACTAGCAAGCAATCTTTGTTCAATATTTTTTTCAGAAGTGTCCTGAATGTAGGTGAACAGTAACCAGTGTGCTCCAGAGCCAGGCTCACAGGAAATCTGGGTGAGTCTAAAGAAGAAGAAAAAGAAAAATCTAATCGTGGGAAAGCATGGGAATAAAAAAAAAAAATGAAAAAGGCAACTCAATACACTATTTTTTTTTCTTTTTTCTTTTTTTTTTTTTGAGATGGAGTCTTGTTCTGTCGCCCAGGCTGGAGTGCAGTGGCATGATCTCGGCTCACTGCAACCTCTGCCTCCCGGATACAAGCGATTGTCCTACCTCAGCCTCCAGAGTAGCTGGGACTACAGGTGCATGCCACCACGCCCAGCTAATTTTTTGTATTTTTAATAGAGATGGGGTTTCACCGTGTTAGCCAGATGATCTCGATCTCTTGACCTCGTGATCTGCCCACCTCGGCCTCCCAAAGTGCTGGAATTACAGGCGTGAGCCACCTCGCCCTGCCAATACACTGGTATTCTTATCTTCCTCAGTGCCCTGTCTTGTGCCTCCAGCCCTGCCCTGCTCATTCCACCGCAGGAAAGGACTATACTTAGAGGGCGCCTTCCTTGCCCCAGGACGGGTAACCAGGGTAAAGAATGGTGCAATGCCCTGCTGGCTTCCATTCCACATTGTGGAGGATGTTCAGGTGGAGGACATGCTGATTTCCTCCTCAACATCCATTGTGTAGCCGCCATGGGTGAATGGGACCCTAGAAGCCATCAGGATGAGCCCAGATGGGTCCAAGCTAACACAACAATCCTATTTTCCTTGATCCAGTAATTGAATCAGGGGTAGTACGACCAGAGTGGACAAAATGCAAATCCATTCTTTCCCTCCCTATGAAGGGAGAAGCCTTAGATCCAGTTGCATGCTGCTCACGGCATCTTGAAATTTCACGAGGGAAGTCACTCTGAGGATAAAACTGACACACACACAAGAAGGCAGAGCTGTGAGAACAACAGATGACTTGAGCCAGGTGACTGAGTCATGCCTGAGCCTGATTACCTTTAGGTGTTTCCCGTCGGCATCCTAAGCGGTTCACGCAGCTTTCTGGAGGAAGTAAACCTGGAGAACACAAGAGTCCCTGGTTATTACGTGACAGGTGTTAAGGTGGGCTGGGGGAGTGTTCCCACGCCAAAAATGTTTGCAAAGTACGGAATCAAACAAAATGAAGTAGGCTACTTTAGAGCCATTTATAAAACACATTAAAACACAAATTTATAAATACATATTACGCATTTCCAGGAAGGAACTACAGAGTGAAGCGCTATGCAGACGTATTTAACCCAAGAATCAGGTGGATTGTCTGCTTCTGTATTCATTTGTTTTCTGGGAACACATCAGTGTTGAGGAGCACAGTTTGGGAATCTACACTAAGTTATTATCAGGTATTTGCACCTTCATGTGTGAAACAGCAAGACAGAAAAGATAGTGGGCGCAGGACTTGAAATGTGAGAGAAAAACAAGGACAGGAAACAGAATTTCCTCCTTCCCAGGCCCACCCCAGAGCTCCTGGAACTGGGAGCACTTGATTCAAGGTTGATTTGCCATGCTGGCTATGTACCACAATAATCTCTGGAGCTTCTGGGAGCTCACCCAGATTCGAATTCAGCAAGTCTGTAGGATCCCAGAGGAATGATATACATATGCATAGATAAGATATAAATAAATAGGCCAGGCATGGTGGGTCATTTTTATAATCGTAGAGCTTTGGGAGGCTGAAGCAGGAGAATCACTTGAGGCCAGGAGTTTATGACCAGCCTGGGCAGCATAGTGAGACCCTATCTCTTAAAAAAATTTGTTTTTAATTAGCCAGGTGTGGGGGAATGCACCTGTAGTCCCAGCTACTTGGGAGGCTGAGACAGGAGGATTGCTTGGGCCCAGGAGTTCGAGGCTACAGTGAGCTATGATCGCAGCACTGCACTCCAGCCTGGGTTACAGAGCAAGATTCTGTCTCAAAAAAGAAAATTATTTGTTTATATCTTATAATATGTATCTGTATGTCTATCTATAGATATACTGTATTTGCAATTTGTTTTATGGAGATAGCATATTCATTTTAATAGTAATGGTAAATAAGTAACCTAATGACAATTGCTTCATGATGCACTTCAACAGTTCTTATTTTAACATTTTATTTTGAAAAAAATTTCAAATTTACAGAAAAGATGAAATAATAACACAAGGTATATACCTTTTACCCAGGTTCCCCATTTGTTAACATTTTGCCGCTTTATCATTAGCTATCTGTCTTATCTATTTTCTGAAACAATTGCAAGTTGGAGACATGATACTCCAGTCCCACTAGGAATGTCAGTGTGAATTTCCTAAAAGACAAGGCCAAAGGCCAGGCACGGTGGTTTACGCCTGTAATCCCAGCACTTTGGGAGGCTGAGGCGGGCGGATCACGAGGTCAGGAGATCGAGACCATCCTGGCTAGTATGGCAAAACCCCATCTCTACTAAAAATATATTTAAAAAAATTAGCCAGGCGTGGTGGCAGGCGCCTGTAGTTCCAGCTACTCAGGAGGCTGAGGCAGGAGAATGGCGTGAACCCGGGAGGCGGAGCTTGCATTGAGCCGAGATTGGACTAGTGCACTTCAGCCTGGGCGACAGAGCAAGACTCCGTCAAAAAAAAAAAAAAAAAAAAAAAAAGACAAAGCCATTCTCCTACACAGCCACAGTTGTCAAGAGCAGGAAGTTGGCATTTCCACAGTATCAACATCTAGTACACCATCTCAGTCATCCCATTCTAATTAACCTATTGTTCCAATATGTATGGACATTTTTTTCCTCCTATTTTTGAATCCAACCCATGATCATGCGATTCATTTACTTTTGATGTTTCTTCAGTCTTCTTCAACCTAGAATAATTCCTCTATCTTTTCTTATCTTTCATGATCTCAATATTTTTGAAGATTTCATGCCAGTTATTTTGCAGGATTCTCAGTTGGGGTTTGTGTAATTGTTTCCTTATGGTTGGCCAGGGATATCACAGATACCACCTTATGGTGCTGTGTTCCTGTCAGAGCATCATATCAGAAGACACATAATGTCAATTTGTCCCATTATTTGTGATGTTCACTTTGATCTCTTGCCAGAGTCAGGCAGGTATATTTAAAATAAACTTGAGGTTAAACACCACCATTTGGAGTATGAGGGTTGCTTTGCTCCATCTCTGCATGAGAAGATGAAAAAAAGAAGACAGGTGAAAAGAAAAGTGAAAGGCAGTATATAACTGAGGGCAACCAGTTTTCTCAGTTTCATGATTTCCTTGATTATGAACAGGAAGAAAAAATTTTTTTCTCTCTTCTAACAGAAAAGGGTGTGCTAATGACAGACACATTCAGGAAGTATCAAGTTTGCTATTAAACAGATTATGAAATATGTTTATGCAGTATCAAACCAAAAGATTACTCTAGGTCATGCTTCTTTGTTTTTTAGACGGACTCTCGCTGTGTCACCCAGGCTAGGGTGCAGTGGCATGGTCTCAGCTCACTGCAACCTCCACCTCCTGGGTTCAAGTGATTCTCCTGCCTCAGCCTCCCGAGTAGCTGGGACTACAGGTGCATGCCACCACGCCTAGCTAATTTTTGTATTTTTAGTAGAGACGGGGTTTCATCATGTTGGCCAGGATGGTCTCGATCTCTTGACCTCGTGATCCACCCACCTTGGCCTCCCAAAGTGCTGGAATTACAGGCGTGAGCCACTGTGCCCAGCCAGGATTACCAATGTTAAACACATAGATGCATATTAATCGATAGAGATAAACATACAAGTAAAAGTTTTTATAAACATGGGGACTTTTTTTTCTTCTAAATGTATGATTAATAGCTTCCAATATCAACATATACACCAAATACATTGGAAAGGCTGCACTGATTAGGAAATTGGTTAAATATAACCAATCTGCTATTGTGAGGCTCTTAGATTTGTTTCTAACTGCCTGCTCTTATAAATAGTCCAGCCAGTGAACATTCAGGCAAAGTTCCTTAATCATTTCCTTAAGAAAAATTCCCAGAAGTGGTGTTGCCAACTGAGAGTTTATGCATATTTAAGTTTTCTTTCTTTCCTGATTTTCCCGCCCTAAAGTTATACCTCTTCTGGCCAGGCATGGTGGCTCACTTTGGGAAGCCGAGGTAGGCTGATCACTTGAAGTCAGGAGTTTAAGACCAGCCTGGCCAACGTGGCAAAAGCCTGTCTTTACTAAAAATACAAAAATTAGCCAGGTGTGGTGTTGCGCACCCATAATCCTGGCTACTCAGGAGGCTGAGGCAGGAGAATTGCTTGATCTCAGGAGGCGGAGGTTGCAGTGACCTGAGATCACGCCTCTGCACTCCAGCCTGGGCAACAGAGCCAGATTCTGTCTCAATA
This sequence comes from Hylobates moloch, assembly GCF_009828535.3. NCBI lineage: Eukaryota > Metazoa > Chordata > Mammalia > Primates > Hylobatidae > Hylobates > Hylobates moloch. The sequence goes on along the minus strand of NW_026652287.1, from coordinate 89,145,444 downwards.
ATAATAATAATAATAATAAAGTTATACCTGTTCATCTCTTTCATATGTCCTAACAATCATATGCCATTTCCCTAGTCGGCTCATTCTTTTACACTTTCAGACTGCCCACTCTCTGCTGATGGCATTGCTTCCTATTTTGGTGAGAAAATAGATGCCTCTGGAAGTTTTTGAAATCCCCACCAACCCTTCTACCCGCCTTTCAGTATCTGCGGCCCTAAGCCTTGCCTCCCCTTCTCTTGACATGGAAGAACTGACTTCACTTTGGGCACTGGATCCTAACCCCCTTTGCCTACCCAAGGATGTAGCTCCAGTAAGTCTCTAAAATACTTTATTTTGGCAAATTTCTCAAGTGATTCTCCTGCTTCAGCCTCCAGAGTAGCTGGGATTACAGGCGTGTGCCACCACGCCCAGCGAATTTTTGTATTTTTAGTCAGGACGGGGTTTCACCATGTTGGCCAGGCTGGTCTCAAACTCCTGATCTCATGATCCACCCGCCTCAGCCTCCCAAAGTGCTGGGATTACGGGCGTGAGCCACTGCGCCCAGCCTGCAATATTTTAAATACAAAAATTCACGTGAACGAATTATTAAAATATTAATGACAGGATCAGCAATAGTGTCTTACTGAGCCATACTACAGCCTGAACCAAAAGAAAAAATTAGTAATGCTAGTGATACTGTCTTTATCTTTATAATATTCTTTGATTACTGAGTTTTTGGTGTCCCTTTAAATTTAGGGCTTAAAGTAAGTGACTCACTCTTCTTAACTGAATTTTGGCCCTCATGCTATCCTTTACGTTCATCACTCCATGTTGTTGGACAGCTGAATATTTCTTGTCTCTCATTCCCTCTTAGAATGCATGCTCCCTGAGTGCAAGGACCATGTCATACACATCTTTCCATCTCTAACATATGTGACTTCTCTGGCTTCAGCTTGCCCATCTGTGAAATGAAAAACTGGGTAATCTTGAATGTCCTTCAGTATCTGTCTATAGAAGTCTATAGAAGTTCAAGTCACTCCAAACTTTCTCTGCCTGGTGGTTGATGGTATCAATGAGGCAGCCACAAGAGTGCTGGTATTTTGCAACAGATTAGAGAGCTGTGTTCAGTAAAGTTAAGGGGTTATCTGTAAAACACACTCTCAGATGGATAATTCCTTTAAACTTCCATTTTGCTGGGACTGTACTTAAAAAGCCATTCCGAGGGTTATCTCTCCAGTAATGCTGTCCTGGTTGGGAAACTCAGGCATCGTCCTTTAATTAGGTCAAATATGTTAAGAAATAGCTTCCCCTTTCTGGTTCCTTTCCTGTTAGCTTGGTTGTCTTAAAATGTGGGAAAAGGCCATGAAGTATTGAAAAACATTTTATGTTTTCTTATCATCCTTTGTGTGTAATTAAGAGGGAAGAAACATCTGAAAAGAGTGAAGCAGTTCATTGCAGGCATAAAAAGAAATGCACCGAGCACCTACTGTCCACCTACTGTGTCCAGCCCTCTGTGGGAACAACAGCATATCAGACAAGATTTCTGTTCTCGATGAGTTTTCAAGACCCTGCTGGGAATGCAAACATGAACAAAGAAAAGCCAGAAGTTGGTTTTATAGCCAACTGCCAGGATCATAAGAACATGGGGTCAGAATTGTGGAAGTAAAGGAGAAAGCAAATTACCTTTAGGTGCCTACCATGTGAGGACTTGAAAACATTACATGTCTTTTTTTTTTTTTTTTTTTTTTTGAGATGGAGTTTCGCTCTTGTCACCCAGGCTGGAGTGCAACGGCGCAATCTTGGCTCACTGCAACCTCTGCCTCCCGAGTTCAAGTGATTCTCCTGCCTCAGCCTCTCGAGTAGCTGGGATTACAGGCATGTGCCACCACGCCCAACTAATTTTTGTATTTTTAGTGGAGACGGGGTTTCACCATGTTGGCCAGGATGGTCTCAATCCCTTGACCTCGCGATCCGACCACCTCAGCCTCCCAAAGTGCTGGGATTACAGGCGTGAGCCACCTTGCCCGGCCTACATGTCTTTTTTATATGAAAACATGTCCTCACTGTCTTTTGAGTTAAGTTCTAATATTAATATCTCTGATAGACTAATAAGGACACAAGGGCTTGTAGTTAAGGTCATTCATGAATATTATTTGCTTTCCCAAAGTATTTGCATAAAGTTATTCTAATATGTTTGAAATGGGTAACTGGATCTGGGTACTATTTAGTTTAACTAAATTAGGAAGTATTGCTTGTCTTTCTTCCTCCTCAGTGGTACAGCCTTGGGTTTGGAAGTGGCTGTTGCTTGACCATCTCCTCCCTGAGGGGTTTGCTTCTTAGGACACCGGTGACCAGAATTTGGAAACTCTAGCTGGGGAATTTAAATAGGCCATTAATTTCATTTTCACACTCAAATATGATTTAGGCCCTGCTACTGGGTCATCGGAAACAAAATTCCCATGTATTTTATTTGGTAGTTCAAAAAGCTTTGTGTTCAATGACGAGTTTTTCCCAACTGGCTTCATGCTCCAGAATTGTCCTCTCTTCTTTCCAAAGGCAGGCTAGATTCCAGCTATTTCCATTAAGGAGGGCTCAGGTGAAAGCTGCCTTCTCCATACTTTTAAAGCCATCACCTTGAAATGATGGCTTTGGAGCAACAGAGCCTGTGAAACTGGCTCAGTGCTTTTTTTCTGTCTCTTTTTGATTGTTTTCAGTTTACCCTGTTGTTCTACCTCTCCTCCTTCCTCCACCCCTGACCCCAGAGTGGGGGAGGGATTGGGATTTAACCATCCGTGAAAGATTTGGCAGCCTTGAAATGTGGAGGTCTATTTACCTAGAGGCCAAATATGAGGCCGGAAACAAAGCACATATACCCGCCCTCAACCTCAACCTGGATCCGATCTTCTCATTGCTAAGCAAAGGAACTCAACAAAACTCTCCAAGGCTCATCAGGTCCACTAAGTATTTCCACCGCTAAAGAAAGTCACACGACTCGAGAGGACAGTGAGTTGCCCAGCAGTGGCAACTTTTGAGGCAGGGACCACATCAGTAAAAGTATCCACCACATCAATTTTAAGATCTTAATTTTAAAAAATGATTACTTTCTGTTTCTGCAGAATGAGTAGAAAATCCATTCCATACTTGCTTAGTGACTTTTTAAAATTATCCAATGAAATCTTAATAGAAATATTGGTGCAGAGCTCTTTGAATGTAAAATTTAAATCACCATATCAAAGGCTAAGAATATGAAATAGTGGAAGGATGGCATGTGATGGGCTTGTGGAACTTCTGGGTAAGTGGTTTGGATGGTTTCTCCCGTTAGGCAGTATATGTGTGCTTTGAGTCAGACCTGTGTGTCTTCCTGGGTCTATCCTGACAACTGATAAAAGGCTTGCAGCCTTACATATCTTTCCATGGCCACACAGTCTTGTTAACACACGGTAGGCAGAGTGGCCTGGAGGTGGTCAGTGAGTCAGCAATGTGTTTCCCAGGATGGTGAAACACAACTCTTTAAAACTCTCTGGGGACTGTAACAGACCCAAGGGGAAGAAGGCAAAATAAGTAGAAAATACGGTTCCTGGAAGAGCTTGTAATTCAATTGTAGGAAAAGAACCCAAATACAGGGAACTTCTCATGAAGTGAAAGTCATGGATACACCCAAGCATACCATGGCACACAGGGCCATCTCAACTGTTCATGGATTACACTACCTACCATCTATATCTCCCCCACCTTCCTCTACTTGAAAACCCAGCTCAGGCATCAGCTTTTCCAGGAAGCCTTCTGACACCCCAGAGGATGAATGTCTTGTCCTCATACTTCTGCATGCCTATCTTGACCATTGCCCTTATCACAGTTTATTAGGATGTTTTTTTTTCATGTGAACTGTGACCTCCATGAGGGCAGTGACTCGGGTTTACTCATCAGTGTAGCCCCAGCACCGAGCCTAATGCCAGGCACAAGTAAACACACGGTCACAGTGAGCAAATCAGTCAACAATAACTGCTGAGGGTTTACAGTGACAAGGAATGACCATGAGGTCATCAGGCATAGATCAGATGAGTTGAGTTTTGAATGAAGTTTGAAGGAAGTAGAACTAATTGGATTAGTAGGGAGAAGATTGGGCATATCATTTATGGGAAATGTCAGTAGCTGCCTTGAGCTGACTCTCATGGAACATTGTACAGGGGATTTTAATGAGAAATGGAATTAATAAAAGAGGAAAGAGGATAGTCAGAGAACTGAAAGCACTTTGTATTCTGGACTTGATAGGCAGACTGTAATTCTTTCCACTACTGTAGATGAGAGGGTGGGCCAATGCCAGCAGTGCCCTGATCAAATTCTCACCAGCAAATCTATATTCGGCTTATTTAAATCCTAAAGTGCTTTTAGTTTAATGCAGCATTTCCTTCATTTCCTGTCTGAAATCCTTACACATATTTCGGTGGTAGCTGTGGGTTATTTCCACAAACTACAGTAAACCTGCCCCCACAGAGGTCCAAGCCAACTCAAGTTTTTCCTTAAGGCTGCAACTTTCTTATCTTCAAGTGACCTTAATCTCACATTTATTATGACTTGAGCATCATTTCTCATGTATTCTCGCGTAGTAAAAAGCCCTTACTTGAGTTCTGCAATCACAGCAGCACCATCAGGAAGAGGAAATGAGCAGAGTTGTTAAGCAGAACACGCTGTACCTTTTTAAACATTAACCATTGTTCAGGTCTGTGGACCGGGCTGCTGAAAGCAATGGTGGGAATCAGGAATTACATGCAAAAAAAAAAAATCTACCTATGGAAAATTTTAGCATTCCCTGAATCTGTCTTGGTCCCCAAAGTTATATGGGCTTTTATGTTTAAAGACATAGAAGTGTAGTTAAGCTGACTTATCTCTTATCTAAAAATAACTCTATCTGACCCATGTCATGTTCAGAAGAGGACAGTCATGCTGTCTGACAGCATTTAAGTTGGTTTGACCTCACACTATTAGAATATCACTATGGAAGTGGTTTATGTTCTATGAGGAACTTTGTCTTAGCAATTAAAAGGAACTTAATAATCTTTGCTATTTGCTGCCATAGCCTAGACATATAGTGGGTTAGCAATGATTTTATAATTCATGATTAACTTTTTGTTGCTCTCTTGATTTTGTTTTTCTATAAATGTGGATCATGGAAACCAGCATTTAAATGATTCTATGAGAAATGTGGTGGCTGGCCTGGTGCGATGGCTCACGCCTGTAATCCCAGCACTTTGGGAGGTCGAGGCAAGCAGATCACCTGATGTCAGGAGTTCGAGACCGGCCTGGCCAACATGGTGAAACCCTTTCTCTACTAAAAATACAAAAATTAGCCGGGCATGGTGGCACATGCCTGTAATCTGAGCTACCTGGGAGGCTGAGGCAGGAGAATCGCTGGAACCGGGAGGTGGAGACTGCAGTGAGCTGAGATCGTGCCACTGCACTCCAGCCTGGGCGACAGAGCAAGACTCTGTCTCAAAAAAAAAAAAAGTGTGGTGGCTACAGTCATCATCATTGTCATCATTTTGTTACTGGGCACTTACTATGAGCCAAATACAGAACAAATGATTTCTGTACATTAGATCCTGGCACTTCTATTGTAGTACTTCTCAAGGTGAACTTAAAGGTGTGGTTTAAGTATCTGTCTCTGCTATGTGACTAGTCTCCAGAGTACAGGGTCTGTATCTTATTCTGTTAGATGCTCTAACATCCCACATGTATCAAGGCACTCAATAAATGTCTGTTACGTAATAGAAACAACTTGAGATAATAGAATTATACCACTTCCAGGATCTTTAAAAAATTTTATAGGCCGGGCGCGGTGGCTCACGCCTGTAATCCCAGCACTTTGGGAGGCTGAGGCAGGTGGATCACATGAGGTCGGGAGGTCGAGACCAGACTGACCAACATGGAGAAACTCCGTCTCTACTAAAAATACAAAATTATCAGGGCATGGTGGCACATGCCTGTAATCCCAGCTACCTGGGAGGCTGAGGCAGGAGAATCACTAGAACCTGGGAGGCAGAGGTTCTGGTGAGCCAAGATCGTGCCATTGCATTCCAGGCTGGGCAACAAGAGCAAAACTCCATCTCAAAAAAAAAAAAAAAAAAAAAAATTATTAGAGTAGTACTGTTGACACAATGGTATTTCTAATAACAAATTCTGGAAACAAACTGAATCTTAACTCTAGGGAAATAGTTTAATGTAAGCAACAATATAACTACTCTATGTAGCATTAGAGTGCTGGTAGAAATGAAAATTTTTGGAAACAAAACTTGTCACCCTGAAAAAGCTTGTGATGATGTCAGGCAAAAGTGTCATAATACTAAATTGTGGCCGGGCGCAGTGGCTCATGCTTGTAATCCCAGGACTTTGGGAGGCCGAGGCGGGCGGATCACGAGGTCAGGAGATCGAGACCACGGTGAAACCCCGTCTCTACTAAAAATACAAAAAATTAGCCGGGCGCGGTGGCGGTGCCTGTAGTCCCAGCTACTCGGAGAGGCTGAGGCAAGAGAATGGCGTGAACCCGGGAGGCGGAGCTTGCAGTGAGCCGAGATTGCGCCACTGCACTCCAGCCTGGGGGACAGAGCGAGACTCCGTCTCAAAAAAAAATAAATAAATAAATAAAATAAAAAAAAAATACTAAATTGTATATGCAGTTTGGTTGCTGCCATGTTAAAGGAGGAACGTTATTCGTAGAAACAAAGAAGAACCTAAGGAAAAAAATACCAAAATTTTGATAGTCGTTTAGGTGGAATAATTATGGACTTTTTTCTTTTCCCTGTTTTCCACATTTTCTATGCCACTTTTATATTGAAAATGTAAACAAAATTTTGAAAGAAAAAGAAGAGGCCGGGAGCAGTGGTTCGTGCCTGTAATACCAGCACTTTGGGAGGCTGAGGTGGGCAGATCACAAGGTCAGGAGTTGAGACCATCCTGACCAACATGGTGAAACCCCATCTCTACTAAAAATACAAGAAAATTTAGCTGGGCCTGGTGGCGGGTGCCTGTAGTCCCAGCTACTTGGGAGGCTGAGGTAGGAGAATCGCTTGAACCAGGGAGGCGGAGGTTGCAGTGAGCCGAGATTGCACCACTGCACTCCAGCCTGGCAACAGAGGGAGACTCTGTCTCAAAAAAAAAAAAAAAAAAAAAGAAGAAGAAGAAGAAGAAAGAAATAAAGAAAAAGAAAACAGTAATGTTTATAGCATTATCCTTGGTTAATGAGGTAATGGGTGATATTTATTTAGATGGTTCTTTCAACATTTTCTACCATAAATATGTATAACTGCTTTTTATTTTAAAAATTTCTAAACATAGCAAAGGGACAGGTGCGATGGCTCATACTGGTAACCCCAGCACTCTGGGAGGCCAAGGTGGGAGGACTGCTTGAGCTCAGGAGTTTGAGACCAGCCTGGGCAACATGGCAAAACTTCGTCTGTAAAAAAAAAAAAAAAAAAAAAAAAAAAACAATAATTAGCTGTGTGCAGTCGTGTGTGCCTGTAGTCCCAGCTACTGGGGAGGCCGAGAGGTGGGAGGATCACATGAGCCTGGGAGGTCAAGGCTGCAGTGGGCCACACTCCAGCCACTGTACTCCAGCCTGGGAGATAGAGCAAGACCCTGTTTAAAAATAATAATAATAATAAAGCAAAGGACATTTGGTAGTAAAACTCTTAAAATTCATGTCTCCTTCCTGACCCCAATGGTGCAGAAGACTCCTCGGAAGCCTCTATTGGGTCAAATATGAAAAGATCTCTGTGGAATTCCTCAAACTCACGTTTGGCGCAAATGATGGATTGCTTGACAGTGCCACTGTTATGGTAGTAATGCAGACTGTGAATAATAATAACAATAATGAAAGTGTGGCCATTTAACTTGAATGCTCATTTGATTTGCTGAAAGGCAGAAGCTTTCTATGTCGGTTAGATGTAAACTGCACAGTTCGGCAGGCCACACTGTGAGGACAGGCCTGGAATAAGGGATGTACTTGTTACACGTATCATGACAGAAACACATTTACTGTGAAGGCAGCTGTTATTCAGAATTATAAAAGGCCTGGATTTTGGGAAATTTTTCCCTTCGAAGTCCCCTATGAAGGTTTCAGAAACAGCTTTCTCCAGTTTTTTCACCTCTAGACCGTCTCTGTATTGAGGGGTCTCTCCCCATTTACCCTGTCTGCCTGCTTGCTCTGTTTTTCTTCTTCTCCCCACCACTCTTAGCTCTCTTAGGTACCTTGCTTCTTGCTTATTTGTTACCACAATTCTACTGAGATGTCCTGACATCTCTGGCTGCAAGGCACTATTAGCAGACAGTTCCCATCTTGTTTTAAACAATCCTCTTTTAGTGTCTACTTTGCATAGCTCCTGGGCTCCATTAGCTTTAATTATCCAGCAGGAGAGCCATCCAGACAATTTCTGGTGGAATAAAATTGGACCTTTCCACTGAATAACAACAAAATAATAATAAATGAATTTAAAGCCTGAAAGAGCATTAAGTTCTTGGTTCTGCGCAAATCAGGAGAGATTATTTGCAAACATCAGGATTAATAATCAATGAATTAGAAAGAATTCCTGATCCTATTAGAAATGCTAATCTCGTGAGAACAGAGAGAACGATTGGTGAGAGGAGCTGAGCTGCCAGGCCGTGCCTGTCTCCACTGTCCTGCTGTGTGAGAAAGGAGGGAAAGGGCGAAAGGAAAGAATATTTGTTCAATACTTACTGTATTCCAGACACTGGGCAAGGGACTCTCACACACTCCCTCTAGCTAGTCCTCACAGCAATCCTTCAAGGTAGTATTATGATCAGCCTTGTTCCTGATGAAAAACTGGAATATCAGCAAGATTAAGTAGGCTGACCTGGGCCACACATCCAGGAAGTGGCAAATTTGGACATGGGGGACTTGAATGCAGGACTTTGTAAGTCCAAGGTCATCACTTTCTCATGACAGCAGTTGCAGAGCTTGGTTAAGTAGCTGGCAGCAATATCTCAAGTTATTAAAGACCAAAAAGCAAGGTACAGATCATCTCTTAGAGGCTGGCCTCTTGCTGTCATGGCTCCAGGACTCACTCCCACACTGACTGTATCTCATATGCCTGAGATGAGAAGTCACATTATCCCGGATTGTCTCCAGGGAGTCATGCCTTTAAGTCTCAGAAATGATGGCCGCTGCCCTAAAACTAACTGACTACCCTGTGTTGTTTGGGTAGGGGCTGAAATCATTCCTCAGCACCCGTTTTCTCTCTTCATAATATCCCATTAAAATACATAAACTCTTACAAAGGTAACACCTGAAATTCTTTTATTATCCACTATCTTGGCAGAAGGTAATTAGGCAATGTCCAGAGGTCAGGTGCTTGAGTGGAGGGCCAGGTAGATGAGTTCCAGAAGAGAAATTCTCCTTTGTCACATCAGCCCTCACTTTGTGTTCAGCCCTGTCTTTATGTTTCAATTTTCCTCTTGGTAAAATTCCAATAAAAATAGGACACTAGGAACAGGGATCTAAACCAACCATTATTTGAAACCTGAAATGGATTCAAATTACTGATTTTGCAGAATCATGAGACTAACTTTTGACTTTTTTTTTTTTTTTCTGAGACAGGGTCTCACTCTGTCGCCCAGGCTGGAGTATAGCGGCACAATCCGGGCTCACTGCAAGCTCTGCCTCCCAGGCTCAAACCATCCTCCCACCTCAACCTCCAGAGTAGCTGGGACTACAGGCGTGCACCACCATACCCAGCTAACTTTTGTATTTTTTGTAGAGACAGGGTTTCACCATGTTGCACAGGCTGGTCTCAAACTCCTGAGCTCAAGCGATCCTCCTGCCTTGGCCTCCCAAAGGGTTGGGATTACAGGTATGACATTTAGTTTTTATTTTTTATTTATTTATTTATTTTTTTTAACTCAGATACAATTTTTATTTACAAAACTGGCAAAGGTTTTTTTTTCTTTTTTTTCAATTATACTTTAAGTTCTGGGGAACATGTGTACAACGTGCAGGTTTGGTACATAGGTATACATGTGCCATGTTGGTGTGCTGCACCCATTAACTCATCATTTACATTAGGTATTTCTCCTGATGCTATCCCTCTCCCAGCCCCCCACCTCCTGACAGGCCCCAGTGTGTGATGTTCCCCTCCCTGTGTCCATGTGTTCTCATTGTTCAACTCCTGCTTATGAGTGAGAACATGCGCTGTTTGGTTTTCTGTCCTTGTGATAGTTTGCTGATAATGATGGTTTCTAGCTCCATCCATGTCCTTACAAAGAACATGAACTCATCCTTTTTTATGGCTGCATAGTATTCCATGGTGTATATGTGCCACATTTTCTTTATCCAGTCTATCATTGATGGACATTTGAGTTGGTTCCAAGTTTTTGCTATTGTGAATAGTGCCGCAATAAACATACGTGTACATGTGTCTTTATAGTAGCATGATTTATAATCCTTTGGGTATATACCCAGTAATGGGATGGCTGGGTCAAATGGTAATTCTAGTTCTAGATCCTTGAGGAATCGCCACACTGACTTCCACAATGGTTGAACTAGTTTACAGTCCCACCAACAATATAAAAGCATTCCTATTTCTCCACATCCTCTCTAGCATCTGTTGTTTCCTGACTTTTTAATGATTGCCATTCTAACTGGTGTGAGATGGTATCTCATTGTGGTTTTGATTTGCATTTCTCTGATGACCAGTGATAATGAGCATTTTTCATATGTCTGTTGGCTGCATAAATGTCTTCTTTTGAGAAGTGTCTGTTCATATCCTTTGCCCACTTTTTGATGGTGTTGTTTGTTTTTTTCTTGTAAATTTGTTTGAGTTCTTTGTAGATTCTGGATATTAGCCCTTTGTCAGATGAGTAGATTGCAAAAATTTTCTCCCAATCTGCAGGTTGTCTGTTCACTCTGCTGATAGTTTCTTTTGCTGTGCAGAAGCTCTTTAGTTTAATTAGATCCCATTTGTGTATTTTGGCTTTTGTTGCTATTGCTTTTGGTGTTTTAGTCATGAAGTCTTTGCCCATGCCTATGTCCCGAGTGGTATTGCCTAGGTTTTCTTCTAGGGTTTTCATGGTTTGAGGTCTTACATTTAAGTCTTTAATCCATCTTTTTTTTTTTTTATTATTATACTTTAGGGTTTTAGGGTACATGTGCACAATGTGACAATGTGCAGGTTTGTTACATATGTATCCATGTGCCATGTTGATTTCCTGCACCCATTAACTCGTCATTTAGCATTAGGTGTATCTCCTAATGCTGTCCCTCCCCCCTCCCCCGACATTTAGTTTTTAATAAGCATTTAATTTTTAATAAGACATTTAGTTTTTAATAAGCATTTAATTTTAGACTAGTTTAGATCTGTAGAAAAGTGAATATAGAAGGTTTCCATGTATTGCACATCTAGTTTGCTTATTGTCAACATCCTATATTATGTATACTTGTCACAATTAAGGAACCGAAATTGATACATTACTATTGACTGCAGACCATACTTTATTCAGATTGCCTTGGTCTCTCCCCAGCATCCTTTCCTGTTCCAGGGAAGGTCAATACTAATGTATCAATAGGATACTGCGTTACATTTAGTTGTCATGTCTCTTTAGGCTTCTCTGGACTGTGACAGTTTTCCAGACTTTCCTGGTTTGGGATGACCTTGAGGAGAACTAGTGAGGTAATCTGTAGAATGTTTTTCAATTTAGGTTTATTTAATGTTCTTCCTGTGGTTAGACAGGAGTTATGGGTTTTTGGAAGCACAACTACAGACGTAAAGTGCCCTTCTCATCACATTGTATCAAGCATACGTGACTTATCACTATGATTTAACATTTACTTTTATGGAAAATAAATCATGTGAAGATAAGCCAGTCTGAACCAGAACTGGACCTGTACATTTTCTAAAATGATTAAACTGGCACAAAATCAGATTGCTAAACTGTTTTGAAACAACCAACTAATGTTTCATTCAGTCTAAGTCCACGGTTGTAAGGTTTATGTAAGCGCCTTTGCAGAAAATATTTGGAGTTCCTTAGAGAAAACAGCTGTCTGAAATATAGAATGTAGTTAGGGTGCCATGTATGAAGAATTTTACTGAACTGAGAGCGAGCAAGTGCTCAGTCATTGCACAATACCAGCTGTAAAACCCTGCCTGTTTCACCTCCAGGCCAAAAATCCCCGGAAGACAATAGTAGCAATGAACCAGACTTTCACATTTCCTGCCTCCCCTGAATTCATAACATTTCCAAACTGCTGGGCTGCTCCTTAGGAGCCTGTACCATTCATTGCCTTATAGGGAAAGCACGGGCAGAATCACTTTTCATTTGTATTGCATGAGAACATCTTCATTTCAATGATTTAACTCTGATTAAATTTAGCCGTCAGCCTTTAAAGTTCTCTGAGAAGCATTCAAACTCAGATAGGGAAGAAGCACGCCAGCAGGTTCTCTGCAATCCTTTCCCTCCTACCTTCATGCAAGCTCGTTTCCAAGCAGCTGGGTGAGGCCTGGCGTCATTCAGAGAGCAATCCTTTGCCAAGCTTGGAGGTGCTTGGTTTGAATGGATCCTCCCACCCTTGCAGTCCTGCTGGGGAAGGCAGTGGGAGCTCCCTGTGCCGCCTGCCACTTTTGCATCGTTCTAGTTTAAATTGCTTCCTTCACTTTCTCGCTTCTCAGATAAATGCAGCCTGTGGCTTTTGGTTTTGATTTGATTTTTATTTTTAAAAATTTGGGACTCTTTCTATTTTTGCTTTCTTACCAAACCATCTTGTATTTTTCTCTTCCTGTTTTGGCCCTCCCGCCCCCAGCCCTACTGTGTTCATTGAACACCCAAGGTTAAACACTGGGACTGTTTCCCCTACTGAGTGTCTTTTTGTGTGCTCTCTGCTGCCTTCTTGCTATTCCAGTGTGTGCAGGCGGAGGGGACAGGAATGGGGATGCAGTTGCACAGCATTCCTCCCTGGAGAGGGCCAAAGTAAGCCCATATGGAGGTGGCGCACACAGTTCCACAGACCTCCTCCCACACCCCTTTTTATTTGTTCTTTTAACAACCCCAAGGGTGTCATTGATGCAAATTGTGTGTTAGAGTTTTCATCTTGTGCCTTCTGTGTGCTCACCATCCAGAAAACTAAGCAGAACAACGAAATGACCTAAAAACAGGTCCCCAGAATTCTTGAAGTGGGTTATGGCAGATAGTACTGCCTTCTGTTTTATCAGTATCCTGAAAAAAAGGGAAGATGGTATTTTGTAATCATGTCCATGTGCTCCAGGCTGGATTGATTATCAGGGCCAATCTTAGATGTTACACAATCCCCAACTACTTTGATCTGCTCTGTCCTAGTCAGTATACCCAGCTGGATAAATAACATTAGTCCAAGCACAGCTTCCTGGACAAATGTTAAAAATTGATAATGTCCTACATTTTCTGGAAGCACAGGTGCTTCAGATCAACAGGGCTAATCTTGTTGAAACAACTAAACGCTAAGCCTTTTTATAAGACAAAGAGCTTTTGTGTTTACAGGTTCAGATTTGGGAGGAAAAAGTAATTTTCTCGGAGCTAAAAATGTTTCCTCTAGAACTAATGGATTATTAACATTCGGTGTGGTTTATTGAACTCAAAAAAAAAAAAAAAAAAAAAAAAAGAAGAAAAGAAAACCAACCAAAACAAAGGTAATAAAACCTGCACTATTACCATCAGCTTATTACAACATTAACTTCTTCCTTATGAGTTTTTCAAAGATGACTCCCTTGGAAGCTTCAGATAAATTTATTGTTATGAAACAGATTGCTCCAGGTTTCTCTTATCAGAACAGACCTAGGTAGAATAGGGGACTCCTACTAGAATATGGCTAGTTTTTAGTCACTTAGAAATGTTTCTTATGATTGAATAGACAACCTCATAATTGGGTTCATGAGTACACTTTACATGGCATGGATATTCTCTACTCGAATTCTCAAAAGATATTCTTCTGTAAACCTATAGGCGAAAATCAAAAGACTCATTCCAGCTCTTCTCCAGTTGAGAGGCAATGTAGAAGCAAGTCTCATTCTGTTGGTGAAGACTTTAAGCAGATCCTTAATCTGCTAGGGCCTCTGCTTCCATCTGTCTAAAATAGGAAGTTCAACTAAGGTCTAACTAATAATCTGTGCACCAATTAGAACAGTGATTAGGAAAGAGATTTTGCAGTCAGACGGCCCAACTTTCAAACACTAGTTCTATCACCATGTAGCTGTATATTGTTGGACAAAACAGTTTACCTTTCGGAGCCTCAATTTCCTCGTCTGTAAAATGGTTATAATAACAGCACCTAACTTAAAAGGCTGTGGTAAAGATTATATGAGATAATTACATGAAACACTTAGCATAGGGGCTGGTTCATAAGAGATGTTAGATAAATCTTAACTTTCATTAGTAGAGGACACATTATTGTAATAAAGTTTATTTATATGTGGTTTCCACTCTGTTATCACTAAACTGATCACTTAAAAGAGAGAGAGAGAGAGAGAGACAGCGTCTTGCTGTGTTGCCAAGGCTGGAGTGCAGTGGCATGATTATAGCTTGCTGCAGCCTCAACCTCTTGGGCTCAAGCAATCCTCCTGCCTCAGCCTCCCAAGTAGCTGAGATTACAGACATATGCCACCATATCGAGCTAATTTTTTTTAAGTTTTGTAAATATGAGGTCTCACTGTGCTGTCTGGGCTGGTCTTAAACTCCTGGGCTTATGCTGATACTCCAGCCTCAGCCTCCCAAAGTGCTGGGATTACAGGCATGAGCCACTGTGCCCAGCTTGATCAATTTTTATAGGGATGGATGAATCAGGCAAATATGGTTATACGTTCAGAAGTCACTGTTAATATGTCATCAATATTCCTGCTCCCAGTGTTTTTGATGCCAAATAATAATTAGGTATGTTGTATCCTCTGTGGATGGCTCCTATGACCACAGTGCTAGCATTAGAACAGATAGATGCCACTGGAAATTTGGTTCTTTTCCTGAATGGTCTCTGAGCCAGGCCCCCCAGAAAGGCTTGAAGCTAATAATTTTTGACAAATGATGGTAGCAAATTACAGGGATATATACTTTTTAGGAGTGTGTGTATGTTGGGGGGTATGTCCTCTTTCCCAGAATATCATATTCCTAAAATATCATGGGTAATCCCATTCAAACCCACAGCAGCAGCGCCCTTTGTGATGGATGAAAAAGATGACCATGAGGGAGGTGAGAGAGGAGAAGTGAAGTTCATGGTGTTGATCAGGAAAGGGGAAAGCCTGGTTTCTAGTCATACACCTAAGCTAGCTGGGTGCATTTGGGCAAGTTGTTTGAGCCTCAGTTTTCTCATTTGTAAAATCAGGATAATACCTGCATAGTCCTTCTCACAGGACCAAGTGAAGTCACATGCACGAAGGGACTGTGCGCAGTCATACAGCATTTCATAAATGCAAGGGACTCATTAAAAGGTCTCACATAAAACCAAAGAACTGCTGAAATAAGTCCATGGACGTAAAAGCTTCCCTGAAACATTTTCCTTCTTTGAAGGTATTTGAAATCGACAACTTCCTGTTTTGATTGTCCTTGTCTGAAGTGTTCATCTAACTAATTGCTACTTCATACAAGCAACCATTTCCACCTGGAAAGTAAGGACTTTGGAATCCCCTGCCCATATGTTAGACCCAGGGGCTCCCTGTGGGCCAAGCAGATCTGAAATCATCATTTGCTTCTGTCTCCCTCCATTGGAATAGAAGCTCCTCCAAGGCAAGGACATTGCCTATCTAGTTTACCAGTACCGGGTCCAGGATATGCAACAAACATTGTTGAATAAAAGAATACACTGGGCCAGGCACAGTGGCTCACACCTGTAATCCCAGCACTTTGGGAGGCCGAGGCGGGTGGATCACCTGAGGTCAGGAGTTCGAGACCAGCCTGACCAACATGGTGAAATCCTGTCTCTACTAAAAATACAAAAATTAGCTGGGCATGGTGGTGGGCACCTGTAATCCCAGCTACTCAGGAGGCTGAGGCAGGAGAATCTCTTGAACCCAGGAGGCAGAGGTTGCAGTGAGCCCAGATCACGCCACTGCACCCCAGCCTGGGGGACAAGAGTGAGATTCTGTTTTAAAAAACCAAAAAAAAAAAAAAAAAAAATACTTAAGTTGCTTCTCCCATCAGGATACTGGAGTTGCAACTGCAGCAAAACCAAATAAATAAAAGACGAGGAGTAGAAGGGAGAAAAGGGAGAGAAGGAAGCAGGAGGAGGAGGAGAAGGAGAAGGGGGAGGGGGAGGAGAAGAAGGGGAAGGAGGAGGGGGAGAGGAAGAGAACATAATTTTAACAGGTGGAGGGCTCTGGTAAATGATTCAGGAACATCATCTCCTACACATCCCTTCCCCTACTCCCTCCTGGCTCCTAAACTCCATGGGGAGAAGGCTGGTTTTGCTGACAGGATACTTTTCAAACCAAAGCTGAAAGAACTTCAAAACAAGGTGACATCCTAGGGATACAAAGTGCCATGACTAGGAAACGCTGCTTATTTAGTAAAATAAGATACACTTTGGCCCTTTCTGTTGCTGTCATGAGGAAACAGTGGTTCCAGCTGACTTTAAAACTGCTGCCTAAATGAAGGAATGAGGATCTTCTGGGAAATATAGGCTCCTAATGGAGGGTTGTGATTTGAAAAGGTTCCCACGCAGTGATTTTTTTTTTAAAGGCAGCGGCTGCTTCTCCACCATAATCTGTTATATAATTACTGTGTAACTTTGTCACTGCCTCTTACAAGACAGATTGAAACTTACCCACCTAGACCAGCATCACTGACACTTTTCTAGAATCTGTGGGACTCATTGGAATTGCATTAGGAGAATTAGGGAATCTGGTGATTTTAACCAAATTAGTTGCAAGAAAAAATGGACTCAGGGGCTCCTTTTCCTTCCCAGGCCTGTGTGGCCCTCGCTCTGTAAGGGATGCCATAAAGCCAACCTCTGGGAGAAGAATGTCTTCAGAAAAATTGAACTTGGTGCCTTAGTAAATGTTTGACCCAAGTGACTCCTCCCCCACCCCTAAATTTTGACCTTTAGCATTGCATATTGGAGCCTGAAGCATCTGAGAAGCTATTTTCGTCAGAATTCTGTGATGAGGTTAACAGAAGCTGACTCTGGATAGCTTAAGCAAACAAATGAATTTATCGGAAGGATATAGAGTAGCTCACAGAAGGAGAGGCTGAAGAATCTGCTTTATTCAAGGATAAGAGAAGCTCTAGGAATTCAGGTTTTGTGAATAATACAGTTTCCTTAGTTTCATTGCCTCCAGGGCAAATGATTTCCAACCATTCTCAGTTTTTGTGTCACTTCTCTCCACACTGAAATTCCAGGTCAAGAGTATCTGATAGGCCTACCTTCAGTTAGGGATCCAACCTCCCTTTGGCCAGGATAGGGGAAGGTATTGTGATTGATGGTCGTCTCTCCTATAGGGGAAAAGTGGGTCCCCAACAGAAAAATCAAGGCTCTCTCTCCTCAGGATGTTGTGGCGCCGTGGCTTCCCTTTGGCAGGGGAAGATGTGGCACTGAGCTAAAGAGAGAGGCGTGGAGGTGGGTTATATTATTTTTAGTTCACTATCTTCCAGTTCGACCTCATATCTTCTCTCTCCTCCAAACTATGAATTAGCATACCAGGCATTTCCACACCAGGATAGCATATGCTTATTCTCCTCAGGAACAATCTGGAATGCGTGAGCAGTTTAGAATTTTGGAGAAGGGAAAAAAATGAGTAAAAGGAGTGCTACTGGAGGTGGGAGGAGTGGGTTTCATGCCCTCCTTTTGAGCTGTTGAATTGGTTTAAGTTCTCCCCAGAACAACACACTTTTGATATAATTTGATAGAAACTCCATCATATTTCCACTGCAGTACTTGAATTTTCTGTTTGTATTTTTGTTGTTGTTGTTGTTGTTGAGATGGAGTCTTGCTCGGTCACCCAGGCTGGAGTGCAGTGGCGCAATCTCTGCTCACCACATGCTCCGCTTCCCGGGTTCACAGCATTCTCCTGCCTCAGCTTCCCAAGTAGCTGGGACTACAGGTGCCCGCCACCACGCCCAGCTAATTTTTTTGTATTTTTAGTAGAGACGGGGTTTCACCGTGTTAGCCAGGATGGTCTCGATCTCCTGACCTCGTGATCTGCCCACCTTGGCCTCCCAAAGTGCTGGGATTACAGGCGTGAGCCACCACACCCAGCCTCTGTAATTTTTTTAAATGAGAAAACAAAGACACAATAATAGCCAATGATGTCTAATTCCCTTTTCTAAACAGACCTCTCTAAATTTTATCTCAATATTTTATCCAAATGCATCCTAGAGTAAAACAAACAACACTCAATAGAGAAGAAATTTAATTGTTATGCCCGTGCAGGTTCTAGTTTGGCAAATATCTAATTCTATTGTTTTAGAAAATATATGGGTTTGTTTCTCCCTTAAGCTCAGTTGTTACATTTATTTAAACTTTGTTGCATTTTATATAGTCAGTAAAAAGTTAATCATTGACTTTGATTCATGTTAGAGCAACTGGGTACGTTCATTCTCCTTTTTTCTCTTTCTCCTTTCATTTCAAATTACCTATGCTAGCACCGCAAATTTTCCTCATGCCGCTATTGCTATAAGCCACAAAGGCAGAAGGGAGCTGACATTCACAGGACACCTGTCAAATGCAAGCGTTATAACAAGTGTCTTTGCATATATTATTTCATTTACACTTGTAGTATCTTCACTGGACTTGTTTGTAACCAAAAACCCGAGAAGACCCGAGAGGTTAAAAAAAAAGTATCCAAAGTCACACAGCTAGTACTTGAAGGGTTCATATTGGAACTCTGTCTGATGTCAAAGCACATTCCTTTTATTATATTGCCAAATAAGATAGGTATCAGTTCATCCACAACTACTAAGCACCCCAGGAACAAATGCATGTTAGGAGTCCCTGAAGGCTAAAATGGTGCTATAAGAGATAGACGAAAGGGCCAGGCGCGATGGCTCACGCCTGTAATCCCAGCACTTTGGGAGGCCGAGGCAGGCGGATCACGAGGTCAGGAGATCAAGACCATCCTGGCTAACATGGTGAAACCCCGTCTCTACTAAAAATACAAAAAAAATTAGCCGGGCGTGGTGGTGGGCACCTGTAGTCCCAGCTACTCAGGAGGCTGAGGCAGGAGAATGGCGTGAACCCGGGAGGCAGAGCTTGCAGTGAGCCAAGATGGTGCCACTGCACTCCAGCCTGGGTGACAGAGTGAGACTCTGTCTCAAAAAAAAAAAAAAAAAAGATGGACGAAAGGAAGCAGACAGTGAGGTCTTGTATCTGACATATAGCCGCTTGGCTCTCTCTGCCCCTTCAGGAGCACCCAGAGAGTGGGTGGACTCAGAAGGTGGGTTGCTGCTGAGGTCAGTATTGAGCAGTTCTAGCTCAGGAAGCAGGGTCACTGAAGGCTGGGACTGGGGGACCACAAAGTAGTTCTGGAAGCCTATAGACTAGACCAAACACAGCTTTCATTTATGGGAACACTGATTCATTCTTTGATACAATGAGTACTTACTGTATGTGTCTATGAGAGGCCAGGTATACAAAGATGAGTAAGACATGGTTCTTCCTCCAGGGACTTCAATGTCTATTGAGGAAGAGAGATAAATTAACAAGCCATTCGAGTAAATACTATAAACTATATTTACCACTGCACTTAGATGACCCTTCTATAGTCAACATTTCATGGGAACATGTTGATTTTTGACAACTCAGTATCCATTCCACCTTGATTTCCCTTTGAAGGATTGCCTGCTGAGTTGTTAAATCTGTTCCCTGAACCCCTTACTCACCAACAAACAGCCACCTGACCCAAGCTGGAACAATGTTCACTCCCTGGAGTGAAGAAAGAGGGTGAAAAGATGGAGAAATGATGGAAGAGCATTCATTCTGGGGCAGGGCACTGACAACACTGTTGAATGTTCTAACCATACCCATCCCTACCCGACCCATTTCTATCAGTTTCTGAAACTTCTGGTCCATCCTGAGAGCAGACAGAAATCCTCCCAATAATTCCTCACCATTTAACAATGGACAAACAACAAAGATCCCTTTGGTGAGATATGGGGTGTTGAAGACTGAAAGCAGGGAGACCAGTTAGTGTCTATTGCAGTAATCCAGGTGAGTATGGTAAGAGACTGAACTCCATGACTGGAGAGATGGTGAAGGGAAGACAAATTCCAGAATCAGAAGAGACAGAGCTAGCTGGACTTGGTGACTACTGGATGGAGAAAGTCAGGAATATAGAAGAGCAAGATGAGTGGTTTTTCAGAAACAAAACAGGGCAGCTCAGCTCCCCTCACTTCCTTTCTGTTGGTCTAGAAGTTATGTTCTCACTTGGCCTTGATTTTGGCATTTTCTTTCTTGCTAAGGCTAATTTCCTATACCTGCACCTTCCCAGCCCTGAGATGTACACATCACTTCCTGCTAAAAAAAATTATCTCCATTATCTAGGAAACTTGGCAGGGACACCAAATCCTCTTTTCATCCTGTATCCTACAGCCCAGGATATATGTTCAAGTAGATTCTTGGAAATAGTCCTGAATAGCACATAGTACTCCAACATCAACAAGCACACTCTAATGATGACGGTGTGTCACAGGATGCTTACTAAGTTTGTGATCCCATTTACATGATCAACTACGTGACCACAGCCCACACAGTTCACACAGCCTCACCACACCTTCCCTATAGGGATTCTCAGCATGCTCTGTGCTATCAGCTCTGCTACAGAGGAAAAGTGCTCAAGTACTTGTGGTCAGGTGGAAAGAATTCAATAGCACTTGAGCATGCAGAGCTGGACTTGATGGACAGTGCTCTTTACTCAAAAGGCGCACACAGGGCACAAGCAGGCAGCAACCTCTATGAGTCAGAGCCTGCTCAGCCTACTTGTCCTTTGCACCATGTCTTTTGAACCAATAAATACAGTAACACCCATAACTACAATGTCTTATCTGCAGGAAAATAAGGCAGTAGCAAAATTGTGCAAGACACTGAACAAGCATCTGTAAGAACTAAGGACTTCTGGCCGGGCGCAGTGACTCATGTCTGTAATCCCAGCACTTTGGGAGGCCGAGGAGGGTGGATCACTAGGTCAAGAGATCAAGACCATCCTGGCCAACATGGTGAAAGCCCATCTCTACTAAAAATACAAAAATTAGCTGGGCGTGGTGGCACACACCTGAAGTCCCAGCTACTCGGGAGCCTGAGGCAGGAGAATTGCTTGAATCCGGGAGGCAGAGGTTGCAGTGAGCCAAGATCACGCCACTGCACTCCAGCCTGCCAATAGAGTCAGACTCCGTCTCAAAAAAAAAAAAAAAAAAAACTAAGGACTTCACCCTCCCTAGAAAGCCCCTAAACTCTGGATTTGGGGAGCTCACCTTTGAGATAGAAAAAATTAATTGATAATGGCTTTGGTTGGGTCTTTCTCTAGTTTCTTACACTAGGAGATACTTTGGAACATGGGTACTTAAAAATATATTTTAACAAACAAATTAGTAGTACTAGAATATCACATTATTTCCTGGTGATCTTTTGAAAGATTAAAAAAAGGTACTGATCTAATAGCTTTTGGAATCCCTGCATTTTAAAAAACATGTGATTGAATAATCCCATTATGTAGGGTTGTGCAAGTAAACAATATGCTATGGTCAATGGTCAGGCTGTAAAGGAAAAGGAAATCTTTTTTTTTTTTTTTTTGAGACAGAGTCTCGCTCTGTCACCCAGGCTGGAGTGCAATGGCATGATCTTGGCTCACTGCAACCTCTGCCTCCCGGGTTCAAGCGATTCTCCTATCTCAGCCTCCCGAGTAGCTTGGATTACAGGCACAAGCCACCATGCCTGGCTAATTTTTTGTATTTTTAGTAGAGATGGGGTTTCACCGTGTTGCCCAGACTGGTCTCGAACTCCTGAGCTCAGGCAATCCACCCGCCTCAGCCTCCCAAAGTGCTTAGGATTACAGGTGTGAGCCACCACGCCTGGGCTGGAAATCTTGATAGATAATAGAAAGAGAAGACACAAAAAGGTCTCACAATTTGTCCTCTCACTTTCTGCCAGATGATTAGATCCCTGTATTTGTTAACAGCTTGATCACCTGTATTTTATTTCAAGTAAATTTTCTTCAGTTTCTTTGCCAACAAAGCATACTGGATAGAAATGCCTCAGAATCAATTTATCCTGCTTCACTAGTTTTATGCATTTTAGATTTAAGGAAACAACAATTAGAATATTTTCAATGATGAAAAGAACTCCATTAAGCTGCCACAAATGTCAAAAGTTCCTGGCTATGCTAACACTTATGTAATTGTTCTGGAAACCCCACGCACCGGAATAGACCTACAACACCAGGCATGACTCACTGAATATTTCTAAGCACATTCTCTCTAAAATGATCTCCAGTTGGGATTTATTTTTTCAAAGAAAAAAAGTAAAAGACAAAATATGGTACATCAAATCCCAAAGTTTTTTCTGTGATTTTTTTTGGGAAAATACTGTTGCTTCACACAAGAGCATTAGAAAATGCTGCTGTTTTCATTAATAAAACAACCAGATGGGCAAGCATTAAAATAGGTTGTAACTTTGAAATTCTTCCTAAAACACACACACACACACACACACACACACACACACACACACACAGAGAACATGTGGGTTCTCAAATTTCCAAATGGTCTTCATTTCCTGTTGTGATTTTATTCCTAAGTTGGTTTTTTAAAACTTGTGGCTGGCAGCATATGACTAGTGTCCTAATCCCCTGAGCAATGTTAAGGAAAATTATACATGCCATAAAATGCTAATCAGCACAGGAAGGCCGGGGACCACACCACCAAGGCTCATTTGTAGCATATACTCCAACAGCTTTTACTGCATATTTTCTGTAAGTCCAAATGCTTGGGGGAAATTTACCAAAGTATATGGTATAACCTGTATCTCCAAAAGCTGATGTTGGATGCTACTTTCAATACCAAAGTAGTGCATTTTTCTTTTCTTTTCTTTTTCTTTTTTTTTTTTTTTTTGAGACTGAGTCTCGCTCTATAGCCCATGCTAGAGTGCAGTGGTATGATCTCGGCTCACTACAACTTCTGTCTCCTGGGTTCAAGCGATTCTCGTGCCTCCGCCTCCTGAGTAGCTGGAATTACAGGTGCCCACTACCATGCCTGGCTAATTTTTGTATTTTTAGTAGAGACGAGGTTTCAACATGTTGGCCAGGCTGGTCTTGAACTCCTGACCTCAGGTGAGCCACTCGCCTCAGCCTCCCAAAGGGCTGGGGTTACAGGCATGAGCCACTGCGCCCAGCCGTGCATTTTTCACTAGTAATATTCAGAATGGAGTTTAGGAATTCAGTCAATGGCAAGCCAAACCAGAAGTGGCAAGGCAGTTCTGCCAGGCAGTGAAACATAGCAATTTGTGTCTAGGCAGTAACATGGGATCTCAGCACGTGGTTGTCATCAGTCTGTGTTCCACCTGCAGAAAGGATAAGAAGGTGAACCCAGCAAGCAATAACCATAAGTGGATTAAGCAGCCTGGAGTGAGGCCCCAGGGCCAAGGAGGGGGCTGAAGTTCTGGGAGGGACTGAAGTTCTAGGAAGGACTGATAAGAAAAGGCAAAATTCCAGTCTTAGAGAAACTTAGAGGCAGAATGCAGAAGAAAGAACAAAGGCAAAAGCCCAGTTATTTGAACTGGAATACAAGGTAGAACCCCTGACAGGAATCAAGCGGAAACTTCACAGCTAGAAGTAGAGCAGGAGCTCAGAACAGAACCCAGAGCCTGGCTGACCCGATACTGAGTGACATGAGCTACTTACATTTCCTTGGAGAGCAGACTTGGGCCCAGCACCTGGGGTAGGACTGAGCGCAGACTCACACCAAAGTCCTCCTGGCTCCAAACCCTGTTTTTTGTTTGTTTTTTTGTTTCACAACTTTATCCCTTTTGACAAGCTGTTCTTGTTATCTAGAATTTGCAAGCCCAAACTCCTCGGGCTACTCATTCTTCAAGATCTAGTTCAAAAAGCATCTTTTCTGGGCAGCACTTCCTGGTTCCTCTGGGTTCCAGGAATGCTTTATAGATGTCTCCATGATGTGTATACTACACCTTGTCTTGTCCTGCTTTAGTTCAGGTCTCTCTCCCAGCCTAGCCTTCAACCTTGTTGCCCAACAAGCCTCAGCATCTCTTGAACCCAGCATAGTGCCAGTATAGAATAGGGCCTTGATAAATGTTTTATGATAAATAAATGAATGAAGTGACTGCGTGAACAAATGCTTCAGTGAAAATCGTTTATTGGAAATTAATTTACTAGATGAAAATCCATCAATCAATAAACAGGTTAATCAATACCATAGATTGAACATGGAATACAAAATAGTAACAGTAGCTAACATGTATGTATCACTAACTGTCCCAGGCCCTGTGCTCAGTCCTTTACATAGATTATCTTCTTTCATCTTCACAACCCAAGATATGAGTGCTATTTTAAAACCCATTTTACAGATGAGACAATACAGGCAACATATTAGAATCTTTAAGAACTCTGTCTGATCTACTTAGCAATAAGATCCCTCGCTTCTGGGGCCCTTCACTTGCCACAAGGGATATAGTGGCTGTTAACGGGTGGGGGTAAGGATGCGATCAGACTTTGCTTATGTCCCATTCAATCCTATTGCCAGGTCCCATGCAATATTTGCCTTTCCCCTCCTGATGGGAGACACCATACTAGAATGGGCCAGAGGCCTCTTCATTCTCCTTAGAGTTTTTTTACCCTGCTAGCTTCAGGGTGTGAGATGCAGTACAAACTGAAGTGAAATTATAAGGAGTATTTGTAATCACTTGATATTTGCCTATCTACCTCTTTCCAAAGACCACATGAAGTACTTCACGTGTATTATCCTCTACTCCTCACTCCACCCTGTGAGGTAGTGTCTTTATCCCCTAACCCCAGAGGTTTAGCAACTTGCCTAATGTCCCAGAAGCTGGAAGCAGAGTCAGGATTTGAACTGAGTCCCATTCAACTCCAGTTTGATGCAATTCAACAAATACCCACCAAGCACCTCCTCATGGACATGGATGGGGACATGGCCATAATCACCTTCACTGGCTATTGTTCAGGATCTCCTTTAAAAGCATGATTTTAGTGGCAGCTTTTTGGTCTGCTTATTGGAAAAAGTCACAAAGATCCCATTCATTGGTGTAAGACGTCTGGCATCACTTAGCGACCGACACTATCTACGATGCTGGATAAGATGCACAGAGGCTCCAGCTGGAAAATCCAGAATCCTCCCGACTTCTGCTGTTCTCTCTCTTTCTTTCTCTTTAGGAACTCATATGCTTATGTTTACCTGTGGCCATTTTTGTTGACCTGTTCATGAAGGATGATAACCTGTGAAATGATGCACCAGCAGGAGAGAGACAGACCCAGAGTCCACACTCTGTGCTGTTTGCTTTGTGAAATTCCAGACTGTTTAATCTGCTCTATCTCATCTTAATAACTCCAGATTCCACTTTTCTTAATGACTTTCCCCTCCTTAAGTGCCTACAGAGTTATCTTTGAAGAAGGAGAAAAAGAATAGATGAATCATTTGCAGGAAATGGGGGGAGAGACGTGTGGTTGGAATGGCAGATGGCTGAGCATGTGGGCACATAGCTGTCTCTGTTGTTCCTTCCACCACCCTGTGGAAACGAGTCCTTTGGAAGTACACATTCATTCCAAGGTGGGGGCTGTGCCCACTTTCAGGTACTAACACGTAAATCCACATCCGCTCAGAGTCATCTTAGACATCCAAACTCCAGGCTCAAACCCAGACTGGACTATTTATTCTCTCCTTGAAGTTTTGGCATTAGACCTTCTAAAGATAAAGTGGTAAACTACTTTCAATTAGTGACAACAGAATTTCTCGCACTGTCTCCTTTCTCCCGCAGGATATGAAGTATGTGAATATTCTTCATGTGCCACAGTGCAAGTTGCCTGACTTCCTAAGGGCCTAGCAAATGCCTAGAGGGAAGAGGGAGGAGGGACAATGTACATTCAGATAAAAAGATGAGTTAAGCAGGAAAACATTGATTGTTCTTGCTGGGGCTTTTTGTGGCAAGGGCGTGGAAAGGACATAAAGATACTACAACCTCAGGGACAAGTGCTCATGTATAGTTCCTCAAAGTTAACTTCCTGCTCAATGTATGGAGATGACACTAATTCTGGTCATTTCACTTAAATAACTGAAGTGAGTTTCTACAGTCCAAGAGTATATAAAGTTTGAAAGACTATGACTTTTCCGAAAGGCTTCATTTAGCCCTTCTGTTACTTCTATGCAAATTTCCAAATGTCATCTGGATGTATATGCTAGGATAACCATTTGTTATTATTTTATTTTTAGATGTATGACGCTTGTTTTATCAAGAGTCTCTTTCATTGATTTCTTGTTTCCACTTTCGTCACCACCATCTGCGCCCCCTCCCTTAGACCTATACCACAGCACATTAATGTGCAGAAAGATTAGAATTTGTCATATTTTCTCCGCCAGCAGCCAGGGCAGCTGCAGGTGAAGGCGGGATGGAGCCCACCTGTCTTTGCCACCTGAACGCACCGCCCTCTGGCCTCGGCTGGCTCCAGTGTGCCACGCCCAGCCGAAACACAGAACTGCCCAGGCTTTCTGGAAGCTTCTGGTCTGAGGGAGGTGTCTCCAAAGATCCTTTCGCCAGCCGACTTCAATGATCCTGTATTAAGCTGTCAACTTTAACAGTCTTCACAGTTTCCAAAGCTTTACTACTCTTAGAGGACACATGCCTTAAAAAAGGAGGGGAGGAACCACGCTGCCACCAAAGCAGCCGGAAGTGCCTTAACTTGTGGAACCAACACTAATCGACCCTAACTGTGCTACTGAAGGGAACTGCCTTCCCCACTTCTGGGAGAGACTTACAGAGCGTAGAAGGGGGACAGTCTCTGTCAATGATGCACTAACCTCCCAACCTGATTTCCCTGAATCTGAGGGAAAGTGAGGAGTGGGGAGGGGGATAGAGAGCTCGAGGGGTCACTATGAGCTGGAGTGTTGTGGGCAGCCTTTCTCATGGAATAACATGGATCAACTTTTTTCTTTGTTTCATCTTTTAAGTGTACATCTTGCCTGTTCATGTGTTCATAAACTCAACACTTTAATCATAGTTTCCTGAGCATTAAAAAGCAAAGGGAAAAAGGAAAAAAACAAAAACAAAAACAAAAAGAATTTGTCATATTTTCCTTAGTGCAATAGGTGTTTCGGTAAAATATGCATCTGGAAGTTGAGATTCGTGTTTTAGCACATATTATTATACATCACTTGGAAACAAAGCCTTGTGGTTAAGAGCATTTTTTATTAATGAACACTCGTTAAAAATCAACTTTAATAATAAACATCATCTGGTAAGCATAAGGTCAGTCCAGAAATGGATCTGAGTAATCATGAAAATAGTTCAGCAATCATAAATCTTAATAATAGAATTTCCACCTCCATACCTATTATGATTCGGTGACTCTTTTACTGAAAGTCATTCATATCTCCACAAAAACACTAATTCATGGATTTCCTAAAAGACTTGAAAACTATTCTTTATAATTTTAAGTCATGACTATACTAGTACAATTTTTGTGTCTCTCAAGATTCTTCACTTGACCCCCAAGCCTTAGCCTCTTCCTGAATGGACATCTGGGGGCCTGCTGTCTCAGCCTCCTGCGGAAGAAGCTGGGGCTTTGGGAAGATCACCTCTCACCTGTTGCAACAGGAACCTCAGTGGCTACAGACATGGGTCTCACCTGATGGGACTCCTCTGTACCTCATACCTTATAGCTGCTCTCCTCCCACCTCTTCCAGGCAGTTTAGTGGGATGTGGAATCTGGCTTACCCAATAGCTCCCTTAAATCACTGAGTTAAATTTTGAATCAAGGGACTAGAGGTCAAGAAGATAAATTCCTCTTTCTCCCCCCATTGCTCCTCCCACCGCCCTCCCCACCTGATGGACTGTTTCAAGGTGATGTGCAGGACCCAGCAACCGGCTTTGTTCCTTGTGAAGTTATGTCCAGTTCCTTAACACACCATCTAGTATTTGCATTCCTTCCTTTCCTGCCTCACCTTTTTCTCAGTCCCTTTTATAGCCCTGAAATTGCACCACCCAACATAGACTTAGCAAGTAATCTTTGCCTCAGGTTTTACGTTCTAGAGAATTTGGCAAAGACGATGAGTTAAAAAAAATCTCGTTATATCTTCAATTTGGCCTACAAATTTGGCCTATTTTCTTCTAAATAAGAAGGAAGAAGGGAGTTCCATAATTCCCCTTAAGATTAATAAGAGTTGCTCCAATAAAGTATGTATGGGTTGAGAATATGTTCTCTAAACCTCATCTAACTTTCTTGTGAGTTTAATCTCACCACAATATGATTGGATGCTAGAAGTTATTTTTCTGGATTGGTTGCTTCTGCCCAGTTTGATATGGTAGCTTTTCCTATATACATCCAACCTACAGGTATTTGCAAACCTACTTCCTGATCTCCATCTTGTTATTGTTGTTGCTATCCTCTGTCATCTTTGAGTCCTTACCACCCATTTTATTTTCAGTGAATTCCAGATATATACCTGAGATAAAGCCAGTTCAAATAAATATTCAAAATCTCTTTGATTCAGGATATTCTGTTTTGTGTAAAATATATATCATTTAATCAGCTGCTAAAGAATATCAGCTGCCAAAAGTAATATGATATTTGGGGATTGCAAACAGACACTTTTAAACTATCCCCATTCTGAGAAAGAAAGAAGCAAGGGACTTTTACACTTCTTTATTTAATGGGCAAGATAATAAGATAATTCCTCCTCCCCCTCTGCCTCTTCCTTCTCTCCTCCTCCTCCTCCTCCTCCTCCTCTTCCTCCTCCTCCTCCTCCTCCTTTTTTAAGAGACAGGGTTGGCTGGGTATGGTGGCTTATGCCTGTAATCCCAGCACTTTGGTAGGCCGAGGCAGGTGGACCACTTGAGGTCAGGATTTCGAGACCAGCCTGGCCAACATGGTGAACCTCTGTCTCTAAAAAAAAAAAAAAAATTAGCCAGGCGTGCTACTCTGGAGATTGAGGTAGGAGAATCGCTTGAAACTAGGAGGCAGAGGTTGCTGTGATCCAAGATCTCGCCACTGCCCTCCAACCTGGGTGACAGAGTGAGACCCTGTCTCAAAAAAAAAGGGTCTCGCTCTGTCTCCCAGGCTAGAGTGCAGTGACCTGATAATAGCTCACTGTAACCTCAAACTCCTGGGCTCAAGTGATCCTCCCACTTCAGCCTCTTGAGTAGCTAGGAATACAGGTGCCTGCGACACCTGGCTAATTTTTTTAGTTTTATTTTTGTAGAGATGGGGACTCACTATGTTGCCCAGGCTGGTCTTGAACTCTGGGTGTCAAGTGATCCTCCCACCTTGGCCTCCCAAAGCACTGGGATTACAGGTGTGAGCCACTACACCCAGCCCAGGCAAGATAGCATCTTCCTATGGAGGGGTTGGGATAAGGATAAAGGCTTTTGAATATTTAATAGTATCACTCTCTCTCCTCTGCTCATGCAGAAGGCAGGGAATGTGGTGCTAGATGAGTATATTAACACTGCTATTTAATGAGTTAAAATTTATCAGAGAGTTTGTATAAATAATCTATTGCTAAAACAGAGCTTCAGACAAGCAACTCTCCTGGGATTCAAATAAAACAAGTAAAACCCAGGACTCTTTGACCCTGACTGGGCCTAAGGAGTGAGGACAGTTCCCATTAAAATTTGAGATTAAAACTGAGTTGAGAAGGAAAAGTCAGGCATCAAAGAATTATGTCTCAAACTGTGCGTTAGAATTATTAAGTGGCTCCACTTTTTTTTTTATTTGGACTAATGATTGACAAATGGTATTTCAGTTCAAAGGCTAAAATGAACTTAACATTATGGTTGCAAAAGAATGTATAAAAATAAAATAGGATCAACAATCTACTCAAAAAATGAGTACAGGATATGAATAGACAGTTCACAGAAAAAGAAATTCAAACAGCCTTTAAACATACAAAAACATGCTCAAATTGACTCTTAAAAGAAATGCAAATTAAAGTTACCATGAGATGCCAATATTCACCTCTCAGAGTGGCAAAGGTTTGAGAACACATTGTGTCAGCTAAAGTATGGGGAAATACATTACTGGTGGGAATGCAAATTAGTACGATCTCTGAAGGGGGCATTTGGGCAATAATTATCAAAATTATAAACTCATATACTCTGACCAAACAATTCCATATTTAAGAGTTTACCCTACAGATATATTCACCACAAGGTGGATGAATGTATAAAACATAATCATTGCAGTCACTGCTTGCAATAGCAAAAAGATTACGAACAACCTCAATATCTATCAATAGGATGGCTGACTAAATAAATTATGCTATGTCCATGCAATAGAATACTATGTAGTCATTAAAAATGAGTCTGCTACAATTGCATACCAATAGCACCAATAATAAATGCATATCCTTGTACGTGCATGGACTCCCCCTGAGAAGATACACAAAATGCTAGTCAAAAGTGGTTGGTGCCAGGGAGAGGAACTGGGTGGCCAGGAGAGACTGACTTACTCTATGCCATAGCCTTCCTTTTATATTTTGTTCCATGCACAAATGTCACCTGTCCAAAAATAAATCAACAATGGCT
Organism: Hylobates moloch; assembly: GCF_009828535.3. Taxonomy (NCBI): domain Eukaryota; kingdom Metazoa; phylum Chordata; class Mammalia; order Primates; family Hylobatidae; genus Hylobates; species Hylobates moloch. The sequence goes on along the minus strand of NW_026652287.1, from coordinate 89,114,747 downwards.
TATTTTTTAAAAGAAAAAAACAGTATAATATGTGCAGACATTTTAAAAGAGGCTTTCATCTAATTTGTGAGTAAACTATGCTGTGTAGTTCCAAGTCACTTGGCAACAGCACAGACTTTTAAAAATATATGCAAATAAGTCAACTTTAAAGACTAAATCAGAAATTAGAATTATCAAATGGCTGCCCATATTACTTTATAAGTAAGTAAATAAATCTTCATTCATTTCCCTTTATAACTGACTCTTTCTTGTCAGCATAGCCATGGTTTGTTTCTAGTTGTTTTCCTTGAGCTCTTTGCAGTAAAGGAATCTAACAAGTAAATGAAAGAGCGCATGAAAAAGCAGGCTGTGATGTTGTGAGGTTTAAACTGTCCTTAAAATAAGAACTAATTTGTGTAAGGATTTAAAGGCTATTCTTCTGTACTTTAGTAGTCTCCTAATTGCTTTGTGACAAATTTTGCCAGTAAGTTTTCCAAGAAATGCATGTGAAGAGTGAACAAATGAATCAGAATAATTTACTGTACTAGAGAAAACATTTCCATTTGAAAGAGCTAATCATTCATTACTTACGTAAATGTACTTTAGAAAGGAGCATATATTATCTTCTCCTTACGTATTCCTGATAGGTCTCCTTATTATATCACTCAATAACCATTTGATTTTCATACATAAAGTGAAATACTTTGGGTTTCCTCATTGTAAGCTCAAATCACCCCATTCCAGTTGGAAGGACTCCATCAGTCATTGAACACGACCATCCTTTTGAATCTTGAAAGTTGATAGTGTTCTAAAAAAGCACTGAATGCTACCCTCATAACTTCTTCATTAGGTCACAGTCCTATCTGTTAGCTTCTTGAAGGCAGTGTCTCTACATTATTTATCTTTTTATCCCTTGGAATATCTTATACCAACTCAGTAAATATAGAAAGCACAGATTTTTTTTTTTTTAAGGTAGAAGACACAGTCATTTTGGCAAAACTTAAAGCAGTTTATGTCTGTCACACACCCTGCGGTAGATATCAATGATGCTTTTCCAAAAGCAAGAAAGAATTCTGATGTGGTCCAGGGTGCTGAAATGGAGACCTAGTATGGGAAGGGGCCCAGCAGCAGATGGAAAAGGTATGACTACGTGCCTCTTGCTACAAGGGCAGACTCCAAACCCCAAAAGGCAAAACACAGCTTGAGGGCCGGGCGCGGTGGCTCACGCTTGTAATCCCAGCACTTTGGGAGGCCGAGGCGGGCGGATCACGAGGTCAGGAGATCGAGACCACGATGAAACCCCGTCTCTACTAAAAATACAAAAAATTAGCCGGGCGTGGTGGCGGGCGCCTGTAGTCCCAGCTACTCAGAGAGGCTGAGGCAGGAGAATGGCGTGAACCCGGGAGGCGGAGCTTGCGGTGAGCCGAGATTGCGCCACTGCACTCCAGCCTGGGCGACAGAGCAGGACTCCGTCTCAAACAAACAAACAAACAAACAAAAAACACAGCTTGAAAGCATGTAGATGACGGTATAACTCCTTCAAATATGGCCCTCCCCAGCCCCATTTCAGCAATAGGAATAATAATAACATCATTCCTTACACTTTCGTTTGTAATGGAAAACAATGGAAAAATGGGCCTTTCTTTACAAAATCTCATATTATAGAACACTGTTTGTAACGAAATAGGCTGCAATGGCATTCTCATCCTGAAGGCAATGGGCCCTTAGATTGGAAATGCCACTTCCTGGGTGGTGAGTACTTGGAATTTCTGCAGAAGCTTCCCTCCAAAGAGTATTTCTGATGCTCTTACTCAACTTTCAACTTTTCTGTAGGTTTGAAATTTTTATAATTAACTGTTAGGGGGGAAAGGCAGTGTCCCTCCCCTCACTACCCCAGGGTAATTACTGCCACTGGCATTTGGAATAACATTTCCCCCTCTTTCGTGGCTACAATTGCAAGCATCTCTTAGTATCTCCCTGTGTGAGGTAAGATAAGTATTCTGTCATCTTCTATTAATAGGGAGAAATTCTGAGTCACAAGAGGGCTAAGTGATTTTTCTAGCTGCAGAAATAGGAGGAATAAAACTAAGCGGGTTGATGAATACATTATTTTAGCAAGAGGATGATTGTGGTGGTACTGCATCCTTTTTCTGGACAATTGCAATCGCTTCCTAATTGGTTTTCCTGCCCCCAGTTTCTCTCTCCCTTCCAGTCTACTCGCCCCCTTTGTTACAGAATTATATCCTGAAATCATGTCACACCCCTGTATAAATATCTACGATGACTTCACCTAAAGAAAAATTCAAAACTTCTTATCATCACATCCAAAGTCCATTTCCATCTGGCACTACACTACCTTTCCTGTGTTCTCTGCCAATCTTTGCCTTCCATACCATTCACCTGCACTGCACTGGTCACGCATGTCCATCCCTCCAAACCTTAGCTCATGTCATCTTTCTGTCTTGCCCAAAGTGTGGGTCTTCTCCTATCCCACTGGATGGGGGACAGTGAGAAATCTGCTCCCTGGGGAATCTGAGATGCTGCCTCCCCTGGGACGCTTCCCAGCACCCCACCTCTACCTTCCACCTCCCACCCTAAAGTAGATGAACCATTTCCTCCTCTTGTTCCCATAGCACTTCCTTTCTACTGCAATGACCACATTTATTACATTACATTCTAGCTACCTGGGCACATGTCTAACCTCCCCAATTAGACTTATTTTTATTTTTTTTTTGTGACAGCAAGGCCTGAATCTCACTCATTTTCATAAGCCCCAGCAGTCATTTCAGTTTTAGACACATGATGCTGCTACCAAGATACCTTCTTCTGTTCTTTGTAATCTCCCAACGCTTTGTGACAGGTTTCACCAGTAAATAACTCAGAGTGCATACCAGTTCAAGAGTTGCATTTACAAGGGCAAGCAGATTAGTTATGCCTGACACAGCATTTTCCTGTTACGAAGTTCTCATGCTTGTGTCTAAAGAATACTATTTGACTCATCTTTCCAGTTACTTCAAGAACATTTCTACAATTGCTGAACAGAGTGGATGAGTGAGGAATCTGACTATCTGGGATGTCACTTGAAGCTTCTCAAAGTTTGGTCCATCTGTATAAGCCACTGCTGGCTGCTGGACTACAACATAGTTGCCTGAGCCCATCCCTAGATCTTCTGAATCAGAGTCCCTGTCGGGGAGGCCAGGATATGGACTGAGAGCAAGTAAGGCTGCTGGACTACAACATAGTTGCCTGAGCCCATCCCTAGATCTTCTGAATCAGAGTCCCTGTCGGGGAGGCCAGGATATGGACTGAGAGCAAGTAACTCCAGGTGTTTCTAAACATTTCATTTCTAGACCTACTGGTCTGGGTGGGAAGCTCTTGGGCTCACTGGAAACCTCTGCCTAGGCAAGGGACTGTTGGGGGATGATTGTTGTGAATGCTTCTAAACCAGTTGTTAGTCCAGGCCACATATCAGAATTCTCTGGGCAGCTTTTGGAAAATATCAATGCCAAGATCCACCTTACATCAATTAAATCAGAATTACTGGTTATGGGACTTGGGCACCTATATTTTTTTTTTTAAAGCTTTCCTTTTAAGCCAGTTTGGCTATAGAGTACTTGTCAGATTCTTTTGATCAAAATCAGGGGTTAGTAGTTAGAGGCTCCAGATTTAGGTTACATTCCACACCACACTTCATCTCACTCTCACTATAAATGTAAATTTCACAGCAAATTTAACTAGATTAAAAAATGTGCTTTAGCAGTAGGTACAGTTATACACACTGGGAAAAAGTCCTTCTCTCTGCCATAAGTACTCTAATTAACAGCACATTGCATGAAAGGGCCACACTGAAGTCAGCAATGTTCTAAAGGTGAACCTGCAGGTCGTGTCATCTCATGGGGGCAGGATCCTAGGCTCAGTGCTGGAAGCCGCACCATGACACAGACAGTTGAGCTGTCTGCTCTCTTGTACCTTGGTCATGCAAGGTCCATGTGTCCTGCCACACCTCCTCTACCGCATATTGTAAGCGCACCAATTTCAAGAACAGAAATAATCTGTTTTTAGGCCAGGTGCAGTGGCTCACGCCTGTAATCCCAGCACTTTGGGAGGCCAAGGTAGGCGGATCACCTGAGGTGGGGAGTTCGAGACCAGCCTGACCAACATGGAGAAACCCCATCTCTACTAAAAATACAAAATTTGCCAGGCGTGGTGGTGGGTGCCTGTAATCCCAGCTACTCAGGAGGCTGAGGCAGGATAATGGCTTGAATCCAGGAGGCGGAGGTTGTGGTGAGCTGAGATTGCGCCATTGCACTCCAGCCTGGGCGACAAGAGTGAGACTCTGTCCCCCTGCCAAAAGAAAAAAGAAAAAAAAAACAGAAAGAATTTGTTTTTAATATCCTTTATACTAAATTTTAAAAACCCTCAGGTCATCAAGTGGATGCACATTTAAAAATGCCTGCTAATTATTCCTGCCTAAAGCATAAAGTACTATAGCTGGTTACACTGAATTACTGAAATTACTAGAGCACTGGGATAGCTGAGTTCATGGAGGTTCCTGGAGTGTGGTGCACCTGGAAAGGGCATGGAAACTGAAGCCCCTTCCCACATGCCTTGCCCTACACATCTCTTCATCTGTATCCTTTGTAATAGCTTTTATAATAAACTGATAAATGGGAAAACCCCCTTGGCCTTTAAATTGAAATGGAAAATAGCCATAAAGTGGAACAATATGTACCTGAAAGACTCTAGTCACTACACTGCATCATCAAACTTAATCCGTTAAAGCACACTTATTATGTGATAACACCAGAGTACTAGGAGAAAACGATGCATGAGATGATTACATAAAGTGCTTAATAGAATGCCTCATGCAAAGTTGCTTCTAAATAAATAATTACAAGCAAAATATAAAACAGTTGGAAAATGCAATAATGTAGATGTTAAACTAAAATTTAAAAGATTTAACATTTGAATACCCACCACCAACCTAATCAAGATGTAGAACATTTCCCTCACTCCAAAAAGGTCCCCCATTCCCCTTTCCAACAAATTACCTGTCTCTTCAAGACAACCACATGTAGGCAGCATGACCTCCCAGATATCTATGCTCTAATGCCTGGAACCTGTGAATATGTTACCTTACATGGCAAAAGAGACTTTGAAGACCTTGAGATGGGGAGACTATCCTGGATTACCTAGGTGGGCCCAATGTAACCTCATGAATCCTTAAACGTAGAAGAGGAAAACAAAGAACAAGTCAGAGAGAGAAGCGGTAGAAGAGGCAGCAGAGATGTGAGGTATGAAAACCATGTGACCTGCTGTTGCTGGCCTTGAAGACACAGGAAAGGGGGCACATGCAAAGGAATGCAGGTGGCCTCTAGAAGTTGGGAACATAGCAAGCAAACAGGGACCAGAGTCCTACACCCATAAAGACTAAATTCAGCCAACAACCTGAATAATCAGGGAAACAGGTTTTCCCCTAGAGCCTCCAAAATGAAAAGCAGCCCTGCTGACACCTTGAGTTTAGTCCAGGGAGACCCATTTGGGACTTACAACGTACAGAACTAAAAAATAAGAAATTTCTGTTAAGCCAAAAACAAAAGCAAATTACCATACAGAAAATATAACAAAAGGACAGAGAAATCCCATCATAGAGGCTTTTTCCCTGGGAAACTGGTTAGGCAGGGGCATGACCTAGCAAGGGTTTACACTTTTTTTTTTTTTTTTTTTTGAGAGGGAGTCTTGCTCTGTTGCCCAGGCTGGAGTGCAATGGTGCAATCTCAGCTCACTGCAAGTTCCGCCTCCTGGGTTCATGCCATTCTCCTGCCTCAGCCTCCCGAGTAGCTGAGACTACAGGTGCCCACCACAACACCCAGCCAATTTTTTTTTTTTTTGTACTTTTTGGTAGAGACGGGGTTTCACCTTGTTAGCCAGGATGGTCTCCATCTCCGGACCTCGTGATCTGCTGCCTTGGCCTCCCAAAAATGCTGGTATTAAAGGTGTGCGCCACCATGCCCAGCCGGGTTTACACTTTTGAGGTTTGGGTAAGGAATCTAAAACTTCTGGTAGGTCCAGCAAAACCTGATGGATTTATACCAAAGGATATATACTTATCAGATGTTAATAAAAATAATCTTGGAATCATGTATGTGCAAAAATTAGTATGGAAACTGTGCTAAGCAGGTGTCTGTTTACTCAAACCTGGGTATGCTTCTACAATGTGGCTTCTAGCACAGCCTTTCTCATGTGTCCATGAATGGAAGTTTCCTTCCAGTCACGGGAGAGTGGCTCTCATGCTCAGCTCTGACCCTCCCTTCTTTCCCCTCCCTGTATTCTGAAAAGCTCCTGCTGGGCATGAAGTCCGAAGGAGGGAGGAAATTCCCAGAGAATGGGACTTCTTGTATGCAGGACTCATAATATAAATGTGTGTTTCCATTAGCTGCCTTGAACTCAGATCACTGAGAGACGACGGCTATGTGGCTCAGGGTAGTAGATTTCCAATTCTCCTCTTGCACAATATGCAGTCCATAAGATCAGCTATGAGCCAGCATTGATAGAGCAGGGAAAGAAAGTCCTAGAGTGATGGGGAACTCCTGGTATGCAGTGTGTTTTCACTGTCCCCAAACTATCCAGGTATCTCAGCCCATTAAGAAACCTGAATTTCTGGGTTACTTATATCAGCAACTAGAGGGGCCATAAAGCAGTTGATTCTGTTCTTTGAAACTTTTTTCAAAAATTTGTATGGATTGTTTTTCTCTTCCTGAGAACGAAATTAACACTGTAGTGTTTTTTTTTGTTATATGATCCCTTTTCAGCAAAGTCAATAAACGTTTATTAAGAGTTGTGGTCGGGTGCAGTAGCTTACATCTGTAATCCCAGCACTTTGGGAGGCTGGTGGATCACTTGAGGCCAGGAGTTCAAGACCATCCTGGGCAACACGGCGAAACCCTGTCTCTACTAAAAATACAAAAATTAGTTGGGCATGGTAATGCACGCCTGTAATTGCAGCTACTTGAGAGGTTGAGGCACAAGAATTGCTTGAACCTGGTAGGCGGAAGTTGTAGTGAGCCGAGATTGTGCCACTGCACTCCATCCTGGTGACAGAGTGAGACTCTGTCTCAAAAAAAAAAAAAAAAAAAAGAATTGTGTGCGTGTATGTGTAACAATAAAAACAGGTAGCAGTCAGTGAGTTATTGTTCTAGGACTGTTTCTACCCACTTTACAAATATAAATCATTGATTGCAATAGCTCTGTGACAGAGTATTCCCATTTTACAGATAAGGAAACAGACATGGGGAGATGAAATGGTTTCCCTGAGTCATAGGGCCAGAAAGGTAAGCCGGCATTAGAATCCAGGTTGGGCTGATTCCACAAGTCCTAGTCTTGACTAGCAAGATAAAATGTAACAAATTATGTAGAAGGTATCATGGTATATACCAGGTTGAATTCATTTAGGGCCACTCATCAGGTTGGGAGCAGTGTGTACTAACGAGCTTTGAAGGGACTGAGATGCAAATTCGGATTCCAGCATAAATTACCCGACATTTGAGCCCAGGCTTCCCCACCATAAAGTTGTGATAATGGTATACCTGTTACGCAAGGTTATCACAATGGTTAGATTTAACCTGTACAATGGTTGGTGTAGAATAAGTTGTAGCCACTATGTTGTTATTTCATGATATGTCCAGATATAACTTTTATAATTAACCCACCAACAGCCTTAAGCAGTGTTGTTTAGACTGGAGTTTGGGGCTCCCTAGGGTTCTATTAATATATTCTTGGGGGATCTGCAAGTTCTTAAGTTTGAAAAACTGAGCTACAGCATTCCTGTATTGTGGACACACACAGTTACTTCCACTGATTTCTGAAGCAAAAATAGGGTGGCAGGAAATAGTACCCGCTTAGAAAAATAATGAGTTCTCTTACACAAGAGCTATATGTACTACTCACACCTGCATAAATAAAGGAACACAAGATGGAGAGAAAAGTCACCAGAGGAAACATAGCCCAGACGGCAGGCTCAAGGCAAATATTCCACATCAAGATGCAACATGGATAATGCCCGACACCACACGTGTGGTGCTTCATGACAGGACACAAGAAGGTTTTGGAGAGCTGAATACATACAGTCTCTCGCCTCCCTGGCTGGCAATGTAAGCTATACTTTCCCACTAAGGATCATCGCTGGGGCTTTCGAAATAGTACAATGGGAAACAAGGTACCGTCATCTCCTTTCCAAAAGAAGGTAAATGCACTTAGAAATGTACTGCAGAAATGCCAACGTCGTGACAGTTTCTTATATATACATTTATATACGCTTTTTACATTTCCTGCTTTGTAAAAATAAAGCATAAGGAAGAAGAATCAATGAATATTTTCCCAGTGGAAGGCATGGAATTAAAACATCTGAAATAAAAAATTAACATTGCTATCTTTAACTTAATTTCTTTGCTAGAGACTGTCTAGCTTTTTAAAAAATTCTAGATAAAGTCTGCACAGGAGCCTGAATGTAAATTAATTTGTCTTTCATCAGATGATGTGAAACAGAAATGCAAGACAGCTGATGAAGAGCATAATTTTTAAAAGCTTAGCCAAATTGGCTAAGGTCTGAATTTCACAATAGTTCATATTTTTCTTCAGGTGGGATCATCCTGGCAATGCACCAATGTGCCATCTCGTTCATAGGGAAGCTCCAATCTCCCCCTAGATATACTTGTGGGTGAATGATTCTGGTGTTGACATCCAGCTACCTCTGCCTTGAGGTCTAACCTAGCCTGCCTTTCCCCTTCCCCCACATTGTTTGGAGAAATCATTAACCCGTGCTCAATAAGCCCTTGCAGCTCCTCATCATGGGGCAAGCTGCACGGAGCTTCCACGTGAGAAGCAGTCTGATTGCAAACCTGTATCTGCAATTCCCAGGGGCTGCCCTCATGGAATTTTAATTGGGGGCTATTTGAAATTCCCTTTGGCTTTCTCACAGCCTATCACTGCGTTTAAGTCATTTTACCTATTGTCAGTTCCTTAGGCCTCTTGTGTTCCTCATTTGCTACTGTTGTGGTACAACTTCTTGGTATCTCTTGAAAGCACCCGTCAGAAGACCTTAGGGACAGTTTTGTGCACCCCATATACATTTTACATTAAGCCATACTATTTCAGGTGTATCCTTCAAATACGGTTAAATTCAGTTTTGAAGTTTTAGCTGCACTGAAAGCCATTGTCACTTTGAGGGCCTACCTGGGACCCCTAAATGTATTTACATTTTAAGTCAGAACTTCCAAAACTGTCCTTATTTGCTGAAAATCTGTTTAACTGTTTTCACATGATGTGTTAATAAATGTCATTGTATTCACAGAGATTATTCCAAGAAGATTAAAGGTCATGCTAGCCCATTTGGATCTTCTAAATCTCAAGTGCCCTCAAACTCAAGAAAATTCCTGCAAAATTGGAATGTTTCTCAAATGGCCTAGAGAAAATTTTATAACCAAAATACACTGATTTTAAAAGAAATTTTTTTTAACTAACAATTTTTAAGGAACTTTCCGGGGGAAACACCAGGAGGAATTCAAGCACAAGCACAGGTGCTCGGTGCACACATACACACACACACACACACACACACACAGAGAAATGAGAATCTATGAAAGTGCTTCTCTGCACTCATGAGAATGCATCACAGATGATCTGCTATCTCCAATCTTTAAACACAGCCCTCTTCATATGAATGATATCCTCTGAAGGGCACTGAGGCCTCTGGAATTAAGGAAGCCTGTAATTCTTCCAACTACTAGAGCCCTTATCTCCTAAGAGAGCTTTTCCTCAGTGCCTCACAGGAATGGCAATATCACCACCAACAGCATTCCTTATGCAGGAATGAAGTGGTAATATTTTAAAAATAATCTTCTGAATACCGACTTTGTGCCCTACACTTCTTGTGTGTCATCTCAGTTGTCTCTAATCCTCACAGTCCTGAGGGAGGAATATATATTCCCAATGTTACACACTTCCGAATTCCTTTTCTTGCTTTTTCTCTATAGCGCTTTCACTTTCTAATTATATAGTTATTTGTTTTGTTTATTGAACTGTCCTCATTAGAATGTAAACTTCAGTGAGGCAGGTTATTCTTGTGTTTATTCTCTATTGCTTTCCTGGAATCTAGAATAAATGCATCAATCAATGAATGAAGTGAGGCCCAGACTACTAGTGAGTGACAGAGGTTTGAACCCAGGCTTATGTGCTGTGCTGACGCACTAGATAAGCAATGACACTTGTGAAGACTAGGATCTAGGGCATATTCTAAGGGAGACAGAATATGCAACATTTAGTGAATGGTTGACTGATGAAGGGTTGCGTGCAAAGAAAACCACTGGTGTGTAAAAGGAGCAGAGAAAGCAGCCTCACTTTTGATCTTTGACATCTGTGGGGAGGATGCAACAGAAAACGTGAGGCTGGAGAAAGCCTGGCGGTGAAAATTCAAAATGCTGACCTTGAAATTCTTCACATGTGGACAGGGAATACCACGTGGAGGTGAATATAGTGTCCACAACACTGTATGTAATCCGTGCATGTGGGCATCCTTAAGAGTCTGTAAAGGGTTTGGCCTCACGCCTTGACACTCTCCGTTGCTACTGTGTGCCCTTGGGCAAATTCTTTAATCTTTGTAAATGGGATAATTTACATGTTTTTTCTGAAGACTGTCCGAAATTATGCACGTAGACATAGAAACAAGACGGTACCCATCATGTACTAAGTGCCCAATACGCATTGCTGTATCAGTTTGCTGTGGCTGGAGAACAGTGTTCCAAAGGTGACCAGTAGGGAGAAGTCAGAAATGTAGCTGGGTCCATTCTGGTAACTGTGCTAAAGGATTTTTGATCCTGGTCTACGATAACACCCCCTTTACTTGACAGCTGAATTGGAACGGATTAAATCGGTTAGGGTAGTATCTCAGTGGGCTTTGCTGCAGATGAGCGAGTCCAGGCGGGCTGTCAAGCAAGCCTCAAGGGGCATCTATGGGATGCCCAAACCGTGTCCCCAAGCCGAGGCCTTTTCACAGGTCCTCAATTCAGAAGGATGAAAAATCAATTCCAACAGCTAATAGCACCCCACCACCACTTTAGGACATTTCACCGTACCCGTTTTGTCGTCACAGGGACCCTATGAAGCAGATAGTTTTATCTTCGTTATGCCGACGTGGAAGACTGCAACTTAGAACGGCTAAATGATTTAACTAAGGGCGCTTACCTAGGAAGAAGCGGGGGACATAATGCAAACGAGGGCTGTTCCCACTCCAGAAGCCCTTTTCGCAGCATTTCTAAGACTGAGCGGTCAGAACACTTTAATCAATGCGCCAGGAAACACTGGCATTCCCTTGGCGATAAAGTTCAGAAGCATGGGTAAAACTACAGTTTCGATGTATCCTCCCGAATCTATAGTCATACTCAGGTAGCTGCGTATTAAAACAGGCCAAGTGGAAACCCAACTTCCCTCCCTTTCTCTTCTATTGCAGGTCCTGTGCTGAACCTCCAACAAGTTTGCTCTTCTCAGTTCCGCTGAAGGGCATCCTGCCTCTTCCCTCCCTGTCCCCAGGTCCCAATGACTGAAGCTTCTCGGGGTGGGAATTTTTGTGGCAGATCGTGGAGGATAGGGGGAGTCAACTCCAGCGCAGGCCTCCCCCAGCTGAAACTGGAAGATACCCAGTGAAATACAGGCGTTTTGTTCCAACGGCTGCCCAAAAATGGTGCGGAGAGGAGCTCGGCAATCCCCACCTTCGTCGAACACGCTCCTCCAGGGGCGGCCTGCCTGCAGCAGAGCTCCAAAATTGGCAACCTGGGCCTCGCAGCCGCCTTTTTTTAGCCTACATTTCCCAAACCAGGGAAGAGGCGGGTGACTAAAAATGCAAATTGCAGCGGGGGTGTTATCAGGCATGCCCGTGGGTGCGGGGCGTCGGGCGAAGGGAGACCCCGCGACCTTAGGCGCCCTCGCGGTGTTCACGGTGGGCGCAAAACGAAGCGAGGGACGCTCCCCAAAGCCGCACCCCGCCGGGCAGCTGCCCCCGCTTCCGCCTCTCAGGCAGCGGCGGGACAAAGCGAGGCCTCTTTTCCGCCGGGGTTTAGGGAGGGGAGGCCGGATTAGGGCCCGCGCCTTCCGGCCGCGGCCCTCCCGCGCCGCGCCGGCCGCACACAGGTGGTTTTCCGCTCGGGAGGGGCAGGCTTCGGCACTTTTATATAACAATAGAGCTCTGCGCGCGGGGAACGCGCCTCCCCGCCGCCGCGGCCCCCACCCGGCCACGCCTCCATCCGGCTTCCAATCCGTCCGCCCCGCGGCGCCTGGGCCGAGCGCTGCTCGCTGGCCTGGCCGGCACCTCCCCAAAGTTACCTGCTGGCTCTGCAGCGCGGTAGAGACGTTCCCCTCGACTCCTTGGGAGCCAGGAGCCAGGGGGGTCCCGGCAGGCACTCGTCCTTGCTCCCCCCACCCGCCCCAGATCTCTATGGAACCGGGAGTCCCGCGTTCAGCCCAGTACCCGTCCACCGCCTCGCGCACAGCCCCGTGCCCGCCAAGCGGGGAGACGGGGACTGCGGGGCGGTGGCAGGGAGCGCAGCGCGCAGGCGCGTCTGGTGCTCCCCGGAGTGCCCGGCGCTGGACAAAGGGAGGAGGCGGCGGCAGGAGAGGGCTGGGGAGGCCCCCTCTGACATGCCTCCCTGCCAACTGTAACCAATCGTCGAGCCCCCGCAGCCTGCAGGTCTTGCGGGAGGACTTCCTCACGCCTCGCCCATGGCGGGGACTGCCGGCCCGGCCCGGCGCGTCCCAGCACACCTCGCCCAGGCAGCCCCGCCAGACCGGCTCCTCCGTCAGAAGCCTAGCTCCTTGCCCAGAAATCATTAACCAGCGCGACCCCCCAGCAGGCGATGGTGGTGGGGGGGCGGGGGGAGAGATTTAGATTCACCCGAACAATGGCTTGTAACTCCCCACGCCGCTGGAGCGGAGTACAGTAAAAGCACTGGACTGACTTAAGAGTTTGTTTCTGCACTCTACATTGTTTTAAAGAAAATACAATGTTATTTTAAGAAAAAAGGTTTTCTTCTGATTTTGTGCACAATCAGACGTTTGTTTGTTTGCTTTAAAATGTTTCAACAAAATCCTGGTTTGTTTCGAAATATGTTGGATTAGCATTTAACACCTCATCGGTCACTAAAGCCCAGTCAGTTCACCAGCCCCAACACAGCCTCGGCTAAAAGAACATCAGAGCAAACAGAGCTGGGCCTTTAAAACTGGCAAACAAATGCCACACACCGCCTAAAGAAGGGGGATTGGGGGAGGGGAGGGTTAAGGCGAACTTGGGTCCAAATGAGTTTGAAGGGAATACAAAGAACAAAAAGTCAGCACAAGTTTTCCTAAAGCTAGCTCGCGAACGCAAGCGTCGCGAACAAGGGCTTTTGTGCATGCTAATTGCGCCATTGGTGCTCAAAAGTTCCGACGCGAAGTGTGAACTCTCAACAGAAGGAAACATGAGACAACTGAAGTGCCCTGGTTTATGTGCCCTGCTCCTCCTCCCCTGCCGCCTCCCCTTCTTTCTCCTTCCTCCCGCCGAGCCCGCTGTTGCAGCTTGTTTGCACTGGGGCTTATCCGGAGCGGAAATTCCTTTCCGTTTTTGTGAATGACAAACTCATTAACAATTCATCAACACAACCTGTTCCAGCCGGCCCGTCCCCACGGCAACAGCCCCTTCCGCAGCACGCTCATTGGCTGGCCTGGAGAATGTATCCATTGAGACGCTCGCTGTTTGTATCCATTGAGGAGCTGCCTCGCGCAGGGGGTGTGCGAGGCTGAGTCCAAGGGATAGTGAGCAAATCGAGTCTTAAATAATCCGGGGAGAAAGACGCCCGGGTAGATTTGAGGTGCAGCCTTGGAGGGAGGGATTAGGAGCCACTAGACTTTTTTTCCTCCCCTCTCAGTAGCACGGAGTCCGAATTAATTGGATTTCATTCACTGGGGAGGAACAAAAACTGTCTGGGCAGCTTCATTGAGAGAGATTCATTGACACTAACAGCCAGCGGCTGCAGCTGGGTGCAGAGAGAACCTCCGGCTTTACTTCTGTCTCGTCTGCCCCAACCGCTAGCCTCGGCTTGGGTAAGGCGAGGCGGAATTAAACCCAGCTCGGAGAGCGGCAGCTTCGCGCGCGGTGCGCTCGGTCTATGCCTGCCCCGAGGGGCGTCTGGTAGGCACCCCGCCCTCTCCCGCAGCTCGACCCCCATGATAGATACGCTCAGACCCGTGCCCTTCGCGTCGGAAATGGCGATCAGCAAGACGGTGGCGTGGCTCAACGAGCAGCTGGAGCTGGGCAACGAGCGGCTGCTGCTGATGGACTGCCGGCCGCAGGAGCTGTACGAGTCGTCGCACATCGAGTCGGCCATCAACGTGGCCATCCCGGGCATCATGCTGCGGCGCCTGCAGAAGGGCAACCTGCCGGTGCGCGCGCTCTTCACGCGCGGCGAGGACCGGGACCGCTTCACCCGGCGCTGTGGCACCGACACAGTGGTGCTCTACGACGAGAGCAGCAGCGACTGGAACGAGAATACGGGCGGCGAGTCGGTGCTCGGGCTGCTGCTCAAGAAGCTCAAGGACGAGGGCTGCCGGGCGTTCTACCTGGAAGGTACGCGCCCAGGGAACTCCGCGCGCAGAGCAGGGCGAGGGGCGCAGGGCTGCGGGCGGGGCGCGTGGACTGAAAATGCTTCTGCTGCGCTCAGCTGTCGCTTCGGAGCCGCGCTGCTCGCCTAGGGGCCGGCAGCCGGCGAGGTAGGGGCCGCGAACCGTGCGTTCCGCACCAGAGAACCGGGCCGGCTCAGAATCCACCCGCTTCCGGCTGCGGGTACCGGCGGTTTCTTTCTAACGGGTTTTGCGCCTTCTTACCCAGAACACTTTTCACCATCACCCTGTTTTCTATCGTTCGATTTTGAATTAAGATTTGCAGGACGGGAGAGATTGTTGGGGATGTAAATTGGCACATCCTAGCTCTCAAAATATTCCAAAAAGTTGCCATTTTGTCTATTTCCGGATTCAAGCGAATAAGGGTTCCCTGGCGAGGCGGGCCCGTTCGTTCCATTCCCGAGGGTGCACATTTAAAGTGTTTCTCTTATATATGGTTCTATATGTAGGGGGTTCGTAGGGTGCTTGTGGTGTTTCTTGCGCCGGGCTGCGGTTCTTACAACCTGTGAAAACTACTACGGCTTCTCAGGTTACACGATTGCTTTTCTCGTTCTGGCAGGTGGCTTCAGTAAGTTCCAAGCCGAGTTCGCCCTGCATTGCGAGACCAATCTAGACGGCTCGTGTAGCAGCAGCTCGCCGCCGTTGCCAGTGCTGGGGCTCGGGGGCCTGCGGATCAGCTCTGACTCTTCTTCGGACATCGAGTCTGACCTTGACCGAGACCCCAATAGTGCAACAGACTCGGATGGCAGTCCGCTGTCCAACAGCCAGCCTTCCTTCCCAGTGGAGATCTTGCCCTTCCTCTACTTGGGCTGTGCCAAAGACTCCACCAACTTGGACGTGTTGGAGGAATTCGGCATCAAGTACATCTTGAACGTCACCCCCAATTTGCCGAATCTCTTTGAGAACGCAGGAGAGTTTAAATACAAGCAAATCCCCATCTCGGATCACTGGAGCCAAAACCTGTCCCAGTTTTTCCCTGAGGCCATTTCTTTCATAGGTGAGACTAATAGTCGTCGCTCTGACATTTAAATGCAAAATTCCTAGCCATTCATAGAGTTTAAGCTGTTAATCGTTCTTGCTGCTTGCTAATTTGTCGGACTACAGGTCTCTAATGTTCCCAGAGCGTCCTTAATTCTGGTTTATCTTCTTGCTAAGGGAAGAAAACCTGCCTTCTGACATGGCTGCAGATCACAGGTGTATTTGAAACGCTGTTTCTTGAATCTTTGAATTCAGTCGTTGACAGTCGTTCATAATCGGACAACAGATTTTTCCCACAGTCTTTGGACTCAGGGGAAGGGTCAGATAGAAGTACTCACTATAGACAGGAATTTCAGCATTGCTTTATAATTTGAAAACATCTAGGAGTTATTTTAGGACGTCAAGTTAGTTGTTGGAAAGCAGTATGAATGCTAAATGTTACCCAGTTGAATGATACTGTGATACTGGTAACAGTGAGACAGTGGGTAACCTGAGCCCAGCAGGAAGAACTGTGGGCTGGAAGCCTGGGAGAAGTGAATCTCCAGGCATTGTAATGCATTTCCTATTACAAAGGAACTCATTTTCAGGCCATGTCGACATCCTGTTCCTCCTAATGGGCCGTCCCCTGTGACTTCCCTCTCTCTTTTAAAATGCCTGAATACCTCCATTGTTAGCTGCACAACATTTGGAGAATAATTTAATAGACCCTTGCAGTCTGGTTGTCTGTATAAAAGGCATTCACGAACATATTGCAGGGTTTCTGGTATTCACATGCTGAGGCAAAGAATGCACCCATTAAGGAGTTTTTTGTTGGCAGAAACTTAATACAAAAGCTCTCTTTTCAGAAAATATCTGAAATATGTAATCGTGTCTAGTGTACATGTTTCATTTCAATGATACATTTTCTGCTGCTTGTCGGGCTCAACTGCCACACATAACTATTATTATTATTATTATATTTTTAAGTTCAGTTTTTAGACTGATCATTCACAAAGGGTGGTTTTCAGTCTACTGAGATCTTGCTTTTCTTTTTGTGTTCACAGATGAAGCCCGGGGCAAGAACTGTGGTGTCTTGGTACATTGCTTGGCTGGCATTAGCCGCTCAGTCACTGTGACTGTGGCTTACCTTATGCAGAAGCTCAATCTGTCGATGAACGATGCCTATGACATTGTCAAAATGAAAAAATCCAACATATCCCCTAACTTCAACTTCATGGGTCAGCTGCTGGACTTCGAGAGGACGCTGGGACTCAGCAGCCCGTGTGACAACCGGGTTCCAGCACAGCAGCTGTATTTTACCACCCCTTCCAACCAGAATGTCTACCAGGTGGACTCGCTGCAATCTACGTGAAAGACCCCACACCCCTCCTTGCCGGAATGTGTCTGGCCCTTCAGCAGTTTCTCTTGGCAGCATCAGCTGGGCTGCTTTCTTTGTGTGTGGCCCCAGGTGTCAAAATGACACCAGCTGTCTGTACTAGACAAGGTTACCAAGTGCGGAATCGGTTAATACTAACAGAGAGATTTGCTCCATTCTCTTTGGAATAACAGGACATGCTGTATAGATACAGGCAGTAGGTTTGCTCTGTACCCATGTGTGCAGCCTACCCATGCAGGGACTGAGATTCGAGGACTTCCAGGCACATAGGGTAGGACCAAATGATAGGGTAGGAGCATGTGTTCTTTAGGGCCTTGTAAGGCTGTTTCCTTTTGCATCTGGAACTGACTATATAATTGTCTTCAATGAAGACTAATTCAATTTTGCATATAGAGGAGCCAAAGAGAGATTTCAGCTCTGTATTTGTGGTATCAGTTTGGAAAAAAAAATCTGATACTCCATTTGATTATTGTAAATATTTGATCTTAAATCACTTGACAGTGTTTGTTTGAATTGTGTTTGTTTTTTCCTTTGATGGGCTTAAAAGAAATTATCCAAAGGGAGAAAGAGCAGTATGCCACTTCTTAAAACAGAACAAAACAAAAAAAGAAAATTGTGCTCTTTTCTAATCCAAAGGGTATATTTGCAGCATGCTTGACTTTACCAATTCTGATGACATCTTTATGGACACTATTATCACTAAGACCTTGTTATGGCGAAGTCTTTAGTCTTTTTCATGTATCTTCCTCATGATTTTTTTCTCTTTATATAGTTTGACTATGCCTTACCTTTGTAAATATTTTGGCTTGTGTTGTCGCAAAGGGGATAATCTTGGAAAGACACCAAATCATGGGCTCACTTTAAAAAAAGAAAAAAAAACCTTCAGCTGTGCTAAACAGTATATTACCTCTGTGTAAAATTCTTCAGGGAGTGTCACCTCAAATGCAATACTTTGGGTTGGTTTCTTTCCTTTAAAAAAATTTGTATAAAACTGGAAGTGTGTGTGTGAGCATGGGTACCCATTTGATAGGAGAAATGCATTTGATTGTGAAGAAGGGAGAGTTAAATTGCTCCATTATGTTCGTGGTGTAAAGTTTTGAGCTGGAATTTATTATAAGAATGTAAACCTTAAATTATTAATAAATAACTATTTTGGCTATTGAATGTGTGTTTTTAAAAAAATCTCAGTTATACCTATGTGTGAAGTGACACATTGTAGAACTTTTTCATTCAGGGATTGATTTTGACTTGTAGGCATAGCAGGGCAAAGTTCTTTAAGCTTTTCCTAGAATATTTTTCAGCAGCAGTTTATGAAATTCATAATTTGCCACGAATAAAGATGACATCCTAGAATGGACTGACTGTATCGTGCATATGAACAATACCTCTTCTGAGTATAGTTCAGGCTTAAGATTTTAAAACCACTGAAGAAAAATGAATCTATAGAGCATAGCTTGCTGAGGAATACAATTTGGATATTAACCACAGAGAGGTGTAGCAAAATAACAAAATGACAGCCACATGTTAACCTCCCTATCCTTCACTGTCAGGGTCTTCTGCTCTATAATGCTGAGATAATGCCAAGGAGGAAGTAGGGATAATTCTTTTTCCAGTCTGTTGTCATTGACAATTCTACCTGCAGATACCCTAGTGTGAGAATGATGAATCCAGAATGATGTCTCCCTTTTTTCCCCTAGCATGCGCATGGCAAGGCATATCTAAGCTTCCTCACTGTGTCAGGATATGTCTTTACAATTTTACATTGGCACTTAAGAGGCAGCTTTGTCATCCCTGTTCTAATGTGCTTTTTTGTTTAACTGGTTTGGGATGTGGGTCAGAAACCCCTATTGAAACTTGTGGGGATTATTTTAGTTTCTTTTCAAGCTAAAGGCTTTATATCTTGTCATTTTTCTTGGGACCTACCCTCTCCTCACCTCAAGTGTAAAAATATACAAACCAAAATAAAAGGCAGGTGTACGGAATCAAAAGAACTAGAACATACTTATATTTGGGGATTTTTTTTGCGTGAGCTCAGTCCCTTCATGTGAAGTGGGGAGAAGGATGAGCTTTTCACTCACATGGCACATGTGTTGACTGCTTGGTTGTCTACACTAATTTAGGAGGCAAGTGGCCTTCGTTCGATGGCAATCATATAAAGCTGTCCATGGTGATTTTTAAGCAACTAAGTATAAAAAGCAAACAGAAATAGTGCAGAAATATATATACCAAGTCAGTCTGTCCTATTTGGGTGTCCCAAGTCAGCAAGAGCACAGAAAGGAGAAGTGGATTGCAGTTCAACTTGGCTCATGTTAATCCAGTTCTGAACGGTTTCCGCTCCTGGCATTCCCTAAACTGCCTGTTCAAAGTAGGGATTTGCAAGCAGCGTTAGCAATTTCCTGTCCAGCTGCAGCTCAAGTAGCTGAGTGCTTTTTCCCCCCTTTCTTTTCTCTGATTTCTTTTCTCTTTCTTTTTCTTTCTTTCATTTTTTAAAAAAATATGGGCTGTGGATAATTTTAGTGCATTTCCTCTTTGTGGATTATTATCTCTTTCCTCCTAGAACCTGCATACATTGAGTTCCTACTGCTTGGCTCAAGCCGACAGCTGGCCTCCCCAGCACTTCCTCTCGTTTTACTGTGGGTTTGTTGTTTGTCAGTCCACTTCTGAAATTAATAATGTTTTCTGGCTAAGTGCCACAAGCCATTACCACAAAGGGGAAGTAACACATATGAATAGCAGGAAGCCATGCAGGGTCACAGTGTGAGCTGAACCTGTGGAGGGAGCATAATTGAGCCTGGCCCATTCAGCAAGTGTCTGACGGCAATTTGGGGAGAGGGAGCTCGCTGCATCTAAGCAGCTCAAGCTGTGAAAAAAAAAAAAAAGTTTCCAATAAATTGGGAGCAAATGGTCTTTGTCACCAGTCTGAATAAAGGAGAGAGAGAGTATGAAGAGCTTAGAGCCTCCATAAAGTTGCAATGTTTGAGGTTTCTCCCCCTTCTCCTGACATATTGTTTCAGAAGGCTGGTGAACAGAGGGGTGCCTGTTTCCCTCTATTCTCACCAAAGGACTCATGTTAAATGGGTGGTTTTTACGGTTCACATAGGCCAGAAGATTCAAAGAGCTATTCTCTTTCCTTCTTTTTCTTCTGTGGAAGGTGGAAGGTTGTAACTGACAGCATGGGCCCCTACCTCTCTCTCTGTGCCTCCCTTTCTTCCAGCTATATCAGGGCTCCTCTGGTTCCTTTGTGCTTGCAGTAGCCGCGTGAAGGCGATCATTTTGCATCTTGGAGTTGGGCTGGCTTCCTGAATGGAGCCCGCACGGTTACTAGGGCAACCTTTGCCAGCAGCTGCAGTTCCACCGCCTCCTTCCTCACCTGCTGTCCCCATTAGTAGCTTCCTCAGGTCTCTGAGAAAGCGCTACCTTTCCTGGCCTTTTGCAGGGGCAGGGGGTGGGGTGGGGTATGGCTTTTGGGAAGGGGAGGTTATCTGCAGGTTTCCTGGGAGCTGCAGGAGACAGAGATTGCAGTGGTTAATGGTATGAACTGGTCTTAGCGTTAAAATAGGAATGAAAAAGGGTTATCTGGGGATAAAAATACCAACACAGTCTTCAAAGGAATGAAAGCTGAGACTTGCACCGACCTGACAATTAGGAGACCTGAACTGTAACTCCTGCTTTCTTGCTAATGAATCAGGTAGCCCTGGGCAGGGCACCCAATCTTACCGCATTTCTTTTTTCTTGTCTGTAAAAATGAGGGAGTTTTTACCTCCCATTCTAGGATTCTCTCATAATTCCAGCTTCTGTTCATGGATTGGTGACACTTATTACATGATAAAATGAGGTGTGGAGCAGGTGAAACAAATAACTAACATTTATCATGAGTACCAGATACTATACTTTGCATCTCATTTAATCTTCAAAACAGCTCTGTGAGATAGGTCCTATTATTATCTTTATTTTGCAAAGAGGAAACTGAGGCAGAGAAAGGCCAATAAAGGCTGAAGCCACCTTTATGGGACACCTGACACATAATGTTAGAGAAGGTTTGCATATCCAGTGCTTATTACTGCAGAACTGAACCTTGAGCCTTTGGCTCTTCCTGTTGGAAACTGCTTGTCATCAGTATTTGCTCCCCTTTATAAAGTCTCCTGATGTCGGCTAGGAAATGCTGTCCCCATTATACAGCTGAGGAAGTGGAGGAAGAAGAGGTTAAATGACTAGCCAAATTCCATGTGAATTCCACAGCCACATGGGAGGCCCCAGCTGGTGTGCTGTCAGAGAGGTGTCCACCGGGGATAAACTTCCATCCTCCTTCTCCGCAGAGAAGTTGCTCTTCCTTGGTCCCATTGGCACTTAAATTATAAAACTACTTTTCCTAAGAATCTCTGAAATGGCTACCAGCTAGCATAGGGCCTGACCCTGACCCTTGCCCATACTCCCCTTTCAAGATGACACAAGTAAACTGGCCCCAAAGAAGTTCACTTCCTCACTCTGATCCCTCCTAGAGGCAAACTGGGAGAGGGAGGTGGGTCAGGGGAAAGGGGAAGGGTGTGAAGAAGCAAGGAAGAGAGGCAGAAGACGTCTATATGGTGCAGGTCTACAGAAGAAGAGGTAAACTGACCAGCAAATTAGCAAACAATGGAGATGGGGGTTTTAGGATACAGGCAAGGCAGATCATGTGGTAGCTGGCTTTAAGAAAATATCCTTGAAATAGCCTCTTAAAAAAACTCAGTCTTCAGACTTTCAGCTGCTTCAAAAGGGTTACTTTGGGTGTAAATTTATATGCAGTTCCTCACACAGCCATAATCTTTTTCGGAAAGATCCTGCAAGACTTTCAAATACCCTTGTTCCTCCCGTGTTCTCACTGCTCACTTAGCAATTGGTCCTGAATCAGTCCAGTTATGGTGAACGAATTTTCAAACTTCTTTAAAGTCCAAAATCGATTTCCTAAGAATATTGAAGGGCACAGAACAAAGTTCAAACAACTCACAAATATTTATCCAGGCCTTGGTGTGCATTGCACTGGTTCGATGAAACAAGTTAAAAATAAAAGGCAACCAAAGACCTCCCAGGAGCCCTCAGAGGCTGAAGGCAATGACCTGTTTCTAGATGGAACTGCTAAAGTGCCCAAATCAGAGAGGAGCCCTGAAAAAGCTATCGGGCAAGCTCTTGTATTTCCATATGTGCTTCCAGCTAACATTTTAGACCCCACATTTTATTTTTTTTATCTAGGAAAGGATTAATAGCCCACCTGTATGCAATTTGACCCACTCACTTTCTTACTTTGTCATGGAAAACACCACTAGAGAAGTCGTGCATATCTATTATCTATCACTGATGTAATAAAAACATGTTAAACCACCATACCTTCAAATATGAACTCTCAGTTACTCAAAGGAAAAGTGAGGAAATATCACTCACTTTTTGATAATGACATCCAGGAAAGCAAGAAGCAAATCTGGAAAAGGTTGCTAATTCTAAAGAATTCTGTTTCCTACTTTTGGGGAAACTTAAGCATTTATCACATTAAGTATTTTTCATTGGGTCCAGCTTAATTCCTATTGCAAACACGAACAGAAGGAGGAAAGAAAGAGCGGAAGGAGCAGCAGGGGATCTTCGGGTGTACCTAGCTCTCTGAAAAATTGTAGCAGGAATATCCTTTTATCTTATGTTCCATTTATTTATTGCTACATTACAAAGCGCCCCAAAACTTAGTGGCTTCAAACAACAGTCATTTGTTTTGTTCCTAAGTCTGCATTTGGTCAGGGCTCAGCAGGGGAGGCTGGCCTCTGATCAGTGCAGTTTTGTCAGGGGCAGCTCAACTGCTGGCCAGAGGAATCATTTCTAATATAGTTCACTCACTTTGCTGGTGAGTTGGTTTTGGCTTTGGCTGCCCACTGGGACCTCTGCCAGGGGCCGGGGCTGGGGACTTTGGTTCTCCATGTGGCCTAAATTTGCACATAGTATGGTGGCTGGGTTCCATGGGTGAAATCCCCAGAGAGAGAGAGAGAGAGAGCCTGGTGGAAACTATTGATTTTTATGACCTGCTCAGAGGTCACTTCTGCTGCATACAAAGTTTAAGGAGAAAGGACGTAAAAATCCACCTTTTAATGGAGGAGAGGAAAAATTCTGAAAAAGCACAAGAGATGGAAAATATTGTTGCAGTCGTTATTGGAAAGTACAATGTGCCACATCTTGGTTGCATGAAAGTTGTTTCAATGTGGGACTATGAGAGTAATAGTGAGTACTCACTGAGATAGATATGAAAGTGTTTAGCCATATTAGTTTCTTGGTCCAATCTTGAAAACATTAACGTTTTCAACAACTGCTATAATTGTTCTTCTAATCCTATTTTTTTCATCTGTTTCTAATGTTAACAATAGAGTAATGCCATCAAAACACTCTTTAAAGGCCGGGTGCGGTGGCTTACGCTTGTATTTCCAGCATTTTGGGAGGCTGAGATGGGTGGGTCACGAGGTCAAGAGATCGAGACCATCCTGGCCCACATGGTGAAACCCTGTCTCTACTAAAAATACAAAAATTAGCTGGGCCTGGTGGCGCGTACCTGTAGTCCCAGCTACTTGGGAGGCTGAGGCAGGAGAATTGCTTGAACCCAGGAAGCAGAGGTTGCAGTCAGCCAAGATCATTCCACTGCACTCCAGCCTGGTGACAGAGCGTGACTCCGACTCAAACAAAGAAACAAAAAAATTTTTAGATTGACCCATAAAATAAAAGTTTTTATTATTATTATTTTTTTTTGAGACGGAGTCTCGCTCTGTCGCCCAGGCTGGAGTGCAGTGGCGCGATCTCGGCTCACTGCAAGCTCCACCTCCCGGGTTCACGCCATTCTCCTGCCTCAGCCTCTCCGAGTAGCTGGGACTACAGGCGCCCGCCACTACGCCCGGCTAATTTTTTTGTATTTTTAGTAGAGACGGGGTTTCACCGTGGTCTCGATCTCCTGACCTCGTGATCCGCCCGCCTCGGCCTCCCAAAGTGCTGGGATTACAAGCGTGAGCCACCGTGCCCGGCCTAAAATAAAAGTTTTTATAAGAGAATATTAATTTTTTTATTTTGTCAGAGAAAACATTATATTTGATATTGAGTCACCCAAGTTATTGAGTGTAGCTATGGTACGTTATTTTCATGCAAAATATAGTGTTTCATTGTATTACGTTATAGTAGGTAATCTTACATTGGTAGAATTTGGGTTTTTCCCCCTAATTTTGACAATTATGAACAATACTGCTAAGAACACTTCTGTGCATGTACTCTAATGCACATGTATACATGTTTCCCGGTGGTTTACAGAGGAGTGGAATAAGCATAGTTTGTGCAGAACCTCAATTTCAGACAATTAAAATTGTTTTTGAAGTGGATATTCCAATTTATATTCTCACCAATGGTACTTAACTTTTCATACTCTTCCAAATTTTTTATAAACCCTTGTTTTGTTTAAACTTTTTAGTTTTCACCAATCTAGTAGATGTGAAATGGTAGTTCATCGTGATTCTAATTTCCATTATTCTGATTCCTAATGAGGTTGGATCCTTTTCTTGTGTTCATTGGCCATAAGATATTTTATTTTGTGAAGAGCCTGTTCAAATCTGTTGTCAAGTTTCAGTTGTGTTCCTTCTATTTTTTTATACTGATATCAGAGGTGCTTGGATACTCTAAATACTAGTCCTCTATTGAGTATATGCATTAAAAATATCAGTACAATGCTTTTCAAACTTTGTTCCTCAGGGAAGGACCAGGCTGCATTTGGAGGCAGGATGTACACTGCACAGCTCTACAGGGTATCAGTCAGAAAGCTAATGATACAAATGGCCATGCCCAATCTGTATAACCCTACATGGAGTTCTAGGAGACTCATGTGGGCCTTGTGCCTAAAAATATTTGAAATCCACTCATTGAATCCATTTAACAAATGTGGAAACAGAGTCAGAGAGATTGAGTTGAAAGAATAGATACTTTTGAATATCTAGATTGAAGTGGGGCTGGCCTAGAAGTGTTTTTGGTTATACTAAATCTTGAACTCAGTTTTGAAGAGGGGCTAGTTTTTCACATAGATGTGGAAAAGATGCGACAGTTGTGAGTTATGAATTACACGCAGCTTTGGAAGTAGTAAAAGACAAACTTCCTTGCAAGAGATGGCAACAATATTTTTCAAGATGTAAAACAGAGATAAAAAATCAGAATGCTTAGGGATGTGAGAGATAAAATTTAAAGAGAAGTTGCAAAGTGCAGAAATAACTGTATTTTTTTTGTCTGCCTATCCTCCCTTCCCAATTACTTGTAGTTGTGGAATTCTACAGTATCAGGGAGGACTAGGTTCAGAAGTCTACAACAAAGAATGAAAACTGAAAATTATCAAAACTCATGAGAGTTTATCCTCATCTATAAAAGCCAGGAGTGGGAAATTCCAGCCTGGTAGGACAATTTTATGAGATCATTTGAGATTCAGGCTTCTTCTACCTTTGATCTTAAAGGTCCCAAGATAGAGATTCCCTGTCCAGACTTACTCACATTCTGTCACCGAAAGAAGGAAAGAGAAAAAGAAAAAAGGTTTACTTCCTTGCAGAGTCAATTCTCTTAAAGATGCCTGCTGGAAATCCTACAGCAGACTTGTACTCCATGTTCTTAATGGCTGGAATTAGCTACATGGCCATAGCTAGAGAGGCTGGGGATACAGACTTTTAGTTGGACACAAGCTTCCCCTAATATTAGGTTGGCGCAAAAGTAATTGTGCTTTTTGCCTTTAAAATCATTGCAAAAACTGCTATTACTTTTGTACCAATATAACTGAGGTTCTGTTTCTCAGGAAGTAGGGGGCACTGAATGTTAGTCATCTACCTTCTTTTCTGGAGAAAACTCCATTCCCATCATAGGGAAGGGTACATAACCCAGCCCAGGCCAAAAAAGGCCTCATTTTCTGGTTTCAGTGATTGTTTGAGGGGTGGGACATGATTCCATTTCGGCCAATCAACTTATACCTTGGATTCATCTGTGGAAAGGATTTTCTCTTAGGGTTGCTAAGCCCTGGACTTACTGATTCAGAATTTTTGGAAATGAAGCCTGGGAATCTGTTTTTTTATCGACGACCCTCAGGTGATTCTTTTGATTGTCCTGTTTGGGAATTACCAGATCTGCCACGTGTAGTAAACTAACATTTAATCTAGCATCTCCTCTCTTAGGGCCTTCAAAGAACAACAGCGTGAAAGGGAGCTTGCTAGATGTCTTTCCAAAGATGGACATCAAAAGGCTGAGCATATAGTGTAGATACAACTGCACCATAACTATCATGGGCTCACGACTATAGACTCTCTTAGAGTTATGATTTTTTTTTCTAGTTTGTTACTTGCCCTATAAAGTAGCACTTGAAAATATAAATAGTCCTAAAAGCACTTTATTTTAATTTTACCAGGGCTTCTAGGTCTGCTTTGCTGGGATTTGGTGTCAGAATCTGTGTTCACTTAATCAGTACCCTTTGTGATTTTATTGACCTGATCCGCCAACTCTTATGTTTTGTCTTTCTAGGCTGAAGTGTTTTAAAGTCTCTTTGGTTTCTTTTCAAACCCTAATCACTTTAAGGGACCTCCTTTAAGTAAGTTCCAGTTTCATTATGCCATTTTTGAGGTTTGATGGCTGGAACTATACTCAGTATTTCTGGAGCCAATGAATTCTGGTGTCTCTCTGTGTATATGTGTGTGCGTGTGTGCAAACGCTCATAAGATTGTGCTTTCTATTTTGTTTTTGACATCCTTCCTGATGATGCTTGCTTTTGTGACTGCCACAATACATTGGACCGACCCCTTCAGGGAATGGTCAGCAATGATGCCATCATCCTTTTCCTGGATCACGTCTGCACTCAGAGCCCTTGGTCTTCTAAGCACAAGGTGCGTTCTCTTTTCCTGCAGCTATTCCTGTGCAACCAACTGCACTGAGCACGACTATTTACTGGCTGCTCACACATCTCTGTGAGACCTTCCTGACGTTTATCATTGTCACGATGATGTTTGAATTCTCAAAAAATCTCGATGTCATCTATAGATTTGAATTTTCACTTTATTGATGTTTAAATCACTTTTGAAAATTGATAGGCATACATACATACAGATTAATGAAATACACATTTTTAATATATCTTCCAGCAGAATAGTGATTACTTCTTTAATCTGCCCTTATAATAGCCATCAGCAGCCCACAATAATAGAATCGGATTGACAAAACAGTGAGCTTCATATTAAAATATAGCTTTATGATAATTTCAAAAATCCTTATTCCCCTCCCCCAATTTCAATGAGATTGCTATTCTCAAACCCTTCCTATAAGGAAATTTTGGAATTGCCACTGATCTCTATCCAAGGTTTCACACTTTTGAGTCCCTTCTAACTCTTTGACAGAAGCAATTCAGGTTTAAAACTTTTAAAATGAGAGATGCTGGCTGAGTGGACCATAAATTATGCCCATGGTTTGATGAGGCTATCTCTGTTCTGATCCTATTTTCAGCTGAGGAGTGATGGTTACAAGCTCAGTCAGTGGGTTCAGTTTTCCCAGATGTGAACCCAAATCTGTCACTTGTTAGCCATGTGACCTTGGCTAGTCTGTGCAGATCCTCAATTTCAGGCAAGTCTCTCTGAGCCTTGGTTTCTTCACCTGTGCAATGAGAATAATAATAACACTTAGCTGATGGAGTTGGGAGGATTCAATGAGAAAATTGATGTAAAGCACCTAGAAAAATGCAAATAAATTGTAATTGATGAGGCTCTGGGGAATGGAATTATGTATGCCACTATTCATTTATTAATTCAACAAGGCATGGACAACCTATTATATTCAGGGAATGTTCTGAGGGCCATAAAGAGATAAATTAGACACAAATCTTGACCTTTCAGCCTTGAAATGAAAACAGTCTTCAACATAAATCATTATAAGATATAGAGTAACAAGTAGCATAAAGAACATAGTCTCTGGATTTAGACTCTTGCAGGTTCAAATATAAGCTTCATCACTAGCTACCTGTGTAACCTTAGGCCAGGCGCTTAATCTTAGTAAGTTTCCCATCTGCTAAAAAATGGAAATAATAAAGGTATTTACCTCATACTGTTGTTATCAGAATTAAATGAGAAAATGCATGTAACATGCTCAGCACTTTGACTGTCACATAATGTGTAACATAAACTGCTTTCATAAAAGAGATCCAGAAGTACTGCAAAAATTTAGGGGAGCAAGGGATTTTTTTTTCTTTTGTTTATATCCATTTGTGAAAAGGAAAGTTCATGGAAGGCTTCTTGCAAGAGACTGATAAATCATAAAGCCAATTTATTATTTTTGTTTGTTTGTTTTTTTGAGACAGAGCCTCACTCTGTCACCCAGGTTGGAGTGCAGTGGTGCAATCTCAGCTCACAGCAGCCGCTGCCTCTTGGGTTTAATCGATTATCGTGCCTCAGCCTCCTGAATAGCTGGAATTACAGGCATGCACCACCATGCATGGCTAATTTTTCTATTTTTAATAAAGACAGGGTTCTACCATGTTGGCCAGGCTAGTCTCGAACTCCTGGCTTCAAGTGATCTGCCCACCTTGGCCTCCCAAAGTGCTGAGATTACAGATGTGAGCCACCATGCCTGGTGCAGTTTATGAATTTAAAAAAGAATACATTGTGCTGTTTGCCATCAGGCTGGCTCAACTATCCTACGAGGTAGGTTTTGTAGGGATTTTAAATTTCCATCTTGTAGATGCCTAAACAGAAACTCAGAGAGTTTAAATTAGTAACTTGCTGAAGATTCCCCAGGTGCTGGTATTTGCTCACAGGGATGGTTGACTTGAAAGCCCAGCTGCTTCTTTTTTTTTGTTTTGTTTTGTTTTGTTTTGACGGAATCTGGCTCTGTTGCCCAGGCTGGAATGCAGTGGTGTAATCTCGGCTCATTGCAACCTCTGCCTCCCGGGTTCAAGCGGTTCTCCTGCCTCAGCTTCCTGAGTAGCTGGGATTACAGGCGCCCGCCACTGCGCCCAGCTAATTTTTGTATTTTTTTAGTAGAGACAGGGTTTCACCACATTGGCCAGGCCAGGTCTCAAACTCCTGACCTCAGGTGATCCACCCACCTCGGCCTCCCAAATTGCTGGGATTACAGGCGTGAGCCACTGTGCCTGGCCAAAAGCCCAGCTTCTTAACATCTGCTTTATACCCTTCTCATGGTGTATTGCTCATGGTACAGACTACTCTCTTCCCAGGGTGAGAATAGAGTTGAATTTGCGATCACAACATTGCTGATGAGGCCAGAATCAAAATCAAGGGAGTTTGTGCCATACTTCTTCTAAGTTATATAAAGGTCAAGAGAAATATTCCTGCTCTGCGGTAAAGCAAACAAAACAGACAAAACCACACCTTTTAAGTTACTGGAAGGTTAAGTTCCATTGACTGATGCTGGATACCTCTGATAGGTTTTTATCCTTTGGCTGTCTTGTCCTTGTCTGTTTTCTGGAACTCCAATATCCTCCACACTGGCCATTAAGCTGTGGCTAATGAAAACACAAATTAGTTACATTGCTTACAGGTTAGAGTCTTTGCGCTACCCTAATCCCTTGATGAGAGATGGGAAACACCTTGGTTTTATCAACAGCAGATTGACAGATGGTTTTCTAATAGTCAAAATGGCATCTACATTTATGGAGCCCTTCCTTTGTGCCAGGCTGGATGCTGTGTGCAGATGATCTCATCTCATCTTTAGTACCCTCTTGTGAGGTAAGGTTACTCTCACACAGTGGTTAAGCACAAGGTCTCGAGCTTGATGGCTAGGTGCAAATTCTGGCTCCATCACTTACTAGCTGTCTGACGCTAAGTAAGTTGGTTAACCTCTCTATGCCTTAGTTTCCTTATCTCTAAAAGAAAAATAACAAAAGAGACATGGTCAGAAGTAACTGAATCAATACACTCAGTATGATTAGAACAGTGCCTTGATCATTGTAAGTAACTAATACATGTTAGCTCTGTCGGGCAGGGAAACTTTTTCCTCTACCCTCTTAGGTTTAACTTTTGGAGGCTTGAAAATTAAACTCACAAAAGATAGATTAGCAAGAGAAAAGATATATTTTTATTCACATAAGTACTTGGGAATTTACCGAAAAGTATGACTCAAGGAGGTGCTTAGAATTGGGTGAAGGAGAGGGTGAAGGAATAGGTGGAGAGAGGGAGAAGATTACTTATAGGAAAACAAATGACTTGTAGGAAAGATAAATAGGCCTGTAGGAGAATAGATGGGAGATACGATCATTTTGTGACAATGCCTGTTTAGGTGATTTCAATCTTTCCTGGTTACAAAACTCCTGGGAGGGGATTTTTAACAGTTGAATTCTTTTAGGAGGCTCTGCTTTTAAGCAGATAACGGATGTTTAGAAGAAAACTCTTCACAGTGTTATATTCTGGATCCTTTCAGCTCTTATTATCTCCATTTTGTAGATGGGAAAATGAAGGCTTAAAGTGATTAATTATCTAGGATCTCCAAGTGGTAAACAGTACTGCTGAGATTTTGAAACCGGGCTCAGCTGACCTCAGAGCCTTTGATCTTTCCTCTAAGAGATCTCAAAAGGAGAAACTCTAATCTTATCTGAAAATTCTAGGAGCATATAAATTCTTTGGGATAAATTTAACATACTGGATCTCAGCGTCATCATTTGCAAAATGAGAACCTTGAACAATATGAATTTTAACGGCCTTTCCATCTCCAAAGACATTCCTTATTTTGGGTGTTTTAATCACAGTTATTAGAAAAGAAATAATGGTCACGTATCAAAGAATGTACTAGAGGAGACATTGCAATGTGTGTGTGTGTGTGTGTGTACACCCACGTCCATGTGTGTACACCTGCATATGTGTTTCGATTGCTCTGAAAAGACTGATTGTCTTAGGAAGGAAAGGGACCATCCTAAGATGTAGATACTTTAGTTATTTATTTCCACTGCATATGCTGTTGACCTAGGATTCTGCACGTCCTCAGGGAGTGTCTCTTCCAGGCCTTTTCCAAAAGGTGATTGGCAAGGGAAGTTCTTCTAAAAGAGATAAGTGGCTTCTAAAAGTAAACTCAGGATAAATGGAGTACAAATTCTGTTTACTAAATATTTCCTGGTTGATGGCCACTAACGTGCAGCTCTGCATGACACGTTCTTTGAGGAATGGAAGAAGTGAAGTTGAATTCTGTTTATCCATCATTTGGGAAAGATATTTAGGAAGCCGTCCTGAGTAGAAGATTGCATCATTTCGGAGCAGAAACTCAAAACTGTAGTAATGGATGCTACAGTGTGGGAGATGTGTTTACTTTGGAGACCACTGAGAGATGTGACAGGCTTTTGAAAACTCATAACAAAATTTGTTCAGTACATTCTTTGTGGTATGTTAAATTTGCAGAATTCTTTGCACGGCCACATGCAATTTCTGTGAAGTTCACTTCCTCTATGCCAAATATCCCTTTGCATTTTGTGTGGTTGTGCTTCAGAATTGTTGGGTTTTGCTGATGGTGGTTATTCTTACCAAAGTCTTTCCCTCACTCCTTGGAGGACAGATAGGAAAGGTACATGCATGAACTAGTTGAGTCAAACATTTTCCAATTCTTCTGTTCCTCTTCTTTCTTTTCAAAACATGTATATATTTTTAAATATTTCATTTTTAGATGTTGAGTCTTAGTGATACTAATCTCATACCATGATTCTTGTATTGATTCTGAATTTTCAAGATGATTTCTTCAGCCTAAAGATAGACCAATTTAAAGTCTAACTGTCTGATGAGGTGAAACCTATAATTATACAAAAAACAAACACACACACACAAAAACAAAAAACGGGCAGGGGTGGTTATGTGGGAAGAAAAGTGGAAGGATTACTAGCTGACACCCAAAGACATAACCTAGCTTTTTCCCCCACCTGAGAAAAATAAATAAATAAAAGCTAACCAAACAAAATATGAGGAGAACTGTAAATAAATAAATCACCATTGTCCCTGAGAACCTGCCTGCATGGGAAGGAGAGGTGGGCTATAGCCCATAAGGACCAGAGAAACAAGAAAAGAAGTGGGTGGGATTGCTATATGAGTAAGGTTCTGAGGAGTCATTAAAGGAAAAGGGAAACTAAATCCCACTGATGTGTAGATTCAAGGCTCCGAGAGGCCTTAAAAAGTGGGTGGAACTCCCAGGTCATCAGGAGGTCACAAAAGGACAGAGGAAGCTCAGGCAGCCTGGAGTCACGCTTTCTAAGGGAAACTAGAGTTAAGCCAGTTCTTTGACTTGGCTTAAGAAGTGTGCGTAAATCAACCTGTAGGGATGGGTGGGGAGAAGTGAGGTTTAAAAAAAAATGTTTTGAAGCCTATTCCTTAATTTGAAGTGATAATCAGCATTTTTAGGGTTTTATTTTTTTATTTTAGGTGCACTGGAGATTTGTTTTGGTGGGAAGAAGGAATTCCTTCCTGCCTGCCTGCCTGCCTGCCTGCCTGCCTGCCTTCCTTCCTTCCTTCCTCCCTTCCTTCCTTCCTCCCTCTCTCTTTCTCTCTTTCTTTCTTTTCTTTTCTTTTTTCAAGGTCTCCATATGTCACCTAGCCTGGAGGGCGGTGGCGTGAACATGGCCCACTGCAGCCTTGACTTCCCAGGCTCAACTGATCCTCCTTCCTGAGCCCCCTAAGTAGTCAGGATAACAGGTGCATGCCACCACACCTGGCTGTATGTTCTGTTGAAATGGGGTTTCGCTGTGTTGCCCAGGCTGGTCTTGAGCTCCTGAGCTCCAGTGATTCGTCTACCTCAGCCTCCCAAGTGTTGGGATTACAGGCGTGAGCCACTGTGCCTGGTCAGACCGAGCGCATTTCTTGACATATGCCTAAATAAATTAATTTTATCTCTTTCTTTCCTAAGGTCACTCTTCCCTTTAGAACCCAGGACTTGGATTCATATGCAAGAAAACTTTCACAGAACCTACTTTTTGGGTCTGGGAGTAAGGCTGAATTGGGTATATATTCCAGCTTCACCACGAATGCACAAGCTATTGCCAAGACCTAGGCAAGACCAAGTGGCAACAGTGTTAGTGATGGTGCTGCCTAAACGTCAGGATTGTCAGGAGACCAATGGCTGTGAAATGCTTGGCACGGACATTGGCATATACATAGTAACTGTCTGATTCTGAGCAAGGCCCCTCATCTCTCTTGACCTCCGTTTTCTCTTCTATGAAAGAACCATAGTGCTATTTTTTTCAGGGTTATTGTACACTTTAAATGTGGTGATGTGTTTGCCACCGTTCTTGGCAAATTTTTCTTCTTCAAGTCTTAACTCAAAAGTCACCTCTTCTCAGAAGCTTTCTGAATTCTTTGAAAAGATTAGGAGTTGATTTAACATGGTCCCATGGCAATTTGTCTTTGTTGCCATTGTATAGTTTCTCATATTCTATTATAGATGTTGGCTTAATTCTGTCCCTTCGTCTTTGTGGCTTAGTGTCTTTTCATGTAGCATAGTTGTTAAAAACTAGGCTTTCGGAGAGGTTGGACATTTTTGCTTAACAATACCCTGTGATGCTGAGCTAGTTACTTTTCTTCTCCGAAACTCAGTTTTCTCAAGTATAAAATAGGAGCAGTAATACCTAGCTTATAAATACTAACGTTGACCTATCACCTAAGATGGTGCCTGGCACATATCAAATAGACAATAATTATCTGTAGAATGCATGAACAAATAGAAGCACTGTGCGTATTAATGAAATGCATATGGAAAGCTCAGTGCCCTGTACTTGGTAGACTCTTCTTTTCTTTTTATTTTTTGTAGGGGGATGGGGGCAGGGTCTCACTCTGCCGCCCAGGTTGGAGTGCAGTGGCATGATCTCAGCTTATTGCAGCCTTGACCTCCTGGGTTCCAGTGATCCTCCCACCTCAGCCTCCTGAGTAGCTGGGACCACAGGTACGCGTCACCATGACTGGCTAATTTTTGTATTTTTTGTAGAGGCAGTGTCTCACCATGTTGTCCATGCTGGTCTCAAGCTCCAGGGCTCAAGCAATACTCTCGCCTCGGCCTCCAAAGTGCTGGGATTACAGGTGTGAGCCACCATGCCCAGCTTGTAGACTCTTAATAAGTCATTGCATGTCATTAGATAGGTAATGTATACAATCATCCCTCAGTATACTTGGGGGATTTGTTCCAGGACTCCCCTCAGATAGTTCCCTCAAAAACTAGAGATGCTCAAGTCCCTTATATAAAATGGAGTAGTATTTGCATATAACCTATCCACATCCTCCCATATACTTTAAATTATCTCTAAATTACTAATTATACCTAATACAATGTAAGTGGCATATAAATAGTTGTTATGGTGTATTTTTAATCTTTCTTTCTTTTTTTCTTTTCTTTCTTTCTTTTTTTTTTTTTAAAGACAGCCTCCACCTCCCCAGGCTCAGGCGATACTCCCATCTCACCCTCCTGAGTAGCTGGGACTCCAGACACAGGCAACCACACCCAGCTAATTTTTGTATTTTTTGTAGAGACAAGATTTTGCCGCGCTGCCCAGGCTGGTCTGGAACTCCTGGGCCCAGTTGATCCATCCACCTTGGCCTCCCAAAGTGCTGGGATTACAGGCGTGAGCTACTGCGCCTGGCTATTTTTTTACTGAGTATATTTGATTCAAGCTTGGTTGAATCTATGGATGAGAAATATAGATGGCCTACTGTACTTGCTTATTTTCTGGGGTACGAATGGTATATGTCTTATATAGGGTTTTGCCTAAAAGAAACAAGCAAATAAACAAATGTTTGCTAAATAAACATTTGTCTCTCACCCAGAGATAGGAAGAAAGTCATTAGGAATCTGATATGCTAAATGCACTTAGAATTACAGAACTTTTTGGAGAAAGAGATCTTAAAGCTCTACTTTACCCCATTTCTTATGCTAATTTTAACTTTTGTTTGTTCGTTTGCTTACCATTTCTCTGGTTTCTGCTCTTATTTGAACATTTCCTTCCTTCTACTTTGGATTTACTTTGCTCTTTATCTAGCTTGTAATTTGGGAAGCTCACATACTTAATTTTAGACCTTTCGTTTCTTTTTTTTGTTTTTTTAAGATAAGCATTCAAAGCTGTAAATTTCCCTTTAATCACTGCTTTAGCTGCATCCACAAAGTTTGATGTTATAGTTTCATTATTATTCAGCTAAGAATATTTTCTAATTTTCCTTGTAACTTCTTCTTGGTCCTATGGATTATTGAGAATTGTATTATTTGATTTCTAAACACTTAGAATTTTTCTAGACATTTAATTATTGATTTCCAATTTACCTTCATGGCGGCTATGAGCAAACTCTGTATAATTTCAATATTTCTAAACAACTGAGACTTGTTTTATGGCATATTATATGGTTCATCTTAGTGAACATATCATGGGCACTTGAAAAGAATATGTATTCTGCAGTTGTTGGGTATATTGTTCTATAAATGTCAACTAGTTGCAATTAGTTGATAGTGTTTAGATCTTCCATATTTTTACTGACATCTTGTCTAGTTGGTCTATTAATTTCAAATAGGGGATGTTTAAATCTATAACTTCTATTGTTGAATTATCTATCTTTCCCTTTAATTTCACCAAGCTTTGTTTTGCATATTTTGAAACTGTATTATTAGTTATATACTCTCAATTTTTAAAAATTTTGTAGATGAGAAAGATTAAGTTTTGCAACATGCTTTAAAAAAATTTATTTGGGTTATTATAAATGTGTAGAGGCTTAAGTTACACAATTCATACCATGCCTACATTTATAAAATGTTTTTTAAAAGTACTCTTATATCACGCCTATAATCCCAGCACTTTGGAAGGCCAAGGTGGGTGGATCACAAGGTCAGGAGATCGAGACCATCCTGGCCAACATGGTGAAACCCCATCTCTACTAAAAGTACAAAAATTAGCTGGGTGTGGTTGCGAGTGGCTGTAATCCCAGTTACTTGGGAGGCTGAAGCAGGAGAATCGCTTGAACCCAGGAGGCGGAGATTGCAGTGAGCCGAGATTGCGCCACTGCACTCCAGCCTGGCGACAGAGTGAGACTCCATCTAAAAAAAAAAAAAAAGCTCTCTTATAATCCTCCTTCCAGAGATAACCAGTCAAAAGTTTGACAAAGCATATTTTGGATTTAAAAAGTGCTTACATAAATATATAGGAACATATATTTTTATATTTTTACATAAGCAAGATTATATTCATATGTTTTTCTGCAACAAGTTTTTTTCCCCACAAACTTTAACAATTTATGGAATGCTTTCCATTTAACTGAGCATAGCTTTACCTCATCTTTAAAAACAACTTTATTACATCGTTTTCTATTGTATGAATGTCTAATAATTTATAAAATCAACTTCCTATTTTAGAATATTTAGCTTCTTTGCAATCGTTTACTATGATCAGCAATAGTATCATGTAAGTTATTGGTTTATGCTTCATTAATTATTTCCTTTCAATAATTCCTGAAAGTGGAATGACTGCATCAACAGCCTCCCACATTTTACACTGATCCCTATTGCTTTATTGCCCTCTTTCAGACTCGCTACCCTCATCTCATTGGACATGGCTACTATTTTTATTCTTTCTCAGTCAGTAGGGTAGCACTCGTTTTAAAAGTCAGCCATCTCTGCACCACAATAGAAGTTCATGCAATGTCAGGTCCAAGTTTTTAATGGCAAAAATGTTGAAAATATGCAAAGTAGGGAGAAGAGGAGGACATGATGAGCTTTCCATCTCTAACTCTTGATTCTCCTTGATCTCATGACATGGAAATAGAAGAGACAATTCATGTAGAAGAGAAAAATCAAAGTTTATTAGAGACGTGTGGGATACGTAAATTGGATCTAGAGCATTTGAACTTGAGGTCTCTGTTTTCTTCAACCCATTGCTATCAAGAAAATGACTCCCATCCCCATGTAGCGCTCTAAATTTAGAAGAAACATTGTAGAAGACAATATCCCGTGGAGGGATACCCAGGGCAGGATGTTATGGGAATAGGATGGCTGTTTATTGAGCACCTGCTCTCTGTATTCCAGATGCTTTTACTTATATTATCTCATTTCTCCCACATCGACCCTGTGGGTTAGGTAGTGGTGTTAATCACTATTTTATCCTTACAGAGGAGAAACCCTAAGCTCTTAAAGGGCAAGCACACTCCCTTAGAAGTGGCAGAACCTGTATTTTGTGTGTGTCTGTTTGCACTAAGGAGCATGCTCTCTGGTCTCTATGAGTATCCCCCAGGGAGTGAGTGTGGGGCATGGAGGGGCAGTAGAGAATGGAGTTGGTCTCTGTCCTCCAGGGCACAAATGCCTTTGTGAGCCTCAGGGAATCTGCTGGCTGCATTCATAGATCAAGACTCAGAACTGTCCTAAACTGCCCCTTGCTTTTGGCAACAGTAGGGCTTATGTTTGTTTCCAGAAATCACGGTAGTGATCACAATGAGGCTGTGTTCGTATGCAATTGGGTTTGACAGAAATTAATTTTTAATAAGAGGCTCCATTCAGTCAAACAATTGCCTTTCGGGGCCCATGTCGGGGTCGGTTGCCCAAGGCTGGGCACTGGCACAGAGTGTGCTTTTGGCTGTGGCCTGAGAGAGAATGAGAGAGAGAGAGAGAGTGAGAGTGAATATGGTGGGTGTTGAGGGGGAGGTACTGACTGGTCTTTGTCAGATCTTAATTCAGGACCAGGCATCGGTCTAACCAGAAGCTGGAGGAGGCAGCTAGGTCATTTATTTGATTGCCAAAGAAGAATAATGTGGTGCCCCCAAGAAAACCCCTTCTGATTCCTCACACTGAGAGCCCTTCCAACCAATTCAAGGTCTGGCAGATGCTCAGGGCATGAATTTTTTCCCTGTGTTTTTGTTAAGTGTTGCTTACTCTGTGCTGTTATTTAACTCTAACAGTAACCCTGCAAGGCACAATGCTACGGTCCATTTTAAAGACGAGGAAAACTACAGCTCAGAGAGGTTAAATAACTCAGATTATACAACCCTATGTCAAATTATTTTGTGTCCTCTTTGCGGAGATGAATCTCCATCTTCACCATCCCTCTAAGGACCAGTTATTGGAGTACCAGAGGCATTGTTGAAACTATCAGGTTTGCGCCATCTCTCTCAATGGAATGACATTAAACAACCGCATTTATTTATGCCCATGACTAATATTTCTCCATGCCACTCAGTTAAGCTTTGCATCAGTAACCTCTCTTCTTTGTTACCGACACCAATAAGGTGGCATTCACACCAATTTCAGAAGATCTGGGGGGCCTCTGCATTTTCTCTTTTAGAGGCTGCTTCCATTTTACTCAGGAAATGCACACTTTTTGGTGTGTTGTTTTTTTTTCTTCCAGTTCTACTAAAAGGCAGAATCTTGCAGCTCTGCTTTCTCAGTGTGGGCGGCACTGCCATTTCCAGCACTGCAAACTTATCTACCAGCCGCCCCCAAAACCTTTATCAGGAGACATGGTGACTTCTCTCCTAAATTACACAGGTCGGTTTAAAAATAGACTGCAGGGGTTCCCTTGTCAGGAGAGCTGTCAGGCTGCCCACTTTTGACAGTTTCTTCTACCTCCCTTCTTCGGTACACATCAAAGCATTTTTATTTTTATTTAAAAAATGTTCTGCTTAAGTGATCTGGAGCCCTGAAATTACCAAAAAGACTCATTTAAAGCATCTTAGGGAACCTTAAAAATGCTTCAGTTTCATGATTTAACATCACGTGCAACTTGATTTTCTACATTTCACCATCTTTGCAGGGGCATCGTTAGCATGAAAATGAATTTAAAAAATATATTCTAGTGGAAGTGAACACCCTGACATGAAGAGTTCTGCTCTGTGTCTAGGCTGACAAGTTGGGGGGCACAGAGTGGCTTTGCATAGTGAGTGCAGCAAAAGGAAATGAAAAATTCAATGAATAGAAGACAAAACAAATAAAAACCAAACACATAAAAATACACTCTGGAAATAAAAACAAATAATAATAACAATAAATACCTCACCACACAGAGAAATGCTGGGAAAAAGAAGGGCCTGCCACTTGGATAAATATTCTTTAGTTAAATCTTTTCCAAAATTCTAGGGTTTGTTGAGACATCTTGTCCTTTGTGTGGGGGAATGTCAAAATCTCCATTTTTTTTTTCTGTAACCTTTTGCCTCTCCATTCCTCTCCTCTTATCTGCTGTGGCTGTTCCTCCCTTATATGGCTGTCCTCGGAAGTCCAGGAATTTGAATGTTATGTGAAAGGCTAATTCTAATTGGGCTCAGTGACATTCGTGTCAAATGGGAGATGTATGGGGGTCACCCTGCGAAAAATCAACAGGAACCCGCATCTGCTGTTCTGCATTGCTTCTTTCATTCCATTCTCTGGAAATACCATTCTCAGCTAAATGGCCCAACAGCCCTGTTTTCCCCTCCACCAGGCCTCCCTCTCCCTGCCACCCACTGGTTCCTTAATTAGCAGGGCAAATAGGATTCCCTAGCATTTCTTTAACATTTCAGCCTTGCAAAATGTTTATGTTTACTATCTCATTTATCACACATAGAAACTTGTGAGATAAGAAGGACAGGTATTATTAAATCATGTTCATTTTATAGCTGAGGAAACTGAGCTTTTAGTAGGTTCTAGTTATTGCTTATGATTGCACAGCTCATTAAAAGCAGGGGCCACTTCCTTCCTCCCAGCCCCAGGTTTTTTGGCGCCCAATTTGGATGCGTTTCCTTAAACAGAATGCTTCCTGACTTGGGACATCAGGCAACATTTGTGGATCCAAGTTCGAGATTATTTTGTAATAAGAAAGCTCCTCCAGCCTAATGCCTCCATTTTATATAAGCTTTTCTTATCTCAATCTAGATGACTTCATACTTCAGGAAGTGTATAGCTTCATTCATTCAACAAATATTTACACTGTCCTAGTTTGAGTCTATAGCAGTGAATAAAACAGAGAAAGCCCCCACCCTGATGAAGCTTACGTTCCAGTGGAAGTGACCAAGAATAAGGATAGAAACAAATAATACATGATAGGTTTGTTGGTGAAAAGTGCTGAGGCAGAAATAAAGAAAGATGAGTAAAGTATTGCTAGTTTATATAAGGTGATCAAGAAACACCTCTCTGTAACAGTGTCATTTGATGAGATACCCGAGGAATTGAATTGAGGAAGTAGGTGCTCCAGATATTTGTGGGCAAAGCAGTTCTAGAGATGGGCACTGGCATGTGCAAAGGCCCTGGGTTGGGAGAATACTTGTCATGTTAGAAGAAATGCAGTTAAGATAGCCTGGCTGGAGCTGAGGAAGGAGGTGAGAGGGGGGAGAGGAGATCAGAGAGGTGGGCAGGGGAGTGTTGGTGGGATAGAGTCACAGTGAGAATTTTGGTGTTAACTCTGAGTGAGACAGAATACCACTTGAGGGGTTTGAGTATGGGGTGCTGGTATCTGAAAGGGCATTTAGACAAATGTCTGCACCCTGCTGGGTTGTGGCCCAGCTCTGACCCCTTCTATCCCAGCCTCGATCCCACTCAATCTCTTTTCATTGTTCGCCAGGAATGACTACATACCTCAGATGGCCCAGTGCAAAAAGAAAACTTGGGGCCTCTTGCTCAAATTGCAGGAAAAAAAGGGTACAGTTGAAGGTCCTAAAATACAAGGCTTTTTCCATCCTTCTGCAGCTGGCTCTCAACTTGTAATGGTGTTTTAAATGTGCTATTTGATATTATTCTAGGTAAAGAAGCATTCACATTTAAAATTATTAGCATGAATTTTACCATTCATCTTTATATTGTGCAATGCCAGTTTTAAATGCAACTATAGGAATCTTGTGTGCAGAATCGATTAGATTATACATTCCATGTTTTGCAGTTCATACATGCATATGTAGTTGTTACCAGAGCAGAAGAAATGCTACACAAAATTGATTCAATTGTTTTTATTTCTTGCTATGCAACATTCTACCAACATTACCTTGTGCTTACTGATGAGTAAGGAACAACTAGAAGGAAAAGGAACTACTGGTTGTCCCATCTTTCCTTTTTTTCTGTATCATCATTTTCAGGATAAGTGGTTGGCTAATAACAGCAAAGTACTAGGAGTAACAAAGGATAAGATAAGTTTCCTTTGTTGTTTAGGCTTCTCAGGATGCCATTGCTTTCTTCCTACATTAGAAGCAAGTTCTGGTTAGAATGTAGAGTGTAGTCAGCACCCCTGCTTACTCAGTCATAAATGTAACATGCTTGCCTTGTATTCACTTTCTGTCTTAATCTCCCAAACTGTAGATCCATTAGAATTCTGGGCTTATGGGGCATTGAAAATGCTCTATGTGAATGGAATGGTAATAAATGATGGACACGTGTAGTGTGGGTCTCTCCTTTGCTCATTTATATGCCACATTACCCCATTGGTTTTTGCTTAAAAACAAAGGCTCAAAGACAGAATTATTAAGAACTTTAGGACAGTGACATCAGAACAGTACACTAAGCTCATGGTGCATGAAACACAGGCTGCACGCCCAGGAAGCTTGCCCTGTTGCTCACCCCATTCTTTCTAGAACTAGCCTTGCCTCGGGGTAGGAGATAATAAAAGGACGATTGCAAGAGAGAAATAATCCTGGGGCCTGAGGCAAGTCCCTGTGCCTTGGCCTGGTGACAATTCACACTGCCTATATGGAAGGAGGCTCTTAACAGATGCTGGTTGAGAAGATGGTACTGCTTGGAACAGAGGAGGGTTATATCAGAAAGCACAGAGAAATATGAGAGAAATAGACAAAGGAGAGACACATATAATGTAATTCTAAGTGAAAGAGAGAAAGCAGATGAGGAGTGGATGAGGGAGAGACAATGGCTGATAATAGTGACATTGGTGGTTTTGGTTGAGTTGATTTTAATTTTAGGGCTAGTGGCAGGGATAATATCAAAGAAAAGGGAATATTTATAAAATCAGGAAATAACCAGGGCCCAGGAATAAAGATGCAAATTTGGGTATGAGTAATTATTAATCAAGAAGGGGAATTGGGAGTTAGTCTACTGATTTTATGGGAAATGGGGAGAAGTAATGAGTTTAGGATGGTCATTGTGTGCATATGGTATCATCTATCTATCTATCTATCTATCATCTATCTATCATCTATCTATCATCCATCTGTCATTATCATCATCTTTTTTTTTATTTGGGGGAACATGAAAGAGTAAGCACCCAGGGGCAGGATAAAATGTCAAACAAAAAAAGACAAGCTCTCTGAATTTGGAGAAAATGAGAAACTTGGGCTTTGGTTTCAGACTGTAGAATAATGTCAGGAATGAGGCATTAGAAAGTTGGTTGCCTGACATTTGTTAGTGATTTATGGCTAAGGTTGTGGGAGGACAGTTGTCACCTAAAAGTAGTTACAGCACAGAGAACTTCTATGGGCCATCTGTCTGAGTGTGAAGGGATGCAGAGGGATCTCACAGTCCCCTGGGACTAAGATCTGGGATGATTCTGGGGAAAAGGCTGTGGTCTATTCTGTGTTGCCCTGAGACCAAAGCAAGAGGTGCCCCTGCCCTGGGCCCCATCCTCGAGGGGTCCCGGCCTGACCTTCCTTGGGATGCAAGGGGGAAAGAGCCTGAGAGGTTAAGGGGACAAACCCATCTGAAGCCCAATCCTTCTTTTGAGACCATGTTCCAGATACCGAGGACACTGGAACTCCCAGTCTCGATTCCAGATACCGACTGGGTTCGTTCTCTGAGTTTGTCCCACTTTCGAGCACTTCTAGCCTGTAGGATGGCCAAGGGCTGGCTGAACTACCCCCAGATGTGCCCTTGAGGCTGCTTGTGTTGTGGGATGGACCTGGGAGTTATGGAAGTGGGGAGGCAGGGGGCATGGATCAGGGAGTGGTCTCCCCATGTTACCATGTTCCAGTACGGAATTCTGGGGTGTCCAAGGAGGCTGAATTTGAACTTGACCTTTCTTGTTATTAAGAAGGTATAGTTATCGGAGCAGGAGAATAGAATATATTTTATTTAGCCATTTGTTCACTTCTTTCTTTAACTTTGAATTATTTATTTATTTGATATGTGGGCATTCATTTGTTCTCCTGCCCTAGCCCTGCCTCTGTATACATTCTTTCTTGGGTCTGCTGACTTAGGGTGATGAGCGTTCCCCTTATCCCTTAACCTCTGCATTATTATTGTTGTTTTGTTATTATCTTTAGCAATGTAATGGGGACGCTGTAAGAGTGAGAAGCAGAGTCTTTCTGCCTAAATATGCTCTCAGTTACTTGTCAGTTTGTGAATGGATACAGGTGTTTTAAGGTGGAGAATAAAAATATCTTGATGTTTTAGTCATCATTTACTTCTTTGATACCTTGCACATGAGGGAAAGAGACAGAAAGACCAGAATTACTGGTTAAACCAAGTATCCTATTTCAATCAGATGCCTGGAAGACATTCTTTACTTTGAGAGCTGGGGCTAGGACTTCCTTCACAAATTGGAGAAGAAACTAGTCTGTCTATGTGTCCTGTTTTTGTTTTTTTTTTTCCCCTCCGTCCCTTTTAAGCCCAGGTCTTGAAACTTTTTCTTCCTTGGGCTTGAAATTAGGAATTTTAAAAAAGGGAAATGAAATAGCTTGGGCAGGGAGAACAGTGAATCTAGAAT
This sequence comes from Hylobates moloch, assembly GCF_009828535.3. Classification (NCBI taxonomy): domain Eukaryota; kingdom Metazoa; phylum Chordata; class Mammalia; order Primates; family Hylobatidae; genus Hylobates; species Hylobates moloch. The sequence goes on along the minus strand of NW_026652287.1, from coordinate 89,071,107 downwards.
GTTCTGTTGAGTTTGGATTTTTTTAAGTTTTGCTTTGTTCCCAGAACATTCAAGCAGAGCTGGGGTCCAAGCAAACGTGAGGGGAGTAACCTTAGGATCTCTTTGTTGAACATGTGACCTGACTTATGTACTTTATGACAGCACGGACAGGATTAACAGACATGGTTTAGGTTCTTGTCAACAACAAGACACATTTCCCGAGCGCTTGCTAATGTGTCAGGCATATGCTGAACATATGTTATACGTTATCTCATAATTCATATATCCTAATACAGTTGTTGTTCTCATTTTACAGATGAGAAAACTGAGACTTTGAGAATTTAAGATACTCGCCCAATATATTACAGCTAGTTAATTCTGAGCTGAACCTGAAAATGATTCTTTTTGATAACAAAGTTCACACTTTTGGCCACAATTCTACACTGACCAGCTTTCCGAGAGTACTTGGTACAAAGTTGGGGCAGCTATTTCATTTAATTTCTAGAAGACCAACATTTAGAAAGGTCACCTAGTCTGACCCTTTCAGTTCATTAGCTGAGAAGTTACAGACCCAGAGGGATCAAAGGACTTGTTTGAGGTCAAGCAGCTAGTTAATAACAAAACTAGAACCCAGGTGTGCTAGGATCTGTATTGGCACTTATTCTGCTACATTCTGATGAAGAACTAGTTTGGAAATGCAGTTTAAGTAATGGCAAGCAGGGAAAGTGGAAATGTTTTCTTTTAAAATTGCCAACTTCTCTTGTTTCCCTGCATTGTCTTTGCCCTATAACCTGTCCTATTCTGAGCACTTCTATAAGAACATGAATAGTTTATGGTTTGGCACTTCTATGTCATATTAAGGATGAAGGCATGTCTTAGTCTGTTTTGTGCTGCTATAACAGAATACCTGATAGTTAGTAATTTGCAAAGAATGAAAATTCATTGGCTCACAATTCTGGAGGCTGGGAAGTCCAGTATCAGGTGCTGCTGTCTGTCATGGCATAGTTTCTCCTACAAAATTTCTAAGCCAAACGTGTGTTTCGTTTTTGTGATTGTTCCATAAAAACTCTCTTCCTTCACTTCATTGGTGAGTAGGGTGTGGATGGGGGCAAGACAGGCATGCCCCAATTTTCAAGTAGAATTTCTAATTTATACTTGGTTTCCATGTGGGAACCACCCTTTGTTTTCCATCTTGCCTATCGGAAACTGTGGGGAAAGTCATGTGATGTTTCTAATTTAAAATTCATCAGCATTAAAAAAAGATGAGTTTGAAAAATGAAACTGAGAAAATTTTGGAACTTTTACCTACCACATGGGTTCAGAAGTTGTTTCAGTTAGCTTTGGCAGTAGAAAAAAATGGCCCCAAAAGTTAGTGGCCTACATGGCCATCATTGATTTGCTCACAATTGTGTGAGTCAGCAATCTGTGCTGAGCTCAGCTGGGAATGCTCATCTCAGTTTTTACTGTGGCCACAGCAGTAGCTAAGTAGATGTTTTGCAAAGAAGGCTATGACCATTCCTTCCATCCCTATCCAAATGCCCCTTTGCCATGTGACTTGCCACTTCTCCACTAAACAGAGGAGTTTATTTCTCTACTCCTTGTATGTGGATTTGACCATGTGGCTTATTTTTTGCCCCATGAGACATTAGCAAACATGACACAGAAGATATTTGAGAGGTACTTGCACATTCAGGTTTGCTCCCTTGCAGCTGGGAACCTGGAGACCACCTTTTGAAGCAACCTAAACTGACTTATTAGAGAATAAGAGGCCATGTGGAGAGAGACCAACCATCTCAGCGTTTCTGGCTGAGGTCTTAGGCATGTGAGTGAGACCATCTTAGACCTTCGGTTTGTGTCAAGTTGTCTCAGACCAGAACTAAGAGAAATAATAAATCATTGGTGCTGTATGCCACTTAATATCTACTTTTTGGCATGTTTGTTTAAAATACCACATTTACTGTCCCATTCAAATCTTATATCTACAGCAATCTTTAAAAAGCCTATTTTTGCATGCTTAAAAGCATCTGAATGACTACTAGCAATCTAAGGCAGTTTCATACATTTTGCTTTACAAAATGGTGATATTGATATTGTTTCCTGACATAAAACTCCTGAAACTGTTGTTATAAAGCAAAAGTCCTCATTGGCAAAGAAATTTAATCAATGAAAGGTAAATCAAAATGATATGCTGGTACCACAGATTTATAGAACAGCTCTAAGCAAGCTGTTAAACTTCCCTCTCACTGCAGAGGGGATCAAAAGCTAAAAATACTATCAAAAATTCAAATGGCACCTGCAGCACATTCCTAAATGGATAAAGGTCAAGTTTGTAAACTAAATTAATGATGCTCATGTAAGAGATAACTAAGAATAAGATGCAATCTGCTGAATCTTTTTACATTTTCCTCTTGGGATATAAGTTTTCTTCAAGTGAGACCAGGAAAATTCCTTTGTACTCTTTTATTTCCTGGGTTAGTAGGTGGTTTGCAATATTAGGTCTAATCATATCAATGTCTTGAGAAAAAAATTCCATTATACTTTCAACATATGTTGGTGCATAAAAATCCACAAAGAAATACTCTCTGCTATTATGCTGTTGACAGTAGATGGAGATCTAATAAGGAAATGCTCATTTTGGCCAGATTTTCTAAGTTTCTCACTATTGCTCCCACGTCTATTGGGACAGAGCTGTCTCTGGCAGCTGTAGGCTTTCAGAATCAAAGCCAACAGTAAGCAGGGCATGTCTGAGCATACCACACGTGGCTCAGGACTGAGGCAGCTCCTGGGGGATAGGAGGGCCAGGCTTGTGGAACAGGGGTCATAAGGATTAGAAGGACTACATAAACATGCTGGAATTGATGGATCTGAAGCCTCATGGGTCGTCAAAAGCTTACGCCATTCAGTTTTGGAGTGATTTGTTTTGCAACAAAAACCAATAGGAATAGAGCAACCTTAGAAGACTATTCAGGACAGAGTAGTTCTTAGGGAAATATTACTAATTATGATAGAGAAATTATGAAAACAAAGCTTACCAGATGGGAATAGCATAAAAATTACTATTATTAAAACTAATGATGGTGATAATGATTCTGACAATATCAGTGTTCTTTATTTTCTATAACAAAGATCTGACATATAATGATCTCATTCAAATACGATCACTGTTTGTTAAAAAACGTTTGCCCTACACTTCAATTTGTAATATTAACATCTATTCTCTTCTATCTAGGGATATTTTTGAGGAGGTAGTGTTAACAGAAATATTAAAAAGTATAACATCTCTAGGAATTGGAGACACGGAATTGGAGACACAGAATTGGCTTTTTACACATAATGTTACACAATTTAGTCAGATTGTTTTCCTCTGGACATCTCAATTGTTTGGGGGGAAAAGGAATTTTCATTGTAGGTAAGGACAGTTTTATCCTACTACTCTTTGGGCAAGCTCTTTGGGCTGGTCTTAGACTTTAGGAATTGAGGGGAAAACTTCCTTCTTATCTTCCTTCTTATTCCTCAAAGCCCATCAAGTTGGAGCTCTTAGCATAGTTGAGGTGCATTATGACATACAGTAATATTTTCCCAAATATGTTCTTTGTAACATTCGTTCTTCAGGATGATCAGTGTGAAAGAGATAAGGAGTCAGATAAGTTTGAGAAATATCATATGTTCAATCCTACTTTTTGTCACAATGCACATTAGTGTAATATACTGAAGACTTTACGAAATACTGTAGTAAGCAAATGATTGTCTCTTTTTAAAATCTAGTGCTTGTTGCTCTTATTTAAATACAAAAAATGTCTTCCCCCATAAAATGTTTTAATATCCCACGTATCTGGCATTCACTAGAGAAATATTGAGTTAGTTGGTTCAATTTAATGAGACATTATATATATGTATAGGTATGTATATGCGAGACATCTTGGGCAGATACAATGACAAGCTAGATATGATATTGCTCTCAGAAACCTAATCAGTACAATAGGAAATATAAAACTGTTTCATAAAAGTATTATATGAAGTAGAAAGAGATAAAGACTATCAGTAGAATGCTTTCATTGGGAGGCTGACGTGGGCGGATCACGAGGTCAGGAGATCGAGACCATCCTGGCTAACATGGTGAAACCCCGTCTCTACTAAAAATACAAAAAATTAGCCGGGTGTGGTGGTGGGTGCCTGTGGTCCCAGCTACTCAGAGAGGCTGAGGCAGGAGAATGGCGTGAACCCGGGAGGCGGAGCTTGCAGTGAGCTGAGACCGCGCCACTGCACTTCAGCCTGGGCGACAGAGCGAGACTCCGTCTCAAAAAAAAAAAAAAGTTTATAGAAAAACCACAGACTTGTTTGAAAAGATGCCAGATTAGTATAGAGATAACCACTGACACATTTTATAGATAAATATTTGTTGACAAGAATAAAAAATCCTTTTCTTTCTCTACCCTTTGCTGATTGTATATTGCTAACTATTAATTATGATCTTTATTAATTACTGTTATCACATATATTACTAATTTAGATTCAATATAAAATACATTTTTAAGAGTAAAGGAACATTATACATTTTTCGTGTACTATTTATCATTTATTTTGAGTAACTAAAAAGACTGTGTTCTTAATTTAATATAAATTGCCTAGACAAAACTTCATAGCTGTTAATGGACTAAAGTTCATTAACAGTGTGAGTTAAGAAAAAAAAAAGAGGCATGGGCCATTGTATCTGGAGAAACCAGATGTGCCGTTACCTAGTGGAGGAAGACAGTTACCAGATCAATGAATGCTCCAGTATATTTTGAGCCTTTTAAAAAGTCTCCTTGACTTTTTCTTTCCATTTTTAAGTTTTACATTTCTTTGTTTCCTTAAAAATCTAGCCTAGCCCTGTACCTAGCTTCCCATGAAACAATAGTAGAACCTTTTTAAGGGACCTGTATCAGTCCTGGGCATTCCCTTGAAGCACATTTGGATCCCTCTTTAAATAGCTGCAGGCGTTGGTAGTGCTCTTTCTGCTTCCCCACTGGTTGGTTCTGAATATGTAATTACCTTGAGGTCGAAAAGAGAGGATTAACAGAACTTATCCTAATTGCTTGTTTTTGTAGAGTTGTTAAAAAAGATTTGGGCTCCAGAAACAAGGGGTGTAGCCAGACAGAAGGCAGCCTGGAGTTCAAAAGTCTTGTAATCTTTGGCTCCACAGACCTATAAAATTGAAGTGTTGACTGAATGCAAACAGCCTGCAGTCTGCGAGGCCCGGGCCCAAGAAAGGACAAGAGGCCGATCGGTCATTTGAAAAGCCAGGGGTTTCATAATGACTCCGGACTGACCTGTTAATGGATGGCCCCATTTGATTTCGCCTTCCCTATGAACACCAGATCTGGAGCTGTCTGCCACAAAACAGAGCTTTTCTTAGCTCCTGTGTTCCTAGAATTTAAGAATAAATGAGGTCTCTCGGAAAGCCCCAGCATGAAAGGAGTAAATTGGAAATATTAAGGGGCAGTGGTGCAGTAATAATACACCCTTGTTTCCTGGTGTCACTCCTTAGGTAATGGTTATAGGCTTGTAATTTGTGAGCAAGAAGATTAAGCTAAATATTAAAACATTATTGCAGGCAAGTAGGAGCAGGGAACTCTTCTGGGAAAGTGCGAGTGATCAGTCACCTCCTCACCTCTAAGTATTAAGGGTTACCGGAGGTTATAAGATTTAATAAGTATGGAAAGTTTTGCTGGGTGAGAGGGCGTCTTAAAAATTAAGCTGGAAGCCCTTTCAAGGGTCTTACTTCACAACAAATCATGCTCTGAGAAGGAAAACTTTAGTTTGAAAGCAGAAACCACAGGTTATACCTGATTGATTTGCAGAGTAAGAGATAGATATATTATTCCATTTAAGAAGATGTAACATAATATCACTTGAAAACATTAAAGCTGATTATAAAAAGATGTTAGAAGAACAATGGAGACAGACGCTTTTTATTTTTATTTTTCACTAGGCAGAAACAGGAAAGGACTAATGACAATGCCACTGTTTTCTTTTCTTTCTGAGATGTATTTTTGTCAGCAAGCTAACTTTCAATTATTTTAGCAGAGACCTATTTTATACAACTTTGAAAAAAAATGAATGGAAATAAATATTCTTAAATGGTTTCAATGAACTGGCTTTTTTTTCCTCTTTCTCTTTGGAAGAAGAATCTTTTAGCTTTAGAAAATCGTTGTTTTATAGTATGGTTTTTGTATTTTTCTTAAAAATAGGTCCATTCATCTTGTTTTATCTTAGTATTTGAACTTTTGTAATATGAGGAGAATTCATAAAAATCACACTTACATTGCTGACTCATATTCATTATTATATTTAACTTTCTCCAAAACAAACCAGGGTTTGATATTTGAGAGCATTTTTCTTATTTACTTCTTAAATTCGTTTGTGATCTTTTAAAACTAACAAACTAAAATAATTTGAGGTCCACATTTATGGAAAGATGTACTTATTATGGGAGCTTTGATTATTCCCATCTCTTTTTCCTCATAAACAAACCCCTCCGAAACCGTTATATTTCTAGAAAGTGTTGTCTCTTCGATAATGTGCCTTGCATTGTCAAGCCTCTGACTTTCAACCCTTGGAAAAAAAAGTTTTGAAACCTGTTAAACATCTAGGCTTCAGAAAGTAGTCACTGCCTTTTCTATTTAGAAGGAACTTCTTAATTTAATTCTTAGTAGAATAAGTGACTGTTCTGCAAATAATTATTTCAGTTCTGCATAGTTTGGACTCTTGCGTGGCAGCAGCTCTTTCTCTAACACCTGTGCATTAGCCCCACAGGCAGTCTGAGAGAAATTGGGCACATCTTGTAGCTTGTGTGGCAGGGTTCAGCATTTAACTCATAGCACAATTTAGATGTATAACGAAACATAGCTCCTTTATTTTGTCTAGAGCCTGTCTCATCTAGGACCTCCCACCTTCTGGTTTGTGGGAAAACTTAATTCAATTGCTATTATGTTTTAAAATTCATCCAATCTGACAAGTTAAACAATCTCTTTACGTAATATTTAGTCTCTCATGTGAATAAAAATATTCATTCTCAGATAGTTTTCATTGCCTCTTGTCCCTGTCTACAGCACTGAGTCCATGTGAGTGTGGAGGTGAGTATTGCTTAAGCTCGGACAGCCCAAACAAAGGAGAAGATTTGGGGGTCTTTAGGCATGGTGTCTTCTGGGCCCCAAGGTCATGACCTTTGGTTTTTTGATCTCTAAGTTATCTCCTGGCTTTCAGAGCTGAGGACTGTAGCATATATTGTGGACTGTTCTTTTGGCTCAGGCAATGCTACTAAGGTGGCCCCTAGCTGTGTTGGCGTCAACCACAGAGTCTCTGGCAGGTCCTCCATATGGCCTTGTGTTCCAGGGGTCCTACACAGCTTCTGTTGTGAAGTCCTTCTGCTTTGCTCTGGTGGGCCCCATAGTTAGCCTACTGGATTATACTCATTCTGAACCTAAGCAACAGGGAAATGAGTGTGACTTGGGGACACTAAAGCTCAAGGCTTTTTACCTAAACACAGGGTACTGCTATGGTTACTTCCAGTGACTATGCCTCAGATTGGATACTTGGCTAAACAGCCCCTTTCAAACTTCCAATTTGGGGTAGCTGATCTCATTGGTATCTCACTTTTCTAACATTTTTTTTTTTTTCCTAGACGAAGCCAAGATGAAGAAAATTTGGCGGCACAAATTAACTTGTCTCTTTTCCTCTCTTCTCTCTCTTTTTCTTCAATATTATGTCCAGAAAAGGACAGACTTTCTTTTACTTCCTTTATGACACTCTGTTTACCATAGAGATGACCTAGCTTTGATAGGAGGGTAGGCTTCTCTTCCACCTCATGGTAGAGCTCTATGATCTAAACCTTCCAGACTCAATTTTTTGTATGCTGACGGAAAGAATAAAGTGATCTGAATTTTTTCTCAATGTAATAGTATGACTTGCAAGGCTGTTGTCTTGGTGTATTTTATTTTCCATCTCAGAAGCTGATAATTCTTTACTACACCCTGAATTTGCTCTGCAAAAAATACCATGAATAGTATTAGTGGTAGTTGTAACATCTCTTTGGAAATGTCAGGGAAGGTTGGGGAGTTGAGCTGAGACATATTGGATCCATTCCTTCTTTCTTTGGGCCCCTTGCTTCAGCAATATTCTTGGTATTTTGCTTAATTAAAATGGAAACTAAATGTAACCTCACTGTGTGTGTGTGTATGTGTGTGTGTGCGGTTTTCTCTGCCAAAATACAGTCCACCTGAGATGTTCACCATATATTTTGCCTCCCACTCCATCAATTGGTTTCTATTACCTTATCATAGCACTTAGTCTTACTGAAATTATATATTTTTAATTTGCCTGCCTGTTTATATTATGTCACTCCCACTAAAATATAAATGCAAATAGAAGAAGATTTATAATTTTATTCACCATGGTATTCCAATGCCTAGAAAGGGATATGCTCATACCAGGGACTCACCAAATATCTGTTGAATAAATAAATTTATAAAAAACAAATGGATGAATGAATCCACATCCAGATTCTGCAGTCAACTTGCTTTCTACTCTTCCTTCCAGATTCAAGATCTCTGCAGAATTTGACCTTGCATAGGCTTATCAACAACGGCTGATTGTCAATGATATTACTATAGATGCCTAAGCAACCACATTCATTGAGGTTAACTCTAAGTTACATCTTTATTTAAAAATTTTTTTGAGCTTGAAAATTGGAGAGCATGTTTTCTGGAGTTGGACAGATACTATCCTGATTGTGAAGGCAATGCAAGATAAATGTATGCAACATTTAACAAGTGCTACAAACTTTTAATAACACCTTGTTCATATGTTCATAATTTTATTTTGGTGCCTGACCGGCACATTTTTTTTTTTAAGACATAGTCTTTCTCTGTTGCCCATGCTGGAGTGCAGTGGCATGATCTAGGCTCACTGAAACCTCCACCTCCCGGGTTCTAGCGATTCTCCTGTCTCAGCCTCCCAAGTAACTGGGACTATAGGCACGTGCCACCACGCCCTGCTAATCTGTGTATTTTTAGTAGAGACAGGGTTTCACTGTGTTGGCCAGGCTGGTCTCAAACTCCTGACCTCAGGTGATCTGCCCGCCTCAGCCTCCCAAAATGCTGGGATTATAGGAGTGAGCCACTGTGCCTGGCCCTGACCCAGTACTTGACACACAGTGAGCATTATTAGTGTTTGCTGAATCTGTTTAGTATGAAAGGTGAATCTGGAATTTCCAATTTTGCCTTAAGTCATTGCATAAATGATCTTGAAGTTACTAAACCCCAGGCAAAAATGATATAGTTCGTGGTCTGTTCATTCTAAAAAAACAAACAAGACCTTTTAGCCCTATTATGCATTATTATTGTTATTATTATTATTATTATTATTTGAGATGGAGTCTTGTTCTTGTCACCCAGGCTGGAGTGCAATGGCGCGATCTCAGCTCACTGCAACCTCCACCTCCCGGGTTCAAGTGATTCTCCTGCCTCAGCCTCCTAAGTAGCTGGGATTACAGGCACACGCCACCACACCCAAGCTAATTTTTTGTATTTTTAGTAGAGACGGGGTTTCACCATGTTGGCCATGCTGGTCTCGAACTCCTGACCTCAGGTGATCCACCTGCCTCAGCCTCCCAAAGTGCTGGGATTACAGGTGTGAGCCACTGTGGCAGGCCTAGTCTGCATTATTTTATCTTAATTTAGGTTCTGTTGTTAAACTGGAAAACACCATTGCTGGAGTTTGGGTTTTCAGTCTTCTGGAAATCTCTGCTAATAATTTAATAAATGTAAAACATAAAGTTTCTTGCAACTCACATTTCAGTTTATGATATCAAAACTGTACCTTGTCCCAACATGCTACAACATGCTAGTTGGTCTTGAAGCAGCAGAAGCAAACTATTCACAAATTAATCAAGAATACCTTGCATTGTGATTGAGAAGTTGCACAACCATTGTTGACTGCATAGGATGACAGGTTGCTTAGATCTCCTATGCTTGGAGGAGGTGCAGAATTGCCCAGAGATCCAGGAATAAGTTGTTACGGGCCTGTGTCTACAATGAACACAGAAGTCCTCTGCTTTCTCATGATTATGACTGTGAGTTATCTCAGCTGCGTGCCCAAACCATTTGGATCGCTGGGAAAAGCATCACCTGTATTTAAGGGCTGGGCTTGGACAATTGAGATCTGGGCAAATCACCATGGCCATGGGACTTTTGGCATATTCAGGCAGTTCTTCAGCTGTTCAGTGAAGTAATTAAACTGAGTTATTCTCACTCGCTGATGATGCCAGTGGTGCAGTTTAGGGAATATTTCAGGCCTACAGATTTAGACATAGAATTAGGATATGCTGTTAGTGTCTACTCATCTTTTCCTGGCATAAAAGTTACACCAATTTCCATCAACATGGTGTACACTTTATTGATAGTAGGCCACTTAAAGCAAAGTGGGGCTGATAGAGAAAGTGACTTTATTTGATTGAAAAATACGTATTGAGCACCTATTGGGTATTAGTACTGTACTACGTAGGTCCTGAGAGGGATGTAAAGGAGCAAAAAATGATTCTTACTTTCAAGAAGCTGACAATTCAGTGTTAAATACATTTATATTTTGACATAAATAGCATATGTTTTGATATAAGAAGACAATTTAGTATATTTTTAAGTTCTCATATGGTATAGGGTAGAGAAATTCCTTTCCTTAGACTATAGCATTAAGAAAAAACAAAGGGGCTGGGCGCGGTGGCTCATGCCTGTAATCCCAGCACTTTGGGAAGCTGAGGCGGGCGGATCACAAGTTCAGGAGATCGAGACCATCCTGGCTAACATGGTGAAACCCTGTCTCTAGTAAAAGTATAAAAAATTAGCCGGTCGCAGTGGCGGGCACCTGTAGTCCCAGCTACTCGGGAGGCTGAGGCAGGAGAATGGTGTGATCCCGGGAGGCGGAGCTTGCAGTGAGCAGAGATAGCGCCACTGCAGTGCGGCCTGGGCGAAAGAGCGAGACTCTGTCTCAAAAAAAAAAAAAAAAAAGAAAAACAAAGGTAGATGGGTTGGTGACTTTTTTTTTTTTTTTTCCCAGGCTTGGTTTTGCTCTGTCAACCAGGCTGGAGTTCAGGGGCGTGATCACAGCTCACCGTAGCCTCGACCTCCTGGGCTCCAGCCATCCTCCCGTCTCAGCCTCCTGAGTAGTTGGGACTACACGTGTCTGCCACCATGCCTGGCTAATTAATTAATTAATTTATTTATTTTATTTTTTTTGGTAGAGACAGGATCCCAATACATTGCCCGGCTGGTCTAAAACTCCTGGGCTCAAGTGATCCTTCTTCCCACCTTGGTCTCCCAAAGTCTGGGATTACAGGCATGAGCTATGTGCCCAGCTGGTTGATGGTTTAAAAAAAAATCTTTTGGCAAAGATAGCATCTTCTCACATTTCCTTTGCTTAGGTACTAGAACCATGAAAAAATAGCGCTGAAAACTTCATAATAGAAATGAATGGGTTTTATTGAAACCAAAAAATTCTAACCAATCAAAACATGTGTTATTGAATTGGAAGTTTATGATGTATTTGCAACCTTCTTTGACATCTATTGTCCTTGTATCTTCTCCCCCCGATGTTGAAAGTACACAGCAGAAAAAAACCTTTGTGTTGAGATTTATTTTATCCTTTGCATGATTTTCAGTTTCTTTTGGTTACCAATTTAATAAGGATGATATTTTTAATTTCAGACTCTTGCTGATTATTTTTATTTCTCAGGAAAATCCTTTTTTTCCACCCTTCTATCCTGCCCACCAGCAGAGAGAATACAGAGCCTTATAAGTCTCTCTTTCCTCCTGTGGCATGCCTTATAATGCCAGTGTTCTTCACTTCAGCTCAGCTTCCAAATTTAATTCATTTGTTAGGCCTATTTTTACCTTCAGACATGAAATCTGAATGTGTTGCTAAACTATCAGAGAAAGTGCTTTTCTTTGTGCCTTCCATCTAAGGCAATGTGTGCTTTCCTAATGGTATTATTTATAGCTGTGGGCTGTGAAAACGGAGCACAGACAAGCTGCCTACATCCCATGTCACACTTTTTTTTTGTTGTTGTTGGAGTAGTTAGTCATTAGTACTGAAGTGTTTGGTCACGAGCAGGAAAGAATGAAAATGTAAAATTCAGTGGGCTTCATTTCCATGGTTCTGGTGTGAAATTTGTGGGGGAGATTCCGAAGTGAGGTATGTCCCAGGTACTCACCTGAAAAAGGGTTCCAGGTACATGGTGTGTCCTCAGCATCCCTGGCCCCATCCCTTCTGTCTTGGAATTCTGTGTTTGTGGATATATTAGTCAGGACAGGCTAGTTTAGTTTATGCTACAGTAACAAGCGGCTCCCAAATCTTAGTGTCTTAGAGACTGATAGATCTTCTCCACCACATCCTTTGCCGATTGGCTGTTGCTCTGCTTCCAGTCATCTGCTGGAGCAGTCTCTCCCTGGAACACTTGGTCACTGTGGCAGAAGGAAAGGAAACATGGCGAATTACTTCCTGGCTTGAAAAGCTTCTGTGTGGAAGTGACACACATCTCTTCTGTCTACATTTCAGAAGGGATGGGGCCAGGGATGCTGAGGACACACCATGTACCCTTTTTCAGGTGAGTACCTGGGGCATACCTTACTCCGGAGTCTCCCCCACAAATTTCGCACCAGAACCGTGGAAATGAAGCATTTTGAATTTTAATGACCAAACAATTCAGTGCTAATGACTAACTACTCCAACCACAACCAAAAGCGTGACATGGGATGTAGACAGCAAACCACTTTTGAATTTGACAGGCAGTGAAATATATTCCTCCCTCAGAGAGAGACACCTCAGGGAGGGGCACCCAAATATTTGGAGAACAGACTACTACAGTGGGGATTCATTGACTTTCACTTGATAACAGTGAACACAAAGTAAGACATTTTCAGACAAGGACTGAATCTTGTGACTAAACTTGGAGAAGAATGAATAACTTTTTTAACTTTTTTTTTTCTAGGGGTCGGGAGTAGACATAAATGAGGTAGAGGGTCTCACTGTCTGGAACACTAGGCTTTTGAGGGTCAGTTTCTTCCTTCCTTCTTTCCTTCCTTCCTTCCTCCCTCCTTCCCTCCCTCCCTTCCTCCCTCCCTTCCTCCTTTCCTTCGTTTTCCTTCCTTCCTTCCTTTCTTCTTTTTTTTTTTTTTCCAGACGGAGTCTCACTCTGTTGCCCAGGCTGGGGTGCAGTGGCACTATCTTGGCCCACTGCAACCTCTGCCTCCTGGGTTCAAGCGAGTCTCCTGCCTTAGCCTCCCGAATAGCTGGGATTACAGGTGCACACCACCACACCTAGCTAATTTTTGTATTTTTAGTAGAGATGGGGTTTCACCATGTTGTCCAGGCTGGTCTTGAACTCTTGACCTCAGGTGATCTGCTTGAGGGTCACTTTTTCTAAAGTGTTTGTTTACATCTGAGTTATATGTTGTTTCTGTGTCCATTGTGTTTGTTGTTTGATCTACTCAGTTGAAAAATGAACTTTTGGTTGTTCTGAGTTCTTGGTGACTCTCATTTGGCACTTGCTTATGTATTCAGGTGCGTCTCTCGCCTCCCCTGCCTCAGACTCTAGGCTCCGGCTGCAATTCACTATCTGTTATTCTAGACATTTCCTTACAGTGCCTTTTAATTTTGCCTTGTCTGGCCATCTCCTCTTATCCTTTAGGGCTCCAAGTCAACATCACTTTTCCTGGTGTAGGTTAGGTGCCTCTGTGTTCCAAAAGAAAACTGTCCTTTTTGATATTTGTTAAAACATGTATCCCATGGAAGTACTGTAATGCATTGTTTATCCATCTCTCACTATGTCTAATTTATCATTGCTCTGTGAGGTTCACAACTCCAGCCTCATTTCTCCTCATTCTCCTCCTTTGACCAGAATGCTTTCGCCATACTGGTTCACTTTCTGTTCTATGAGTAAGCCCAGTTTGGTTTCACCTTGGGGCCTTTTCAGTATCTGTTCCTGCTACCTGAAATGTTCTTCCCTCTCATCTTCAGAACACTGGCCCCTTTTTAGTCATTCATGTCTCAGTTTAAATAAAATATCACTTTCTTAGAAGTACCTTCTCTGACTAATCTATCGAAAGTCGTCACTTGGACTTTGGCTATCATATCACATTATCTTTACATACATAAGGGGCATGTAAAGATATTCTATCCAGTACTTTTCTTGTTTATTTATTTAACATCTGCTTCTCTTCATTAAATGAACAATAAAACAAACCCTAAAAAAGTAATGGGCTGGTTGAACTTTGGAGGAGGCTCTGTTAAAAAAACAAAAAGCAAAAAACAGTGGCATCTTTATCCTTTCAAGGCTACTTGTAAAATTTATCTTCAGAGATTCTAGAATATAGCACATAAAATCTAAGCCAGTGGTGTTCAAAGCGGCTTCTGTGGGGCTCCTTTTGAGGTCACTGCAGGGTGTTTGGAGAGGGGAGGAACAGGGAATCTGAGTGTATGGGATTCCCTGCCTCCTTAATCTGGCTCATTTGTTCCCCATTATAGCTATAGAACAGCAACTTTTTCTGATTTAAAAATGTAGGCTTTTGCATAAGGTTTTGAATCCACATTTTTAAAAAAGGGGTGAGATGTTTGAACACTATTGGTCTAAGTAACAATTTGGGGAAGTAAAGTTACATACATGGGGACTGGGGACAAAAGGAGAACAATTTAGATCCTGGCCTGGTTCACAGAGTGGCTCAGAGAAGTAAACATACCCATTGGGGATACCATCCCTCTTCTCATCTGCTCTACCTCCTTACCCTTGCACTCACCCCCATGCCCTTGACCATTACCTGCAGACCAACGTCTACCATTTGATTTACTCATTATCTTGATCTTAGCTTTGTCTTTGGTCTCATGGAAATTTCTGTATTTTACATTGAGAGATAGGATGTTGCATATCCTGCAGAACCTCTGCTTACCCCAGGCAGGTTGATGTCAAAATACTCCGTTATGTTGAACAACCTCAGGCTAACTAGTCAGCATGTGGAGAAAAGAATATGAAATGTTACATAATTTAACCGATTATTCAATGGTCATGTAGAAAGGTCTTTCATTGCTGCAGCAAATTCATTGTTTCTCTGATGAAGATCAGTATGTAGGGAGATTGAAAGTAAGAAATATAAAAATGTTCCAAAGGAGTCTTTCAGGAATTCATTTTGTCAAAGGAAAGCATTAGCTTGATTAAGCTTGAACAGATAGCATTATTAAGCTATATTTTATTTTATTTTATTTTATTATTTTATTTTTTTGAGACAGAGTCTCGCTCTGTCGCCCAGGCTGGAGTGCAGTGGCGCGATCTCGGCTCACTGCAAGCTCCGCATCCCGGGTTCACGCCATTCTCCTGCCTCAGCCTCTCCGAGTAGCTGGGACTACAGGCGCCCGCCACCACGCCCGGCTAATTTTTTGTATTTTTAGTAGAGACGGGGTTTCACTGTGGTCTCGATCTCCTGACCTCGTGATCCGCCCGCCTCGGCCTCCCAAAGTGCTGGGATTACAAGCGTGAGCCACCGCGCCCGGCCTATTAAGCTATATTTTAGTAGTCTCCTACCCCACCATTCTGATCCTGTTTTGACTATTCAGATGTGTTCACTTGTCTCTTTCTTTGTACGTTTCATTTTCTCTTCTCTTTTCCTCATTCTCTCTTGCCTTTTCCTCTTTTCTATTCATTCTTTCCCTCCTTTGACCTTTTCGCTGTTCCTTCTCTCTATTAAATTGTTTATGATTTTCACATGCATTAACTAAGAGATAAATATAATATTTGCTTCAAGCATTATTGGCACAAATAACCTCCATGGAATAAAACTGACAATGTCTTAAATTGCACATCATAAAATTTGTTATCAATTAAAAATTAATTGAAAGATAAGATCTTGACAACACTTGTACCTGAAAAATCTTATCCAGTAGTATTGAATGTGGTGGAAATAATAACCACAAAAGAAAATTCGCGAGGATAGAAAATAATAAAAGTTGAATAGACAAAACCTTATTGATGAATGAAATTATAGTATTACAATAAATTAAAGAAAAAAAGAGCTGGCCTAATTCTGATTAAAGTATATTATAAACATCCTTAGGGTCAAAATTTCCTCAGAAACAAAAATGATGGGGTCAAAATGGTGGAATGGTGGGGTTGAAATGTCCTGTAAAAACTGATTTTTATGTACCAATTTATCTTATAGAAATTTCCATGTCTTTAAATATTCAGATGTAATATTTTCAATGGCTGTATAGCATTATGCTTTGTGCAAATGAAATAGTTTATTTGACTAGTCTTCTATTATTACATTTTCTACATAATATATCTTATTGTTTCGATTGTTTTACAGTTTTTGCTGTTGTAATTCTGCGAAGAATAAGTGGGTGACAAAATTTTTGTTAGGTAACATTTCCTAAATCTTTCTATTTTTGTATGGGTTTCAGAAATAGATATTATCTGAAAACCTGCTATGAAGAAAAAGAGACTCTATATTATTTCACTTGAATTCTGCATTAAGACTATTTTTAAAATATGGCTTTTGTATTAAATTAAAGCTTTTCTTTAACTTCCATTGCTGCCTGTGAGTGTGACAAAACATGAGACAGTGTCTGATCTTGGCTTTTAAAATAAGCAAACCCCAAATACCTCAACTCAAATAGCTCAAAAACAGCATGAAAAGATTGAAATGTCACAGAGGAGCTGCTAGGATTTAATCAGTGGGAATTTATTTGACTTGTGCTTATTCCAGAGCTATTTATAGTCAAAGGTAAATATAATTTTAGGTCTCCTTTTGAAACCGCAAGCAGAACCAAATGTAGTTTCTGCAAGAGGCTAGAAGAAATGGGTTGGGAATAAACTCATTTCATACTCATTGCTTAGCATAGTGAACACAATTCATGAATAGTTGTTAAATGAATGAGTAAATTAATTCATGAAAAATGAATATTAATTTCATACTTTGTGACAAGCAAGATATCTACTAAGTCTCTCACCCAGCACCAAGCACATAAAATTAAGGTATTTAAATGAATTCTTGACAAATAAATGAAGAAAAACACACTTTTCTACCACCTTGAACACGACTGAGCATTTACACTTAATCTTACTTAGCCAAAAGGCTGAGAAATGATACGACTGAGCATTAAAAAATATCTGAGACCCATGTGATCATATTTTAGCACTTGTTAAGTTCAGTAGCCAATGGTATGGATGGGGGCTTTTGGTGTGTGTAACTGGCGATGGATGGATGCTATGAATGAATGCTATGAGGGAATTAGTGTAGCCTCCAGAAATAACCATAGTGTATAAAGCATCTCCTGTGTGCTATGTGCTAGGTACTCTCTCATTTTATAAATGAAGAAACAGGCTGAGAATATTAGAAAAAAAAAAGGAATAAAAACTCTCACAAGGTTTCAAGACAAAAGGTGTAGCACGTATAGCTACCCACTTCTATATGATCCCCAAACTCATGAATTCCATTATACCTACAGCATCTCATACAAGTTTATAATCCAATAAAACTTCTGAAGATCACTCATAATCCCACTACCCAGAGATAGTTGCTTGTATTTTCTACAATTTTGGGAATCACATCTATTTTCACAGAAAGATACAGTATTTGGGAGTAGACTTTTTGTTCTGTATTACAGTTTCCTTTTATTCTTTTTCTTTTAGCAATATATTGGAACATTTCCTCATAGTGTTTTTTTTTTTTTAGCATACAATTAAGTGGCCACTTCCTCAACCCCCATACATGGTAAATAAATTATAAAGTCTTTGAGGGTAGGGACTTTTAAGAAAAATGCATCTACTATAGTGTTTAGGGTAATGTTGGATATGAAGCACTTGATTCTTACTATTACTCTAGCTGAATTATATAGTATTCATTTTGTGTCGGGCATTGGTCTAATTGCATTATGTGGATTAATTCATTTAGCTTTCAAAAACTATCTATAAGGTAATACTATTATTATTCCATTTTCCATATGAAGAAAGTGCCCAGTTCACAGTTAGTAAGGGGTGGAGGTGAGTTCTAACCCAGGTGGCCTGGCTCCGGAATACTTGCTCCTAACCACCATGCTCATCCACTGAAAATAGATACACAATGAATACTTGTCAACTCTAGGAAGTGGAGAGTAAAGGTAATTATGGGTATGCCTTGACATTTCTCCTGTGTAAAAAGCTCACAATTCACCCCCATTGCTCTACTGCCTTAATTCTAGACTTCTCTGCTAAGGCTTTTAAATTTAAAAAAAAAATTCATCCTTATTTCTCCCAATTTCCCTGTGAACTTTTGGTCTATTGCAATTGAATACATGAACACAACATATCCATTCCCTTTTGTGCCTTGACTCTATCCAAATTCTATCACCAGTGAAGGCTTAGCTCAGTAGCTCAGTTCCTACATTCTTTTTTTTTTTTTTTTTTTTTGAGTCGGAGTTTCACTGTTGTTGCCCAGGCTGGAGTGCAATGGCATGATCTCCGCTCACCACAACCTCCACCTCCTGGGTTTAAGTGATTCTCCTGCCTCAGCCTCCCGAGTAGCTGTGATTACAGGCGTATGCCACCACGCCTGGCTAATTTTATAGTTTTTTAGTAGAGATGGGGTTTCTCCATGTTGGTCAGGCTGGTCTTGAACTCCTGACCTCAGGTGATCTGCCTGCCTCAGCCTCCCAAAGTGCTGGCATTACAGGCGTGAGCCACCGCACCCCTGCTAGTTCCTACATTCTTGATGAAGCACTCCACCTCCTTTAAGCTTTATTGTCTGTTTCTCTTCTCTGAGCCCTTCTGATCTAATATTAGGTGAGGATTTGCTCTTGTCCATATTTATGTTTCTTACTGCCTCCGAAAAAAATGCTTGATTCATGGCAGGCAGGAAACTGGTATTCCTTTGTTGCATGAGCAAATGGCCAGATGAATAACTGAGACTTACACTGTTTTACAACTTATTGCATCTGCCGTTGTCCTGTCTCTACAAGTATGCTGTAAAAGCTTTTGGCAGAGAAGGATTAACTTTCGACCATTTCTTCACTCCTCAAAGCGCCTGAGACTAAGTAAGTCTGTACTGGATTGTTAGCCAATATTTGCAGTTGTGTCCCAGCTAGGAGTTGTAAATGGTGGAGAAGGTACTGACCTTTTTTTCTTTTTTCTTTCTTTTTTTTTTTTAGATGGAGTCTAGCTCTGACCAGGCTGGAGTACAGTGGTGTGATCTTGGCTCACTGTAACCTTTGCCACCCAGGTCCCAGAGATTCTCCTGCCTCAGCCTCCCAAGTAGCTGGGATTACAGGTGCCTGCCACCACGCTCAGCTAATTTTTGTATTTTTAGTAGAGACGGGGTTTCACTGTGTTGGCCAGGCTGGTCTCAAACTCCTGACCTCAGGATTCACCCACCTCGGCCTCCCAAAGTGCTGGGATTACAAGCATGAGCTATTGCACCCGGCTGACCTTTTTTTCTTAAAAAAATAAAAATAAAAAAAATATATACATACACACACATACACTTATATATATATAATTTGACCTACTTTTCCTTTTATTAAATGTGCTTAATTTCTTATTTATTTGTATTTTTGATTTACTTGTTAAAATATATATTAAAGAATTGATTGATTTATTGATTGATGTTAGAGATGGTCACCCAGGCTGAAGTGCAGTGGCACTATCATAACTCACTGTAACCCAGAACTTCTCGGTTCAATTGATCCTTTTGCCTCAGCTGCCTGAGAAGCTGGGATTACAGGTGTGTGCCACCACATCTTGCTAATTAAAAAATAAAGTTTCTTTTTTTTAGAGGCAGGGTCTCACTATGTTGCCCGGGCTAAACTTGAGCTTCTGGTCTCAATGAGTCCCCCTGCTCTCACCTCCCAAAGCTTTGGGATTACAGACATGAGCCACTGTGCCCAGCCCAAGCATTGTTTTAAATGAATCACTATTTTCATGGTTTTAAAGAATAGAAAGGATCTTTGCGTAGCATGACAGATAAATCTGGTTGTTGAGATTTTCCTACTTCCCAGCTAGAGTTGATGGTACTACTTATGCATTAAGATTTTTTTGGACAGAAAACTTAATTATTTAAACTGTTTTAATTGGAATTATTAATGCTTCTTTACTGAGAAATGTAATACACACAAAGACATACACAAAACAAAAATATATATGTAGCTCAATAATTTATCACAAACACAGGTATAATCATTACCCAAGTCAAGAAATAGAGTATTAGCATCATTATAGACTTCTTTTATACCCCTCTGATCATTGGCTCTTCCCTTCCTCTAAAAAATAATGGCTATCTGGGCTCTTATGATATTCATGTCTTTGTTTTTCTTTATAGTTTTATCACCAAACATGGATCTTTGTAGTTTAGTTGTGCCTGTTTTTAAACTTCTATAAATGGAATCATTGAGTATGTATTTTTCGGAAACGTATTTCTTATGCTTAGCTTACATTTGGGAGATTCATCTATGCTGTCCTATATGGTTGTATGTAGTTCATCTATATTCATTGCTGAATAGTACTGCATACTGCATTCTGTGACTATGCCTCAAATAATTTACCCATTTCACTGTTGATAGAATTTATAGTTGTTTTTATTTTTTGATCTCAGGAATAATGTTACCACAGATTTATTGTACAAATTTTTGATGCACATATGCACCCATTTCTACTGGTTACGTGTAAGAGTGAAATTCCTAGTTCAGAGAGTAACATATAGTAATATATTGTCAACTTTATTAGATAATGCTAGGCTGCTTTCCAAAGTGGTTATACTATGTCAATTTACGTTTCTACCGGCAACGCGTACATCCACATTATTGACAGCATTTTGTACTGTCAATCTTTAAAATTTTTTCTCACTCCAGTAGGTATGTTGTGTTATCTTATTGTGACTTTAAATTGCAGTTTCACAATTATTAATACGGTTGAGAAACTTCGTATGTTTACTGATAATTTGCATATCTTCTCTAGCATAATTTCTGTTTAACTATTTTGCCCATTATTCTCTTGGACTTCTTGTTTTTTTCTTATTATTTGTAGAAATTCTTAATAATTTCTGGGAATATGCTCTTTGTCAAGTATATTTTACAAAAATCTCCTACGCTGGCTTACTTTTTTGCTCTATTAATTAGTATACCTTTCGATGAGCAGAAGTTACTAATTTTAATTTAGTCCAATTTATCAATTTTTCCTTTATGAATAGTGCCTTTTGTGTCTTCTATTTAAGTATTTTTTCCTTATCTTGAGGTAATAAATATATTGTTTTATATTACCTTCTAACAACCTTTATCATTTGATTTTTATACTTATATCTATAACCCACGTAGAATTTGTTTTTATGCATAGTGAAAGGAACCAGGTTTCATTTTTTTCATATGGATATCTAATTTGAACAACACTATTTGATGAACAGATCACCTCTTCTCCTGTTATTCTGCAGTGCCACTATTGTCCATGAATGCATGGATCTCTTTCTGGGCTCTTTATTCTGTTTCATTGGTCAATATCTGTTTACCAACACAACCCTGCATTACTTGCTATTGCTTTATAATGTCTTGATATCTAGCAGAGTCTTGTCTTCTTTGAGTTTCTTAGCTTTTCTTGGTCTTTTGAATTGCCATATACATTGTAGGATGAGCTGTCATTTTCAGCAAAGAACCTGATGAAATTTTGATTGGGATTTTACTGACTATATAGATTAATTTGGGGAACGTTAATAAATTTATAACATTGAGTTTCTCAATCCATTTATATATCTCCTCCATTTAATTTCTGTGGAATTTTTTGTTTTTAGTTTACAATTTTTTTTAACTCAACAATGGTAGTTATCTCGGAGAGGCTGAGGCTACAGGCGCCCGCCACCACGCCCGGCTAATTTTTTTTTTTTTGTATTTTTAGTAGAGACGGGGTTTCACCGTGGTCTCGATCTCCTGACCTTGTGATCTGCCCGCCTTGGCCTCCCAAAGTGCTGGGATTACAAGCGTGAGCCACTGCGCCCAGCCAATGTGATGTTTTAATACATGTATACATTGTGTGGTGATCAAATCAGGGTATTTAGCATAGTCATAACCTCAAACATTTATTTATTTTTTTTTTGTGGTGAGAACATTCAAAATCTTCTCTTCTAATTCCTTTGAAATACACAATACAACATTGTTAGCTATAGACACCCTACAGTGCAACAGAACACCGGGATTTATTATTCCTTATCTAATTGTAACTTTGTTTGACCAACCTCTTTCCACTGACCAACCTCTTTCCATCCCCCTTTCTCCCACCCTCCCCACCCTCTGGTCACCACTAATCTACTCTGTGCTTCTTTGATATGAGCTTTTTTAGACAAATGAGTGAGATCATGTGGTGTTTGGTCTTTCTGTGCTTGGCTTATTTCACTTAACATAATGTCCTCCAGGTTCACCCATGCTGCTGCAAATGATAGGATTTCACTTTTTTAAGTGGATGTCCAGTATTCTTTTGTGTTTCTATACCACATTTTCTTTATCCATTCTTCATTGATGGACACGTAGGTTGATTCTGTTTTGTGGCTATTGTGAATAGTGCTGCAAAAAGACATGGGAGTGAAGACATCTCTTTAACATTTATTTTATAACATTTATTATAACATTTATTTCCTTTGGATAAATACCCAGGAGTGGAATTAACGGATCATATGGTATTTCTATTTTTAAGTTTTTGAGGAAATTTCATACTGTTTTCCATAATGCTGTAACAAATTACATAATCACTAACAATGTATAATGGTTTCCTTTTATCCACATCCATACCAGCATCTGTTATTTTTTGTCCTTTTGATATTAGCCATTTTAGTTAGAGTGAGCTGTTATCTCACTGTGGTTTTGATTTGCATTTCCCTGGTAATTAATGTTATTGAACATTTTTTCATGTGCTTGTCCATTTCTGTGTCTTCTTTTGAGAAATGTCTGTTCAAATGCTTTGCCATTTTAAAATTTGATTGTTTGCTTTTTTTGCTACTGAGTTGTTTGAGTTCCATGTATATTCTGGAAATTAACCCCTTGTCAGATGCATGGCTTGCATATACTTTCCCTTTTCTGTAGGTTGTTTCTTCACTCTGCTGATTATTTCTTTTGCTGTGCAGCTTTTTAGTGAGGCGTAATCCCATCTATCTCTTTTTATTTTTGTTGCCTGAGCTTTTGAGTTCTTATTTTAAAAATTCTCACCTAAACCAGTGTCATAAAATGTTTCCCCTATGCTTTGTTCTGGTAGTTTTCTAGGGTTAGCTCTCACATTTAAGTCTTTAATCCATTTTGAGTTGGATTTTGGTGTACGGTGAGAGATAGGGTTCTAGTTTCATTCTTCCACATATGGTTATCCAATTTCTTCAGCATTATTTATTGAAGAGACTGTCCTTTCCCCATTACATGTTCTTGGTGCCTTTGATGAAGAAGAGTTGGTTGTAAATGTGTTGATTTACGTAAGTGTTCTCTATTCTGTTCCTTTGGTCTATGTGTCTGTTTTCATGCCAGTATTATGCTGTCTTGGTTACTATAGCTTTGCAGTATATTTTGAAGTCAAATAGCGTGATACTTCCAGCTTTGTTCTTTTTGCTTAAGGTTGCTTTTACGATTTAAGATCTTTTATGGTTCCATATAAGTTTTAGGATGGTTTCTGTTTTTGTGAAGATTGTCGGCATTAGCATAGGGATTGTATTGAATCTGTTAGATTGCTACTCCTTAGTAACCTTAAAATAACAGACCATAGCGTATTACTGGAATAAAAAGAGCAAACTGATAAAGGAACAAGTTTGGGCTTCATACCTCTTTTGGATTTTTGAAAATAACAGCTGGCGGAGAAAAAAATTTATAAAATTTTTTAACAATTCTCTTTTAAGATTTTTATTGGAAATAACTATAGACAGGATTTATGCCAAATAGAAAGATATCCTACTAATTGACAGACACACTAAAATTAAAAATAAAAACTAAATAGTGAATATAATTGACTGATTGTCTCCCTAGGACTAGTAATGCATTTTTGTTTTTAGTTATAATCAATAGATATGGATGAGGCTCTACCAAATGCCATTCACAGTACAGCAGCCTGCGTACCTTTTTAAAACAATGTAATTCAAATCAGTTCTACAATGACTGCCAACTGCATTTAGAAACAAATACCCAATCATTCAATCATTTCGTGACTCTCAAAAACCTACATAACCCATATAATTCAACCCCACTGTCCCTCTTCCCTCCTTCATTGGATGACAGCCCTTTCCAGCTTTCTTTGTATTCCTTCAATATACCAAGATTGTTCCCATTACACATTTTTGCACTTGTTGATCCAAGTGCCTGGAAGTTCTTGTCCGCAGTTTTTCTCTTGACTGACCTTATTTTTGTCATTCAGGTTACAACTTAAGCTACTCAATGAGACCTTATCTCACAAACAGTCTAAATTAGCTTCCCCTCATCTCTGCTGCCCATTGTTCAATCCCATTACATCAACTTATTTAATTTTCTTCATAGCATGGATCTTTATCTGAAATTATGCTATTTATTTGTTTACTTGACTGTACTCTTTCCTCTTTTAGTAAATAGGGATCCGTTTTCCAGTGCCTAGTACAGTGCCTGTTACATAGTAGGTCTTAAAAATAATGGTTGATGAACTCTCAAACGTGATATCTAAAGGTTGTGGCAAACTGTAGTGCTTAATTTAATAGAGAATTCTATTGCCTAGATCAGCAAATTTAATATTAGAGAAAATTCATGAGTGAGATTCCCTGCAGAGAGATAATTCTGGCCTATAAGCTATTAAATATCTAACTTTAAATGAGGACCAATCTTTGCAACTTGCCTGGAAAAATATATGTACACAGACACACACACACACACACACACACACGCACACATTCATATGGAAAATGAGATCATCCATATTCTCTTAAGAAGAAATATTGAGGTAATTCTTTCATAAAAATATTATCTGAACAGCATTTACCCTCTGTCAAGCACTCAGTATATACATACATACATATATATACATATATACATACATATATATACATACATACATATATATACATATATATACATACATACACATATATATATATATATATATGTATACATTTTTTGTTTTTTTGAGATGGAGTGTTGCTCTTGTTTCCCCTGCTGGAGTGCAATGGCACGATCTCCACTCACCGTAACCAGGGTTACGGTGATTCAAGTGATTCTCTTGCCTCAGCCTCCCAAGTAGCTGGGATTACAGGCGTGCATCACCATGCCCAGCTAATTTTGTATTTTTAATAGAGATGGAGTTTCTCCATGTTGGTCAGGCTGGTCTTGAACTCCCGACCTCAGGTGATCCGCCCGCCTCAGCCTCCCAAAGTTTACACGATTACAGGCATGAGCCACCATACCCAGCCGCACTCAGTATATATTTTAATTAATTTTAAGTAACAACCTTTCTATTTAAATGGCAAAATACATCCCCTAATTCTCACCCTCAAATGGCATACACACATGGACATACTTTTTCAGGACTGGGATGACAGAGAAGAAAAATACTGGTACTGAGACTGTAATGAACTTTCCAGTTACAATGGCTACCTTTAATTAAAGTCTATATATGGAAGCCCTTAATCTAGCTAAAAATGTGTAATGATGCTCATCTTGCATAGTATTGGTATTAATAATTAAATCCATTTATGATTTCAGTATTGCAATACAAATCTACCACTGTCTATCTAGTGAAATGTAGTCTTCACTGTTGTAGGCAAAATTCTAAGATGGCCTCCAAGATTCCTGCCCCTTGGGGTATTCATCTTGTATAACCCTCAACTCTTGCCTATGGGCAGGACTGTGAATATGATGGATTTCACTCCTGTGATTAGGTTACGTTATATAGGAAAGGTGAAGAGTTTTTGCAAATCGAATATAGGTCCCATATTAATTGGTTAAGTTGCTTAAAGAAAGGAGATTATTCTGGGTCAGCCTGACAGAATCAGATGGGCAGCTCAGCTCTGCATGGAGGAGCCCATGACATGCACATGGCCCAGTTTTGCACCAAACATTTCAGCGACATGGCTAGTACACACATTTCATCATTTTAATTTCCCTATAGGTACATGCTGTGAGTGAAGTAAATCCTTTCAGAAAAATAAAGACCTTTTTTTTTTTCCCAAGACAGACTCTCACTCTGTTGCCCAGGCTGGAGTGCAGTGGCATGATCTCAGCTCATTGCAACCTTCACATCTTAGGTTCCAATGATTGTACCTCGGTCTCCCAAGTAGCTAGGATTACAGGCACATGCCAGTATGCCCAGCTAATTTTTGTATTTCTAGTACAGAAGTGGCTTCACCCTGTTGGCCAGGCTGGTCTCAAACATCCTGCAGAGATCCACCCACTTCGGCCTCCCAAAGTGCTGGGATTACAGGCATGAGCCACCGCACCTGGCCGAACTTTTTGTAATTTAATAATTCCTTGCTAATTTTGCTCTTCATTATATTTTTGAATGTAATATTATTTCCAAACAGTTCCTTCAGTTCTTTGTACCAGTCATAATCTGCCAGTGTCCTTCACACACAGCAAAGCCTTAATAAACCTTATGTGACAAGAACAATACGACATGGCTTCACAGACCCATTGCCTGCAAAATTGTACAATAGGCCACAATTAATTAGGCTGAAGATAATTGGGAATATTTTTGGACTGGTAAATGTTTGGAAAGGCAAGATTCTTGAAACTCTCAAGCTGATATATTCACATATTTGTGCAAGAGACAGCAGGAGGTGGATACAGTGCTAGCCATTAGGATGTGTTATGTTTAAAAGGAACATTAATTCTATTGTTTTTGGTTTAAAAGCAAACTATATCCACATTGCATACTGCGATTCCATCCAATGCTCCACAACACCAGCTTTCATTAAGTACTTTATTGCCTTCTATTCATCCCTTTCCCAAGCCATGAGCTCACTCCACAGCCGTCTCCCAGTTGTTCCTACCTTTAAGAAGGGGCTCATTTCCCTTCGTTATGAGTGTTTTCTTTGCTGGTTCCTAATTATTTTACTGCATTAGTCTAAGCTGTTAGCAAAGTCGCTCTAAGAACAGACTTAATGAGAGTGACAGATTTTGACTTTCATATAAAATTATAAACCTGTGTCCATGGAAACAGAAGGAAAAGCAAAACCTGAGATTCCCTTCCTTTTTATCTCGCTGTGTGGCACAATGAAAAATAACCACAGTGATAATAGCAGAATTACTTGTTGCAGCAAATCCAATATTCCAGGTGTTGGGAAGGCACAGTCCTATGACCTATGGATTTTTGTCGAATACTAGGGGGGCAAATTCAAACATGTTTCAGATACTATAAATCTCAGTATGTGATTCTAATCTATTATAACCTGAAAGCATTAGAATGTTAAGTTGTAATAAATATTTGTTTGGATACAATTACTACACCATCACCTTGGGTTAAGGCTTTAACATAACGAATTTTGCAGGGGACACAAACATTCAGTCCATAACAACTTTCTGGGTTTTTTTTTTTGTATACAGTTGTAATGGCCATGAAAATTTGCCATTGACATTGTCAAGCGAACTGCTGTGGGGAGCAGAGTTGACCGAGAGTCTCAGACACCTTTCCTTAGAATTCAGACTTTTGATGGCTGTCCCCAGCCAATAGCTGCATATTGGTGGGATCTGAGGCTTTACCACAAATTTTGGCCCAGCAACTCCTTGTCCATCTGGCTGAAAGTTTCATAGCACTGCCCTGCAGACTGAGACACTTCCTCTCCAATTCTCTTTTTTGTCCCCTTCTTTCACAGCAGTCACACATGCGTCTTACACTTGGGCCTCTCCCCGGCTACTCCTGATCCCTCTTCTTTGTCCTTCTTCAGCATTTCCCCCAGGAGATATCTTGCATATCTAATCACTTCTTCTTTTTTTTCCTTTGTTCCACGGATATATTGTATGGTGGTAGCGTTTGGGCATCCAGTGTACCCATTATCCAAATAGTGAACATTGTACCCAATGAGTAATTTTTCAGCCCTCACCCCCCTTTTGGAGTCCCCAGTGTCTGTTATATCCCTCAGCATGTCCATAATTACATCTTGAGGCCTGCTTCTCAGAGAATCTCAACTTGCACCACTGCCTTTTTCCAAAAAAAAAACAAAAAAAAGGTAAAATAATTTACACGGAAGCCAGTAATATATCAAGCCATTTAAAATAGGCACTGAAAATTAAGAAATGGGAAAATAAAGAATGCAGAATTGAGCCCAAAGAGGGTTGATTAATTTACAGAATGAATATCATGTATGGGTCACATATCTGGCTCTAAGAATAAAGTGTATCTGCCAATGGAAAGTGAAAACATGTGAATTAGATGGTTTCTGCTTTTGCAGTTTAGAATAATAAGTAATAACCTAAGGACCAGAAGATATTGAGAAATGAAAAATCTCTTACCTCCAAAGCAATTTTGACATGTTTTGATTATCTGTGTTAGTGACTTATACGAGTGGTATGGATATAGTCAGCTCATAATAATTTTTAAAAATCAATTTCATTTTGCTTTGGATACAATATGTATACCCTATATTGTATTAATATGTAATATATTTTATAGCAAATTTTCCTTTAAAATATTTTTCTCAGGCTAATATTATTATAACATTAGTTGGTTTATACCCTAAGTTTTAGGGTGGATAACAGTAATAGAAAGAGATTCATTCTGGAATTAAAATATGGATCATTAACAGTATAAGCCTTTATATATATATATAAATATATATAAATACATATAAATATATATAAATATATATAAATACATATAAATATATATACAAATACATATAAATATATAAAAATATATAAATATATAAAAATATATAAATATATATTAAAATAGATATAAATATATATAAAAATATATATAAATATATATAAAAT